>NC_092102.1:5872479-6184457 GCF_045679555.1 Salvelinus alpinus
TTGAAGCATTGCGAAGAGCTGCTAGCGAACGCAGTAAAGTGCTGTTTTAATGAATGCTTACGAGCCTGCTGCTGCCTACCACCGCTCAGTCAGACTGCTCTATCAAATCATAGACTTAATTATAATATAATAACACACAGAAATACGAGCCTTAGGTCATTAATATTGTCAAATTCAGAAACTATCATTTTTTTAAACAAAATGTTTATTCTTTCAGTGAAATACGGAACCGTTCCGTATTTTATCTAACGGGTGGCATCCATAAGTCTAAATATTGCTGTTACATTGCACAACCTTCAATGTTATGTCATAATTATGTAAAATTCTGGCAAATTAGTTCGCAACGAGCCAGGCGGCCCAAACTGCTGCATATACCCTGACTCTGTTGCACAGAACGCAAGAGAAGTGACACAATTTCCCTAGTTAAAATAAATTCATGTTAGCAGGCAATATTAACTAAATATGCAGGTTTAAAAATATATACTTGTGTATTGATTTTAAGAATGGCGTTGATGTTTATGGTTAGGTACACATTGGTGCAACGACAGCGCTTTTTTTCGCGAATGCGCTTGTTAGCCTGTCTGGTATCCCACCTCGACAGCAGCCAGTGAAATTGCAGGGCGCCGAATTCAAAGAAACTTCTTGTAAATCCAGCCACAGTTTCCGATTTCAAATAGGCTTTACGGCGAAAGCACACTTTGCGATTTATGTTAGGTCAGCGCCTAGACACAGAAACCCGTACAGCCATTTTCCAACCAAGGAGAGTGTCACGAAAGTCAGAAATAGCATTAAAATTAATCACTTACCTTTGATCTTCATCTGGTGGCACTCCCAGGTCTCCATGTTAGACAACAAATGTTTGTTTTGTTCGATAAAGTTCATCATGTCCAAATACCTCTGTTTTGTTGGTGCGTTTAGTTCAGAAATCCAAAGGCACAATGCGCGCTCTCAACACCAAGACGAGAAGTCAAGAAAGTACAATAAAAGATAGTAGAAACATGTCAAACGATGTTTAAAATCAATCCTCAGGTAGTTTTTGTCATAAATAATCAATAATATTTCAACCGGACAAAAGCTTCGTCAATGGAAAAGGTAAACAAGAAATGCGCGCTCCCGATCACGTGCTTGGTTCATGTCTGGAAATTTCCACTGTCCTCTCATTGAAAGCGGTGCATCTCCCTCATTTTTCAGAGTAAAAGCCTGAAACAATGCCTAAACTGACTCTGACAGCATGTCTCAAGCTAGCCATGTTTCCGTGAAACAGAGTATGTTACAATCCTGGATATCTCTTTGGAAAGCAACTCTTGCCCTGATTTCGTCAACTTTCTTAACTAGGACTTGACATTAGCGAGTATTATACTCTGCGGTGGTTGGTGTTAGCGAGTAGTATAGCGAGTAGTATACCAAGCGGTGGTTGGTGTGCGCGCATCCGAAGCCTCACTAGAAGGCCGCTCCTACACTCTCTCCTCCGGCGGCGTTATTTTGGGTCGGCCTCTGGAATCAGTTCAAATGCCCTGGGAGGTGCAGACAAAAGGATCACAGTACACTCATCCTCTTCATACAACACCCTTTCTGCCAGTCACATTCTGTTAAAGGTCCCCAGAGCACACACATCCCTGGGTCGCTCCTCTTTTCAATCCGATGTAGCTAGCGACTGGAACGAGCTGCAACAAACACTCAAACTGAACAGTTTTATCTCAATCTCTTCATTCAAAGACTCAATCATGGACGCTCTTACTGACAGTTGTGGATGCTTTGCGTGATGTATTGTTGTCTCCATCTTCTTGCCCTTTTTGCTGTTGTCTGTTTTGTGCTGCTAACCATGTTGCTACCATGTTGTTATCATGTTGTGTTGCTGCTATGTTGTCTTAGGTCTCTCTTTATGTCGTGTCGTGGTGTCTCTCTTGTCATTATGTTTTTTTCATCCCAGCCCCCATCCCCGCAGGAGGCCTTTTGACTTTTGGTCGGCCATCATTGTAAATAAGAATTTGTTCTTGACGCTACGGATCCCGTTACCGGGATCATTTATCAACAACAACCGCTAAACTGCAGAGCTCCAAATAAATAAATAAAAATACAAAAAATATTTATCATGAAAGCCTTAAATTAGCTTGGTCACGAAAGTCAGAAAAGCAATAAAATTAATCGCTTACCTTTGATAATATTCGGATGTTTGCACTCACGAGACTCCCAGTTACACAATAAATGTTGTTTTTGTTCGATAAAGATTAGTTTTATAACCAAAAACCGCCATTTGGTTTCCGTGTTATGTTCAGAAAACCACAGGCTCGTTCTGGTCCTGAAGGGCAAACGAAAATTCCAAAAAGTATCCGTAATGTTCGTAGAAACATGTCAAAGGTTTTTTATAATCAATCCTCAGGTTGTTTTTAACATACATAATCGATGATATTTCAACCGGACGGTAAACTGTTCAATACGACAGAGAAAGAAAATGTCGAGCCACATCTCTCCTGCGTAGGAACTAATCAAAGGACACCTGACGCGTTTTGATAAATCTCGCTAATTTTTCAAAATAAAAGCTTGAAACTATGTCTAAAGCCTGGTCACAGCCTGAGGAAGCCATTGGAAAAGGAATCTGGTTGATACCCCTTTAAATGGAGGGGCAGGCAATGGAACAGGGATATATATTTTTTTAAATGTACCAGCAAAATGTACCTAGCTGTCTTCTACAAATTGTTCTCTAACCAGTGATTTACACATTATTCCCAGATTCCATGTGGTTTTTGAGCTGTTATTTTTAACAGGATGGGCAACCTCTCCACTCTCTCACATTTATTGATTTCAAAGTGATAAACGATAAAGTGATTGACAAAACATTGTTGTGTTTCTGTTTTTAGTGACCCCGTATCAAAATGCAAAATTCCACAATGGAGCTGACTGTTCTGCAGGTTGTACTCTAACCAGTGACGTAACAATATACCCAGTTTCCATGTGTTTTTTGAGTTGTGGTATTTTCAACAGTGCTATTTATCAATTCAGTGCCTTTCATAAAGTATTCAAACTCCATGACTTTTTCCACATTATGTTACATTACATCCTTATTCTAAAATTGATTAAAATAATCCTCAGCAATCTACACACGATACCCCATAATGAAAAAGCAAAAACAGGTTTAGATTTTCTTTTGTGCAAATGTATTAAGATTAAAAACAGATACTTTATTCACTTAAGTGTTCAGACACTTTGTTATGAGACTCAACATTGAACTAAGGTCATTCTGTTTCCATTGATCATCTTTGAGATGTTTCTACAACTTGATTGGAGTCCACCTGTGGTAAATCCAATTGATTGGACAGGATTTGGAAAGGCACACACCTGTCTAGATAAGGTCCCAAAGTTGACAGTGCATTTCAGAGTGAAAAAACCAAGCCATGATGTTGAAGGAATTGTCCGTAGAGCTCCGAGACAGGGTTGTCGAGGCACAGATCTTGGGAAGGGTACCAAAACATTTATGCAGCATTGAAGTTCCCCTAGGACACAGTTGCCTCCATCAATCGTAAGTGGAATATGTTTGTAACCACCAAGACTCTTCCAAGAGCTGGCTGCCCGGACAAATTGAGCAATCTGGGGAGAAGGGCCTTGGTCAGGGAGGTGACCAAGAACCCGATGGTCACTCTGACAGAGCTCCAGAGTTCTTCTGTGGAGAGGGGAGAACCTTCCAGAAGTACGAAAATCTCTGCAGCACTCCACCAATCAGGCCTTTTATGGTAGAGTGGCCAGATACCATCCACTCCTCAGTAAAAGACACATGACGGTCCGCTTGGAGTTTTCCAAAGGTAACCTAAAGTACTCTCAGACAATGAGAAACAAGATTCTCTGGTCTGATGAAACAAAGATCAAAACTCTTTGGCCTGAATGCCAAGTTTCACGTCTGGAGAACACCTGGCACCATCCATACGGTGAAGCATGGTGGTGGCAGAATCATGCTGTGGGGATATTTTTCATCGACAGGGACTGGGAGACTAGTCAGGTTCGAGGCAAAGATGAATGGTGCGTAGTACAGAGAGATCCTTGATGAAAACCTGCTCCAGAGCGCTCAGTACCTCAGACTGGGGCAAAGGTTCACATTCCAACAGGACAATGACCCTAAGCACACAGCCAAGGAAACGCAGGAGTGGCTTCAGGACAAGTCTCTGAATTTTCTTGAGTGGCCCGGCCTTGAACCCGATCTCTGGAGAGACCTGAAAATAGCTGTGTAGCAATGCTCCTTATCCAACTTGACAGAGTTTGAGAGCATCTGCAGAGAACAATGGGAGAAACTAGATTTGTATTTTATCCATTTCAGAACTTCACAAAAGGTGGAAAAAGACAAGGGGTCTGAACTTTCCGAAGGCACTGGATGACTTGTCAATAAGAAGTGTTTTCAGCAACATTTCCCACTGGTATTGTACTCAAGGTAAAAACAGCTGAATGAATCTTAAAAACGTGCTGTGATTTAAATTTATTTTGATTTACCTGAATTCACCAACACAGATTTGCCCTGCCTAGTCATTGGCGTTGTTTGTAGGATGCATGGAATCAGGCAAGGAAGTGCTAAGTGCTAATCTCCCTCGCAGCAGTGAACTATGCGGTTGCATTCCTCCAAGAGTTGTTCACAATTAAGTCCTGTTTGCGGCCGCAACTAGACCTTGTTTCAAAGCTATCAATAAATCGTATTTGTATGCCTAGCAAGTCACAAATGACAGCTCAAATAAGCCCCCTATGGTGAACGAGAGGCTTGTAGAATCATGATTCTGTCAAGTTTTAAGTTCATCATTCACCAGTAGTGGGTCCTGCGTGCTCTGGGCATTACTGAATCAAATGAACAAAATTAGTCGAAAGATTTGTTCTTTTGACCGAACGAGTTGAAAAGATCTGAGGCAATAAAAGCTGAACTTCCCATCACTACAACCACCGCTGCAGGGTCAGTTTTCTTGGTTGGGTCAAAAGACATGGGTTATGTGCTAATACCTAACCTCAAAAGGGTCCTGTGCAAATAATGCTGAAATTACAAAACCAGCTATTTAGACTGCCCTTAATACTACCCACCTAATCATTGATAACTATATAATTGTTTTTGCCCTATCGGAATTAGGTTACGTTGCCTTTAAGGTTATAATCAAACCTAACTCCTTTAACTTGGTTGACAGTTAGGCTGTGTTGGAAAATGAGTGTCCTATTTCAATGTGTTCCTATATCCAACAGTGTGGTGTTTAACTTAGGCCAAAGCTAGAGTCAGCAATGCACGAAGTACGCTAAATAACAATATCGGTCCGACTCATACAACCACTAAGAGCGTGAAGTGTGAGCCTACACTTCTGTGCTGTTGTCCAGCGGAGCTTCACGTGGCAGCACAGTGAAGCATACCTGTGCAGATACTTTGTGTGAGTTCGTCTTGCATCGCGCTCATCTGCAATCTTATCGGTTCATCCTGCTGCTTGTGGCAACGGCATAGTACACAATCTTAATATTACCCTTCATTCAACCATAACCATAATCTTTACCTTACCCTTTAATATTTAACCAATTAACACAGAAATGTATGATTACAATAAATGGACATCAAAATATTTACCATGTAATCAGTCCACACAAGAAATGGTAGCCGTAGTATTGATCATTTTGCTATTTTTCTGACAGCTCGCGGAGCGTATCCCCACATAACCAACCCCGAGGGAGAAGACACAACATTGATGATAAGGCTTCCTTGGAAGGGGTAAAGGTAAATTCACATACCGGTAGTCATATTAAAAACAGAGGAGGTCATTTCTGACGGTTCTTTTTGTTGAGGAAGTGTTCTATTGAGTTCAGTCTTGATAATTTTGTAAAATATGAATTGGGTTATGTGCATACAACAGACATACAGTATTTATACCTATTTCAGTACATTTTCTTTTGTCATGGTGTCCTTTAATCTGTTTAGGCTACCACAATTCTAATCTCTGATATGAGGCAATTGGACCAACAAATGTGCGCATGCTCTGTGGAAGCTGTATTTCTTAGTGGTAACAATGGGATATAACACAGATTTCAGTGTGACCATAATCTTGATTGCAATGAAAAAGCCACAAGAATAAAGCAGGAGAACATCTGAACTCACATCGGAACTGTGTGAAGTCATCATTGTTTAAGTTTTCTATGTCCTCACCAATGGGGATCATTATGTGCATGCAAGGAGATCACCTCATGTTTATACGGCTGTCGATGTTTGTTGCAATGTCCCCTTGATGCTTATTTTGACCACTTCCATCTCTGGATGGGGTGGCCATTCAGATACAGAAATTGCTGATGTTTAGTATTGGGCAATGTTTCATAAAAATTCATATTATTGGCTGTGGTCTGATTCCTGAAACAAGACAAAATTGAGGCTAATTCGGGGTCCAGAGCCGTGATAGTCCGACAACGCATTGTGACATAGCTATGCGGCTCTGAGACCACGGTCCATCGGGGGGACACAGACCGACAGCGCACCTCCCCAAAATTCACATACGTGGCGTCTATTCATTCTTAATGTTGTGACAGTTGGAGAAACAGCTTGAGCCGCGCTGAGAATTTGAAACAAATGAAATGTTCAATAACGCGGACTCGAACAAGGTTTGGACTCTGATTAGCGCTTTAACTCTTTCAATAGTTTTGCATTTATATTGCACACTTAATTACTGAATGTATTTCATGATTTCAAATCAAATTTTATTGGTCACATGCACATTGTTAGCAGATGTGTAGCGAAATGCTTGTGCATCTAGTTCCGACAATGCAGTAATATCTAACAAGTAATCTAACAAATTTACTACAACTACCTTATACACACATGTAAAGGGATGAATAAGAATATGTACATATAAATATATGGATGGGTTATGGCCGTGCGGCATAGGCAAAATCAATCAATCAATCAAGTTTATTTTATATAGCCCTTCGTACATCAGCTAATATCTCGAAGTGCTGTACAGAAACCCAGCCTAAAACCCCAAACAGCAAGCAATGCAGGTGTAGAAGCACGTCGATGGTATAGAATACAGTATATACATATGAGATGAGTAATGTAGGATATGTAAACGTTATTTAAAGTGACTAGTGATAACTTTAAGTCCATTTATTAAAGTGGCTAGAGATTTGAGTCAGTATGTTGGTAGCAGCCTCTATGTTAGTGACAGTCTGATGGCCTTGAGATAGAAGCTGTTTTTCAGTCTCTCGGTCCCAGCTTTGATGCACCTATACTGACCTCGCCTTCTGGATGATAGCGGGGTGAACAGGCAATGGCTCGGGTGGTTGTTGTCCTAGATCTGTTTGGCCTTCCTGTGACATCGGGTGCTGTAGGTGCCCTGGATGGCAGGTAGTTTGCCCTCAATTATGCGTTGTGCAAACCACACTATCCTCTGGAGAGCCTTGCGGTTGAGGGCGGTGCAGTTGCCGTACCAGGCGGTCATACAGCCCGACAGGATGCTCTCGATTGTCCACCTGTAAAGGTTTGAGTGTTTTTGGTGACAAGTCAAATTTCTTCAGCCTCCTGAGGTTGAAGAGTCGCTGCTGCGCCTTCTTCACCACGCTGTCTGTGTGGGTGGACCACTTCAGTTTGTCTGTGATATGTACGCCGAGGACTTTAACGTTCCACCTTCTCCTCTTCTTGCCCATCGATGTGGATGGGAGGTGCTCCCTCTCCTGTTTCCTGAAGTCCACAATAATCTCCTTTGTTACGTTGACGTTGAGTGTGAGGTTATTTTTCCTGACACCACACTCCGAGGGCCCTCACCTCCTCCCTGTAGGCTGTCTCGTCGTTGTTGGTAATCAAGCCAACCACTGTATTGTTGTCTGCAAACTTGATGATTGAGTTGGAGGCGGGCATGGTCACGTAGTCATGGGTGAACAGGAAGTACAGGAGAGGGCTGAGAACGCACCCTTGTGGGTCCCCAGTGTTGAGGATCAGCAGCGTGGAGATGTTGTTTCCTACCTTCACCACCTGGGGGCGGCCGTCCGCTGGAGTTAATGACGAGTTTGGAAGGTACTATGGTGTTGAATGCTGAGCTGTAGTCAATGAACAGCATTCTTACCTAGGTATTCCTCTTGTCCAGATGGGATTGTGCAGTGTGATGGCGATTGCATCGTCAGTGGACCTATTGGGGCGGTAAGCAAATTGGAGTGGGTCTAGGGTATCGGGTAGGGTGAAGGTGATATGATCCTTGACTAGTCTCTCAAAGCACTTCATGATGACAGAAGTGAGTGCAACAGGGCAGTAGTCATTTAGTTCAGTTACCTTGGCTTTCTTTGGTACAGGAACAATGGTGGCCATCTTGAAGCATGTGTGGACAGCAGACTGGGATAAGGATTGATTATGTCTGTCAACACACCATCCATCTGGCCTGCGCATGTTCTGAGGACGCGGCTAGGGGTGACGTCTGGGCCGGCAGCCTTGCGAGGGAAAGCACGTTTTAAATGTTTTTCTCACGTTGGCTGCGGTGAAGGACAGCCCACAGGCTTTGGTAGCGGGCCGTGTCAGTAGCACTGTATTGTCCTCAAAGCGAGCAAGTTGTTTAATTTGTCTGGGAGTAAGACGTCAATGTCCGCGACGGTGCTTGTTTCCTTTTTGTAATACACGGCTGTGTCTAATCGAAGAGAGTTCTCTTGGAAGATAATGCGGTTGGCATTTGATAGTAAGGAATTCTAGGTCAGGTGAACAAAAGGACTTGAGTTCCTGTATGATGTTGTGATTACACCATGAAATTTTAAATTGAAGTCAATGAATATTGACTTTGTAGACTCTACACTTAACTTCTTATCCGGTGAAATCCGGTGAAATTGCATAGCGCGAAATTCAAACTACAGTATTATATATATTTAACTTTCATAAAATCACAAGTGTAATACAACAAAATAAAGCTTAACTTCTTGTTAGTCCAGCCACTGTCAGATTTCAAATAGGCTTTACGGCGAAAGCACACCATGCGATTATCTGAGGACAGCGCCCCGCATACAAACACATGAAAAACATATTTCAAACAGGCAGGTGTGATACGAAAGTCAGAAATAGCGATATAAAAAATGCCTTGACTTTGATCATCATCTTCTTCTGTTGGCACTCCAAAAGGTCCCAGTTACATCACAAATGGTCCTTTTGTTCTATAATGTCCTTCTTTATATCCATAGAAACTCAGTTTAGCTGGCGCGCTTCAGTCAATAATCCACCCAGTTTCCCTCCATCAAAATGCATAGAAAATGAATCCCAAACGTTACTAATAAACTTTTCCAAACAAGTCAAACAACGTTTATAATCAAACCTTAGGTACCCTAATACGTAAATTAACGATAAAATTTAAGACGGAGAATCGTTATTGTCTTTACCGGAGAAAAATACCAAAGACCGCGCTCTCTTCCACGCACTTGGAAACACTACAGCCAAAATGGGAGCCACATTGAAAAACTACAATTTCTGGCTCGTTTTTCCAAAAACCAGCCTGAAACTCTTTCTAAAGACTGTTGACATCTAGTGGAAGCCCTAGAAACTGCAATCTGGGAGGACTTGGCCTTATAATAAAAGTGAGCCATTGAAAATAGTGGCAGGCTGAATTTTTTTGGGGGTGGGGGGTTTGTCCTCGGGGTTTCGCCTGCCATATCAGTTCTGTTATACTCACAGATATAATTGTAACAGTTTTAGAAACTTTAGAGTGTTTTCTATCCAAATCTACCAATTATATGCATATCCTAGCTTCTGGGCCTGAGTAACAGGCAGTTTACTCTGGGCACACTTTTCATCCGGATGTCAAAATACTGCCCCCTACCCAGGAGAGGTATTCGAGTAAGTAAGCACAACAGTCAGTAAAATGCATTCCATCACAGCGTTGCCCCTGTCTTTTAGTTTACTTACATTCAAAGAGGTACAGTTAAAGGAAATTTCCACCCCAAAAATATGTATTTTATTTATTAACTTCATTAGTCCATGGTTGAAATAGCCCCAAAAGGGTTTACATGTCAGCTATCAAGTTTTCAAGATGTATTACTCTCAAAATACAGAAATGGAGCCGGTATGATGAATAATGAATCATATGATGCAAAATGTATCATACTGGCTGTATTTCCGGGCATGATTTGAAAGCTTGCTTTATTGCCAACATGACTAGCTAAGCCATACAATATGATCTTAGTGTTAGACATTCACAAGGCATTTCAAAGAAATGGATCGTATTTTGTTGCATTTAGAAAGGAGTAATGAGTGCATTCAGGTGCGTGTGTCCCGGTGAATTTTCTTTACAATCAACAAACAGGCTCATTCTGTTCAGAACAACCCAAGGTATGATGCCATGTCATCTTGTAACTGTACATCAAACATAGTGATGATCATAAACGTAGACACTGTATATTACATGAGTTAGAAGATTTGGAAATGTGCAGTGCACGTTTGGACTCACGCGTTTGGCTTGCTTGTATGACATTGTAGCGGTATTTATTATTATCCTCTATCTCATCTTTCCAATACATAGTCATTTTAATTGACGTTGTTTCCCTCACTCGGACAACAAAACATTTGTTAAAGTTCCCCAATTACCGGGGAGGATGGGTGCAACTTCTTATAGCGCGCAGTGCTTAAGTTCAGAAAGGCCATCAGTCAAAACCCATACAGCGCTGTAAAGCACAGAGCCAGAGTTCTGACGTCATGTATAGCATGTTACTGTACAGCCACTACGTTCAAATATAGGCACTTATTAGTGCCCAAATCCGCCATTTTCAACCCTTACAGTGCATTCGGAAAGTATTCAGACCCCTTGACTTTTTCCACATTTTGTTACATTACAGCCTTATTCTAACACCCCATTAAAAACTGTTTTTAGAAATGTTTGCAAACGTATAAATTAACTTAAATACCTTATTTTCATACGTATTCAGACCCTTTGCTATGAGACTCGAAATTGAGCTCAGGTGGATTATTTTTCCATTGCTCATCCTTGATGTTTCTGCAACTTGATTGGAGTCCACCTGTGGTAAATTCAATTGATTGGACATGATTTGGAAAGGCACACACCTGTCTATATAAGGCCCCACAGTTAGCAGTGCATGTCAGAGCAAAAACCAAGCCATGAGGTCGGAATTGTCCATAGCGCTCCAAGACAGGATTGTGTCGAGGCACAGATCTGGGTAAGGGTACCAAAACATTTCTGCAGCATTGAAGGTCCCCAATAACGCAGTGACCTCCATAATTCTTAAATGGGAGAAGTTTGGAACCACCAAGACTCTTCCTAGAGCTCGCTGCCTGGCCAAACTGAGCAATCGGGGGTGAAGGGCCTTTGTCAAGGAGGTGATCAAGAACCCAATGGTCACTCTGACAGAGTTCCTTTGTGTAGATGGGAGAACCTTCCAGAAGGACAACCATCTCACTCCATCAATCAGGCATTTATAGTAGAGTGGCCAGACAGAAGCCACTCCTCAGTAAAAGGCACATGTCAGCCTTATTGGAGTTTGCCAAAAGGCACCTAAATGACTCTCGGACCATGAGAAACAATAGTCTCTGGTCTGATGAATCCAAGATTGAACTCTTTGGCCTGAATGCCAAGCGTCACGTCTGGAGGAAACCTGGCACCACCCCTACGGTGAAGCATGCTGCTGGTAGCATTATGCTGTGGGGATGTTTTTCAGCGGCAGGGACTGGGAGACTAGTCAGGATCGAGGGAAAGATGAACGGAGCAAAGTACAGAGATCCTTTTTTTTCTTAATTTGTTTAACCATCTTTGAAATGCAAGAGAAAGGCCCAGGTGCAATTTAAATGTTGGACACTAGACGGCAGCAGTGTATGTGCATAGTTTTAGGCTGATTCAATTAACCATTGCATATCTGTTCAAAATGTTGTATCAAGACTGCCCAAATGTGCCTAATTGGTTTATTAATAGATTTTCAAGTTCGTAATTGTGCACTCTCCTCAAACAATAGCATGGTATTATTTCAGTGTAATAGCTACTGTTAATTGGACAGTGCAGTTAGATTAACAAGAATTTAAGCTTTCTGCCCATATCAGATATGTTTATGTCCTGGGATTTTTTTTTGTTACTTACAAACTCATGCTAATTACTGTCGTAGCGTGACAATCATTAAATGTGAAGGCTGTTATATTATCAAATCAATTCTGTGTAATTATTCCTTACGTGATTAAACTATTTATGTACATTTTAATTAACTGGGAAGTCAGGGCACCACGGGGAAATGTTTTTAAAGAGTCAATTTGCCAAATTAACTCTTCAGATATTTTCATATGTTATCGATTACAGATTTATATTAATGTATTACCTCATCAGTCTCATTCCTGAACGTCGCAAACCCTTGGATATCTGCACGAACCCTAGCATAAATTATGAATCAGCGATGTACAAATTGGCTTAATTATTTATTTACTAACTAACTAATCAATTACAGAATTACATAAACACACAGTAGATCATACATTGGTTACGAACATGACACAAAGAAAATATCCCTAGTGGACGAAACCGATATGACTGCTTGGTAGACAAAGGAAATGGGTGGGGACAGCTCGAGAGCAGCAAACTACAGTTGATACCTACAGTCATGGAAATGCTAATACTTTGAACATGAACAACCGCTCATTCTAAAATAATTTACATGTGTACGAGTGTATGCCAATGTTTTCCCTCTCGGCGATCGCCGGTCCGTCTGCTGGATAGTCAGTCAACAGAAAGTCTCTGGTTTGTTCACCAGAGATCAGTCTTTCGTAGTTGTAGCTTGTTATAATGGATACGTCAGGGTACCATTCGGAAATGTTCTTGAGAATAGATCTTTCAGAGTACCATTGTTCTTAGATCTGCTGCGTTTACTAGACTAAAGTATTTAAACAGCTGAAGCCTGAATAATTGGTCTTTAGTTTGTAGATTTCTTAGCCATTTCAACATGGGGATCCCGTCCCTGCGACATGGGGATCCCGTCCCTGCGTTATCTTAACTAATAAAAATTGTCACGAGTCCTTTTTATTAACTCTGTGGAAAGGGGTGTTTCATGACGTTTGGGTATAATGTATGTGCTCACGAGGGCGTGGCCACTGACTGGATAAACTTTACATGAAAAAAGCATTTTCTCATTTAGAAGACTAAAGTCACATTTTAAGAACAAATTCTTAATTTACAATGATGTCCTACCCCGGCCAAACCCTAACCCAGACGAATCTGGCTAATTGTACCCTATTGGATTCCCAATCACAGCCGATTGTGATACAGCCTGGAATTGAACTAGGGTCTGTAGTGACGCCTCTAGCACTGAGATGCAGTGCCTTAGACGGCTGCGCCACTCGGGAGCCCTCGGAGGTTGGTACCTCTATAGGCCTCCCGTACTAAGCAACTGTTGAACGAGGAAGAGCTCGAGTTTGTTTGAAAGTGATTTGGAAAGTTCTTGCTAGCTACCTAGCTTCTTAGTTTTGATCCCGCGATGCAGTTGGCATCAGTTGCTGGGACTGCTTGTTAGGGCTGGGCGATATGACGATATATATCGTGTGATGATGGAGCATAATATATCTATAATTTATTTCGTTGTCACATCACACTCTTTACGGCAACATTTTTAGTCAATTGGACGACGCTTTGCGTTCGTGTGGAAGGAAATTTGCAACACAAACAAACATGAAGGAGAGTGAATGTGACACAGAGCACGGAGACACGGAGCTCGTACCTAATAGGGGCTACTTCTGTCGCATGGAAGTGGTTTTGGTATGGAAGTATGACACAAACCAGAAAACCGTCCTCTGCAAATTATGCCGCAGGCCGGTCCCGACAACAGGCTCAAACACCACTAACCTCTTTTACCACGTACGCAAGAATCATGTGAAACAGTACGGAGAGAGTCTACGGATGAGACCCAAAAAAGTACAAGAGAGTGCTCAAAACAAAACCCCCGACTCAGAACGTTGCAAGAGGCTTTTGCCCGCGGCAAACCATATGGCAAAGAATCACGAAGATGGAAGGAGATAACAGCTGCCGTTACAACTTACATCTGCAAAGACATGGCCCCAATTTACACTGTCGAGAAACGGGGGTTTTGTGAGTTGGTGCTAACACTCGACCCAAGGTACCAAATGCAAATTGTATCGTTATCGGGATATGAAATGACCTATATCGTGAGATTTTTGCCATATCGCCCAGCCCTACTGCTTGTCTCTTTCCAGTGATCCTGCCAACCGATCAATCAATTAAATGTATTTTTAGAGCCCTTCTTACATCAGCTGATGTCACAAAGTGCTGTACAGAAACCCAGTTTAAAACCCTAAACCGCAAGCAATGCAGGTGTAGAAGCACGGTGACCCCCTAGAAAGGCCAGAACCTAGGAAGAAACCTAGAAATGAACCAGGCTATGAGGCGGGTGAACAGGTCAGGGTTCCATAGCTGCAGGCAGAACAGTTGAAACTGGAGCAGCTGCACGACCAGGGGGACTGGGGACAGCAAGGAGTCATCAGGCCAGGTAGTCCTGAGGCATGGTCCTAGGGCTTAATCTACTCAAGTGACGTACCCCTCCTAGGGACGGCATGGAAGAGCACAAGTAAGCCAGTCACTCAGCCCCCGTAATAGGGTTTGAGGCTGAGAATCCCAGTGGAGAGGGGGAACTGGCCAGGCAGAGCCAGCAAGGGCAGTTTGTTGCACCAGTACCTTTACGTTCACCTCCACACTCCTGACTACACTCAATCATAGGACCTACTGAAGAAATTAGTCTTAAATAAAGACTTAGTTTGAGACCGAGTCTGCGTCTCTCACATGGAAAGGCAGACCATTCCATAAAATGGAGCTCCATAGGATAAAGCCCTGCCTCCAGCTGTTTGCTTAGAAATTCTAGGGACAGTAAGGAGGCCTGCCTCTTGTGACCATAGCGTATGTATAGGTATGTACGGCAGGACCAAATCTGAAGGATATGTAGGAACAAGGACTGGACTGGAAAACCCACCACCGGCCCAGGTGATAGGCCCAGGCCGATAGTGGTCAAGTTCCTGAGGTTCAAGGACAAGGTAGCTGTTCTGAAAAGAGCCAAGAACTTGAGAGGAACGTATTTCTTCCTCAACGAGGACTATCCTGAAGATGTGCCCCAGAAGAGGAAAGAACTGATCCCAGTCATGAAAGCTGCCAGAGCGCATGGGGACATTGCGTACATCCGCTATGACAGGTTCATTGTCCACCCTCCCTCCCAGAAGCCTGGAAGGGATGAGAGAGCCAAGCCTATGGGTTCGTAGCCTCAACCCCGCAGCACACACACACACACCAATTGATTCATGGACTGCTGAATGTATTTTTTTTTCTCTTGATTTGTCTGCTCTTTTCAGTATTATGTCCATCTCTGATAAGCTATCCAAGAAAATAGCCCATATTAATATGTAGGTAAATGAAATCAATAACTTGCTAACATCAGATAACATTCATATATTATTTGTTTTTGAGACTCACTCACAAATAAGAATTTGATACATCAGTAGCAATACAAGGATATAACATTTATAGAAGAGATAGAAATGCTCATGGGGGACGTGTTTCTGTATGTATTCATAGCCATATCCCTGTAATACTTAGGGAAGATCTTATGTCAAGTGTTATTGAAGTGTTGTGGTTGCAGGTTCACTTGGCACATCTAAAGCCTTTTCTTTTGGGGTGTTGCTATAGGCCACCAAGTGCTAACAGTCAGTTTCTAAATAATATGTGTGAAATGCTTGATAGTGTATGTGACGTAAACAGAGGTCTACTTTCTTGGGGACCTGAATATTGACTGGTTTTCATCAAGCTGTCCGCTCAAGAGGAAGCTATATCCGTACCCATTGGACGCAGTGATCACAATATAGTGGCTTTATCCAGGAAAGCCAAAGTTCCAACAGCAGGGCCTAAAATAGTGTATGAGAGATCATACAAAAGATTTTGCTGGGACTCTTGTGGATGATGTTAAAAATATTTGTTTTTATGAAATTGCTTCTTCCAATAACTGACTGTTAGAACTGTTAAGGCTCCATGGATTGATGAGGAATTGAAAAACTGTATGGTTGAAACAGATGGGGCAAACGGAGTGGCTAGAAATTAAAATTCAACTCCATCGTTCATCGAATCAGATGGCTTATTCATCACAAAACCATTTGATGTTGCCAATTATTTTAATGATTTTTTAATTGGCAAAGTGGGCAAACTTAGACAGGAAATGCCCACAACGAACAGTGGGCAATTTTATTAATTCATTAAGAAAAACTAATAATGAAAGAAAAGCAGTGCAAGTTTGAATTTTGTAAAGTCACTGTGGGAGAGGTGGACAAATTATTGTTATCGATCAAAATGACAAACCATCTGGCATTGACAACTTAGATGGAAGGCTACTGAGGATGGTGGCTGACTCTATAGCCACTCCTATCTGTCATATTTTTAATCTGAGTTTAGAGGAAAGTCTTTGTTCTCAGGCCTGGAGGGCTTTACTTGTTCTAACAGCAGACCTATAAGCTTGCTACCAGCTCTTAGCAAACTGTTGGAAAAATTGTGTTTGACCAAATACAATGCTATTTCTCTGTAAACAAATTACCAACAGTCTTTCA
Organism: Salvelinus alpinus; assembly: GCF_045679555.1. NCBI lineage: Eukaryota > Metazoa > Chordata > Actinopteri > Salmoniformes > Salmonidae > Salvelinus > Salvelinus alpinus. The sequence continues at coordinate 5,889,017 of NC_092102.1, forward strand.
GCATGCTTATAGAGAAGGACACTCAACATGTACTGCCCCGACACACATGACTGATGATTGGTTGAAATAAATTGATAATAAGAAGGTTGTGGGAGCTGTGCTGTTCGAGTTCAGTGCATCCTTTGATATTGTTGACCATAACCTGTTGTTGAAAAAACATACAGTGGGGAGAACAAATATTTGATACACTGCCGATTTTGCAGGTTTTCTTACTTAAAAAGCATGTAGAGGTCTGTAATTTGTATCATAGGTACACTTCAACTGTGAGATACAGAATCTAAAAATAAAATCCCAAAATCCAGAAAATCACATTGTATGATTTTTAAGTAATTAATTTGCATTTTGTATCTAATAGAACTGAAAGGATTTTCTTTAATGGAAGCTTCTCTAATGTCAAACATGTAAGGTGTGGTGTACTGCAGGGCAGCTCTCTAGGCCCTTTACTCTTTTCTATTTTTACCAATGACCTGCCACTGGCATTAACTTATTATGGCTGCAATCCCGTTAACGGGATGATATGACAACAGCCAGTGAAAGTGCAGGGCGCCAAATTCAAACAACAGAAATCTCATAATTAAAATTCCTCAAACATACATGTGTCTTATACCATTTTAAAGTAATCTGGTTGTTAATCCCACCAAAGTGTCCGATTTCAAATAGGTTTTTCAGCGAAAGCACCACAAACGATTGTTAGGTCACCGCAAAATCACAGACAAACAGTCATTTTTCCAGCCAAAGACAGGAGTCACAAAAAGCAGAAATAGAGATAAAATGAATCAGAGAGCCACGTCAAATAATATAAATACTCATCATAAACTTTGATGAAAGATACATGTTTTACATAGAATTAAAGATACACTTGTTCTTAATGCAACCGCTGTGTCAGATTTCAAAAAGCTTTACGCCAAAAGCCCAATATTCAATAATCTGAGAACAGCGTTCAGCCACAAAAGCAAGCCATACAGTTACCCGCCAAATTGTGCAGTCAACAAAACAGATAAAAAGCATTATAAATCTTCACTTACCTTTGCTGATCTTTGTCGGAATGCACTCCCAGGACTCACACTTCCACAAGAAATGTTTGTTTTGTTCGGTAATGTCCATCATTTATGTCCAAATAGCTATTTTTGTAGCGTGTTTGGTAAACAAATCCAACGTCAGGAAGCGCGTTCACTAAAAGCTGACGGAATGTCCAAAAGATATATGTCAAACGATATATTGAATCAATCTTTAGAATGTTTTTAACATAAATCTTGAATAACGTTGCAACCGGAGAATTACATTGACTTCAGATGAGCGATGGAACGGAGCTCCCTCTCATGTGAACGCGCATGGTCAGGTCATGGCAGACCTGACTAATTCCCCCCTAATTCGGCCCCCCTTCACAGTAGAGGCATCAGACAAGGTTCTATAGACTGTTGACATCTAGTGGAAGCCGTAGGAAGTGCAAACTCATCCATATCTCGCTGTGAATTCAATAGGATCTTGGTTGAAAATCGACCAGCCTCAGAATTCCCACTTCCTGGTTGGATTTTTCCTCAGGTTTTTGCCTGCCATATGAGTTCTGTTATACTCACAGACATCATTTAAACAGTTTTAGAAACGTCAGAGTGTTTTCTATCCAATACGAATAATACTATGCATATATTAGCAACTGGGACTGAGGCGCAGGCAGTTTACTATGGGCACATTTGTGCACCTTTCATCCAAGCTACTCAATACTGCCCCTGCAGCCATAAGAAGTTAAACAAAGCATGTGTGTCCATGTATAGTGATGATTCAACCATATATGCATCAGCAACCACAGCTAATGAAGTCACTGAAACCCTTTACAAAGAGTTGCAGTCTGTTTTGGAATGGGTGGCCAGTAATAAACTGGTCCTGAACATCTCTAAAAGTAAAAGCTTTGTATTTGGTTCAAATCATTCCTTAAGTTCTAGACCTCAGCTGAATATGGTAATGAATGGTGTGGCTGTTGAACAAGTTGAGGGGACTAAGCTACTTGGCATTCCCTTTAGATTGGAAACTGTCATGGTCAAAACATATAGATTCAATGGTTGTAAAGATGGGGAGAGGTCTAGGTTTAATAAAGACACCACACTCCAGAAAGCAAGTTCTGCAGGCTCTAGTTTAGTCTAATCTTGATTATTGTCCAGTCGTGTGGTCCTGTGCTGCAAGGAAAGACCTAGTTAAGCTGCAGCTGGCCCAGAACAGATCGGCACGATTTGCAATCAGAGGGCTGATATAAATACTATGCATGCCAGTCTCTCTTGGCTAAGAGTTGAGGAGAGACTGACTGCATCACTTTTTCTTTTATAAAACATTGTTGAAAATCCCAAATTGTTTGCATAGTCAATTTACACACAGCTCTGACGCACACACTTATCCCACCAGACATGCCACCAGACATGCCACCAGGGGTCTTTTCACAGTCCGCAAATCCTGAACGAATTCAAGAAAGCATACCGTTTTATTTAGAGCCCTTAAAGTAGTTGCTGCTTTTGCAACAGCTAATGGGGGTCTTAATAAAATACCAAATACCCTCCACTGGACATTATTCTATTGGGTGATTCAATGAAGATTGTAAGTCAGACCAATACAATAACAGCAGTAACATTAATAGAAACTATACTTGTCAGTTGGTAATACTGTAACAAATATTCAAAGTATTCCCATGCATAATGGAGAAATACACTACATGGCCAAAAGTATGTGGGCGCCTGCTCGTTGAACATCTCATTCCAAAATCATGGGCATTAATATGGAGTTGGACCCCCCCCCCCCCCCCCTTTGCTGCTATCATAGTCTCTACTCTTCTGGGAAGGCTTTCCACTAGATGTTGGAGCATTGCTGCGGGGACTAGCTTCCATTCAGCAACAACCGCATTAGTGAGGTCGGGCACTGATGTTGGGAGAATAGGCCTGGCTCGCAGTCGGCGTTCCAGTTTATCCCAAAGGTGTTTGATGGTGTGGAGGTCAGGTCTCTGTGCAAGCCAGTCAGGTTCTTCCACACCAATCTCGCCAACCATTTCTGTATGGACCTTGATTTGTGCAGGTAGTGTTCTCCTGGCATCTGCCAAACCCAGATTTGTCTGTCCGACTGCCAGATGGTGACCTGTGATTCATCACTCCAGTGAACATGTTTCCTCTGCTCCAGTGTCCAATGGCGGTGAGCTTTACACCACTCCAGCCGACGCTTGGTATTGCGCATGGTGATCTTTAGGTTTATGTGCGAATGCTCGGCCATAGAAACCCATTTCATGAAGCTCCGGATGAACAGTTCTTCTGCTGACGTTTCTTTCAGAGGCAGTTTGAAGCTTGGTAGTGAGTGTTGCAACCAAGGACAGATGATTTTTACGCACTACGTGCTTCAGCACTCCGCTGTCCCGTTCTGTGGCTGAGCTGTTGTTGCACCACTTCACAATAACGGCACTTACAGTTGACCGGACAGCTCTGGCAGGGCAGAAATTGGACAAACTAACTTGTTGGCAAGGTGGCATACTGTGTCATGTTGAAAGTCACTAAGCTCTTCAGTAAGGCCATTCTACTGCCAATGTTTGTGTATGGAGATTGCATGGCTGTGTGCTCGCTTGTATACACCTGTCAGCAACTGGTGTGACTGAAATAGCCTAATCCACAAATTTGAAGTGTCCACATACTTTTGACCATTTAGTGTATGTGATCGTATACAAATGCAAGCAAGGATTGAAATTATTGTTTTAATCAAATATTAAATATGTTTTCAGTCTACACATTATTTGTGATTATGTTCCTTCCCGGGGCTGAATCTGGTCCCTGCCATATTGGGTCTTGGGATTTAAGCATAAATACCACTTTATTTTCGCACGCAAACCTGAATTCAATTTCATGTTCAAATGTGTCGGGTGTCTAAAGTTCTGATTTGATGTATCACATAATTTTTCCTTTGACACCAATGGCTGATTTGCAAGGTTAGTCAGAATTCCCAAGTTGTGATTGCCGACTGTTTAATCAAAAATGGATTCCGTGGTGAGAAATTGTCTTGATAGCATATTTGTGACACTCTTCTCTTGTTCATAGGAGCCTGTATATTGAAGCATGGAAGAGGACCTGAAAACACTGGATGATCCTGCTGAAAGCCATGACGACATGGAGGCTGAGGAAGAAAAGGAATCGGCAAAGGACCACACCGGCCAGAAGTTAGATCAATTTCCTGGGTTGCCATGTAGTGACCAATGTGACCCTGATGAAACATCTGTTGAAGAGTCAGGTAGTCGCAAGACAGCCAGAAAAGCATCCAAGTCCCCATGTAAAATACAGCAAGGTGCAGTCTTCTCTGGGAAAATACTTAGCTTTGGGTGTTCAGAGTGTAAGGGTGACGCTACCTACAGCCCCAATGATCTCCTCAAACATTTTCAGGGGGCCCACAAGGGGACCCTGCCGACATATCCGTGTGACTTGTGTGGCTTTGTTACAAATGAGTTCCCTGCACTTCAGCGCCATCGGATCGGGCACAGGAACACTTTAGTCACATGCGAGATCTGTAATAATGATGTACAGTACTCTCTCCTCCTGCTCACTAGACACTATATCATGTCTCACAGCCAAAATGGCCACTTTCACTGCGAAAAATGTGAGTTTTCAACAGTTGACGCAGGGACATTTGTGCAGCACATCCATCATCACAATGAGAGCTGGCTCAAATGTGTGAAATGTCAACATGTCAGCTCTAGCCGAGGTGAGCACCAGAGGCACCTAAAACTCCACTCGGGTACCTTCCCATTCACGTGTCAGGTCTGTGGATATGGGGCAGCACGGAGAGAATACCTCACAAAGCACATGGTAACTGTCCATGGTGAGGAGGCAGGCAAGAAAAATATATGGAGAGCAACGGAGGACAGCAACAATACCCTGGCAAACTCCTCTTCAGGATTAAAACTCCTGCTGAAGAAAAGCCCTGCTGCAGGTGGTCAATCTAAGGAATCCCAGTGGATGTCCAAACTGAATTCTCTTCCTGGAGTAGGTTTACTTGACCAAAATGGAAGGTTGTTGAACCCAGAGAAAACATTGGAGGAAACCCAACAGTTCCTTGACAGGGCTGTGTGTGTGAAAAAGGACTGTAAGAAGCGGGTCAAAGGAACTCTTAAGAATGAGCAGCAATTTGACTCCCAGGCTGTATCATCTATACCACCACCTAAGTCCCAGGAAAGTGATGACAGTTATGGGGCTGACACACTAAGCCCGAACAACTCCAATGGACTAACTGTTCTCATGGTCAAAAATAAAATCTCTATTCCACCTAACTGTACTACAAAAGTAATGGGGTTCAAAATGGTTGACGGCAAAAAGCATTTAGTTCTCAAAGTTATACCAACAGCAAAACCGGAGTCCTCTGCAGAAAATAAAATGTCATGTAGAGCTCAAGAGAGAGGCTGCCCAATTATAGACGCTACCTCCGATGGAAATCAATGCTCAGATTCGGCTGAAAATTGGGAAAATTCAAGTACTATCTTCCCTTACATGACAGTTCTAAGCCCCTCAGGAACTGATCGAGATACTGCAATTTCAGTTCAAGTGAAACCAGAGGAAGAGGACATTAGCATTGAGGAAACGTTGCCCATACTGGAGAAACTACCACAGAAAATATCACAGAAAGCAAAACACACAGAGCAGCAGAGGAATGGTGAACAACATAAGTTTCAGGATGAACAGATTCCTTCCTTGGCAGTTTCTCCAATGACCAAAGAGTCAGATCACTCCACGATTCAGAACGGTAAACTGAATAACAATACATCATCAATTGCTAAGCAGCCGAATGATTCTGAGTTGGGAGACAAAATGTCTGCTTATTCAAGCCCTAATGTGACTGCTGTGGAGGTCGTTCCAGCCAAAATGCTCACAGATAAGACCATGCCCTCTGAATCAGCTTATGAGACCATGCTTCCCAAACTAGTCTCTGAAGAAACTATCAGCATGCTTAGAGTTGGTGACCTGAATACAGCTACAGCTGATAAGATCAGTGACCCCATCACTGAAAATTCCCCTGTGCCCAATGGAGAGACGTTACCCTCCAATGACAAACCTAAGAAGACTGCCTCAGAACCCATGACTGGCGACATCCTACCTTCTGATGATACCGTTGAAAAAAATAATTCAATTATCAAGGAGATGGTTCCTTCTGATTTTACTGCCAATAAGATGAATTCCTGTGTAGCGACTAAGACTAAAACTGAAACTTTATCCCCAGATCTGATGCCCCTACTGGAGTCACACCCAGCTGAATCAGACAACTCCAAAGAGACTGATACTAATGCTGAAAATCTTAATTCTCCCAACCAAGAGGTGTTCAGTTTTCATAATTACTCAAAGGAAACATCAAGCATTTCCTCCAACTCAACACAACCTTGTGAACATCCATCAGAGCTTTCGACAGAGGATGAAAGTGTTTGGATGAAAGAGTCACCTGAATGGAGCTTGACATTGGCTGCATCCCCCCAACCTCCAGATGAGGGAAATGGCGAAGTGGAGTCTGCAGAAGAGACTGAGACTGCAATGGAAAGAGTGTCAGACCGTGACATTGAGGTTGATGAGTGCATAGCTACTGTAGACCTGGCCACCCCAGTGGCAGCTGAGAGAGATAATCATGGACACTCTGGGTCTAAACACCAAGTCCAAACTACAGTAAAAACGGAGGAGGAGAGTGTTCCTGTGTCAGAAAGGGCAACAGGGAGCATAAATAGTTTGGCCGTGTTGGGTCGCATACTGGAGGAGCATTCCGATGCTATCATTAGCCACCAGCTTGAGAAGGATAGAATAGGCTGCTCAGCTGCTAGCCATGATTCTGTCAAGCCACCTAAGACTATGCTAAGGATCCTTAAAACTGCAGAGGGAAAGCAACAAATGTTCTTACAGACTGCAGAGAACCAGTTTGCTGTGCCTGTGCAGCTCCAAGGCAACGCAGGGTTCAAGCTGATAACCAAATCCTCTGCTCCTCAGATCAATGTGTCCTATGTTAAGCCAGGAATTGAAATACAGAATCACACCACAGGGTTGGCACTCACCCTCAATGGTGGAAGGTTCAGCATTCTAGGACATACTGTAGGTGCTAGTGAAAAAGGTGCAATGCCGTTATCTGCTATTCAGCCTGGAGCCAGTACTAGTGCAAGCCACTACCTAGTCAACAGCACAGCTTTTAAAAGAAATATGCTGTTGTCAGACGCAGCACATAGTTCTCCTGGAGAAAATACCATAAAGTCACTGCAGACTTGTTACTTAGTCCAGAGGCCAGTCCCTGTAACCCAGCCCCCCCACAATGCAGGTAGCAAATTAGCAAGCTCAATGTCTCAATCTCCACTCATGTCCCGTCCAGTTCTGGCAATGTCTGCGAACTCGGTGAACAAATTAACTGCAATGCACACTGGGCGACAAGCCTTCTTGGTTAGATATATCTCTCCAGCTAAGTCAGGGATGCTTCTGAATAGTCCTGATGGGAAGTCTGTGAACCAGAAAGGTCAACCTAATGAAAATCGAGGAAATAAAGTTGTTTATAAGATCGTCAGAACTGCCAATGGTAGCACATTTCTTGCTGGTGCTGCACACTCCTCTGCCAACAAGCCCATTTATCTGGCCACAAATTCCACACAGATGCCCTGTTTTCTGATGTCATCAAATAATGTCTCTACTGGAGGGCAGAAACTGGTACCCATACAAAATGCCTCCCACAAACCTGTCATAGCTTCCAAGCTCTCAAATCTTCTGTCCCCCCAATCCAACATGCAAGGTAGGGTCAGGCAGCAAGTGGGCATAGATGGTCTGAATAAATCCCCCCTTACCCCAAGTCGCCAGCTAAGTCAAAGGAAGAGGCACAGGAAAGCGTTGTTTGATGAACTCCCAGAGCACTTGCCTAAAGTGAAGAGGCTCTCGAGCAAGGCGGTAACTGAGAAAGGGGCTCCCTCGCTCTGGGTGCCTGTACCCAAAGATGCAGAGAGGACTCTGAGACTGTACCCATTCAGTTCACTACAGGAGATTAAATGCCCTCGACGAAATCAGCCGGTAGTGGTTCTCAACCATCCCGATGCCGACATTCCTGAAGTGGCCAGTATCATGAGGTCTGCTAACAAGTACAAAGGTGCTGTTTCCAAGGTGGCACTGTCCCAAAAAACGGTTCAAGCTCTCTCTGAACTCGGCCCGACTGGACTTCTGGGGAAAAGCGCCAAGGTGAAATGTCCCTCATCACAAAGCTGTGGGTCGAGACTTCGGCCTTCAGAAAGCAGAGTCCGGGAGCGATTTCTGTTAAAACTGAAGTTTAAAAAAATGAGCAGGAAAAAGTACGAGGTGGTGAAGTCCTTATCTAGATGTGCAGAGAGGTCATCAATGTTCGCCTGTTGGTTTTGTGGTCGACTCTTCAACAACCAAGAGGAGTGGATAGGCCACGGCCAACGGCATCTCATGGAGGCAACCAGAGACTGGAATAAGCCGTTTTAAAGCTGTCACATAGCCCCTGGATGGGCCAAAATACCATCCTATAGTGGCACAAATGGAGAGATTAAAGTTGTATATTTTTCAAATGACTCATCAGTATACTTTATTCTTACAGCAGTTTCTATTCCCATAAATGCCCTAATAGCTATGTTTGAATCACCGTTTTTGAGGCTGATGTGTGGTGCAACCTGAAACCTTTTGGTATGTATAGATATTCTAATATGTTTATGTAAGTATGACTTAAACTCGTTTGTACAGATGGAATTGAACTGTGAAAACTTGGCACACTGTAATGGAGTATATTTGAGGGAGCACTGTTAGATTTTTTTGTATTCAGAAATGTACCAAATTCCTCAGGTGATTTCATATTCTCTGATTCAACTAATCTGCTTTGTAACATACAGTTGAAGTTGGAAGTTTAAATACACTTAGGTTGGAGTCATTAAAACTTGTTTTCAACCACTCCACACATTTCTTGTAAACAAACTATAGTTTTGGCAAGTCGGTTAGGACATCTACTTTGTGCATGACACAAGTAATTTTTCCAACAATTGTTTACAGACAGATTATTTCACTAATAATTCACTGTATCAAAATTCCAGTGGGTCAGAAGTTTACATACACTAAGCTGACTGTGCCTTTAAACAGCTTGGAAAATGCCATAAAATTCTGTCATGACTTTAGAAGCTTCTGATATGCTAATTGACATCAGTTGAGTCAATTGGAGGTGTACCTGTGGATGTATTTGAAGGCCTACCTTAACTCAGTGTCTCTTTGCTTGACATCATGGGAAAATCAAAAGAAATCAGCCAAGACCTCAGAAAACATTTGTAGACCTCCACATGTCTGGTTGATCCTTGGGAGCAATTTCCAAATGCCTGACGGTACCACGTTTATCTGTACAAACAATAGTACGCAAGTATAAACACCATAGGACCATGCAGCCGTCATACCGCTCAGGAAGGAGACGCGTTCTGTCTCCTAGAGAAGAACGTACTTTGGTGCAAAAAGTGCAAATCAATCCCAGAACAACAGCAAAGGACCTTGTGAAGATGCTGGGGGAAACAAGTACGAAAGTATCTATATCCACAGTATAGATATACAGCACAGTCCTATATCGACATAACCTGAAAGGCCGCTCAGCAAGGAAGAAGCCACTGCTCCGCCATAAAGCCAGACTACGGTTTGCAATTGCACATGGGGACAAAGATCGTACTTTTTGGAGAAATGTTCTCTGATCTGATGAAACAAAAATAGAACTGTTTGGCCATAATTACCATCGTTATGTTTTTGATTGATAAGGGGGACGCTTGCAAGTCGAAGAACACCATCCCTACTGTGAAGCACGGGGGTGGCAGCATCATGTTGTGGGGGTGCTTTGCTGCTGGAGCACTTCACAAAATGGATGGCATCATGAGGAAGAAAAATGTATGTGGATATATTGAAGCAACATCTCAAGACATCAGTCAGGAAGTTAAAGCTTGGTCACAAATGGGTCTTCCAAATGGACAATGACCCCAAGCATACTTCCAATGTTTTGGCAAAATGGCTTAAGGACAACAAAGTCAAGGTATTGGAGTGGCCATCACAAAGCCCTGACCTCAATCCTATAGAAAATGTGTGGGCAGAACTGAAAAAGCGTGTGCGAGCAAGGAGGCCTACAAACCTGACTCAGTTACACCAGCTCTGTCAGGAGGAATGGGCCAAAATTCACCCAACTTATTGTGGGAAGCTTGTGGAAGGCTACCTGAAATGTTTGACCCAAGTTAAACAATTTAAAGGCAATGCTACCAAATACTAATTGAGTGTATGTAAACTTCTGACCCACTGCAAATGTGATGAAAGAAATAAAAGCTGAAATAAATAATTCTCTACTCTTATTCTGACATTTCACTTTCTTCAATTAAAGTGGTGATCTTAACTGACCTTAACAGGGAATTTTTACTTGGATTAAATGTATTTGGATAAGGTGTTTGTAAACTTCCGACTTCAAGAAATTATTTTACATTTATCGTCTTTTCATAGGTTTGAGAGAACATTGTGGTAATTTGTGTTTTGATTCCCTTCATTTTGTTATTCATGTTCTATTCACATATTATTATTTTTTATGTTCAGAAATAGTTGTGAAGAATTAGTTTTACAGGTATACAAATGGGTCGTCCTTGTGGATTTTCTTCTTTTTTTTAGCAGTTACATACAGTACTTCCTATATACATCCCGGTTTGTTTCACTATTTTACCTGTTTTTATTTCTGGGGTGACAGATGTTTTAGCTTCTTTTACGATAACACAACCCCATTTGTCTAATATCTTAATTGTCATTGCTTGACTTTAGCATTAGTCATAACATAGTTATGTTGATTTTAGCTCTCGTAACTGTCATTTGTTTCCACATCTGTGCTCAGTACGCAAAAATATCTCAACTGATTAATTATTGCATGAGTGATACTTTATGAGAATTTTTGCACATTTAGTACTGTTTAGCGGGCAGGAAAATGTTCCCCATGATCAAAGCCCTACTAGTAGTTGAAAATTAATAGGCATACAAAATAATATCATATGGCTTCATGAAAGACTGGTGAAACAGCATGCACAAAATAAGACTAAACCACAGTTTAAGCAGCAACCACACCAGCAGATTAGCTACTTTCCTTGTACATTTCATTCAAGTTTGTGTTTCTGATCTTATGCTAATTGAACACCTAATTTCCAATGTCCCAATACATTTGTTTTGTAGTAGTAGAGTGAGTTCTGTTAACACTTTCTTTGAACCATATATAATCTGTTTTATTTGACAAAATGTCACTTGTTACAGACTAGCCCCCTCCCCCTTGACACCACAATACCTCTGAACTCAACGACCAAATAATTGTTGTTCTCTTAAGTTTTATGGAATTCTCCTTTTATTAGGAAAAAATGTTTTTTTCAGTTTTAATATCCCTGTCAGACAGGTTGCCGGGATCTTTTTACCTGAGAATAAAGTGCCTAAACTGTTGTGCACCAGGTTGACACTATTGTACTGTATTCACCTCCTTGTGGTTCTCTCTTCTCAAATAAATGTAAGTACTTTGGAAAATAACCAATGTCTTGTGTTTTGCTAATATTTAGTTTTGTTGTGTCTTTGGGCACAGGAACACAGATTAATAGATTAATCTATTTGATTAATACAAATATTCAGAAATGTAAGATTTGACTAATTTAAACAAATAAAAATCCTCAGGACACTCATCGTCTCTTCCTGTTTTATGCGGAAAAGCTCGGTTTTGTTTGTTTGGAAAGTTTGTTTAATAGAATATTGGGAAGTTCTTGATAGCTACCTAGCTTCTTATGTTGGATCCCGCAACGCAGTTGGCATCAGTTGCTGGGACTGCTTGTATCTTTCCAGTGATCCTGCCGACCAAGGACGGGTCTGAGGAGCTATTTGGCGTTGCAGCTACCCTAGCTGCTAGCTAGCTGGACATCAAGCTAGCAAGGTGTTCCTGAACGCAGCCTGTGATGCGGTTAGCCATTGTGGCTGGGACTGCGGATTGTCCCAGGTTTGTGGCTGTCTAGATCCCTGCTGTTTGTTGTTTTCAACTTTCCCGTGACCTGCCCTGTCTGGAACTGTGAGGAGTAACAGCCTAACATGCGTTGCTAGCTACCATGACAAAGACCGAAGCCGGCGGGAGTACTGTTGAGGACAGTGGTGTCTCTGTATCACACGTGAAGGATCTTTTAAACAAACTAAAAGAGACCTATAAGCAGTTGTTACAACCACAAAATAGTTTCAAGTGTTTTGTCCAAATACTGGTATATTCTACTAATAAAAGAATGGACGACCTGACCAGAGAAGTCCAGGACCTGAAGAACAGTTTGCAGTTCTCCCAGGGTCAGCTCGATGAGTTGAAACAGGATAACGGCAAGATGACAGCAAATCTGTAAGTCATTGAGAGAGGACATCAGTTCTGTGTGTGTGAATCCATGATAACAATGACCGATAAATCAGGGACAATCAAGGCGGAATAACATGTTTGTGGATGGAATTGCAGAATCTCCACATGAGTCCTGGACTGAGTCTGAGGATAAAGTGAGGGAAATGATCTCTGAGAAATTGAAGATGGGCCACAGGAAGATTGAGGTGGAGCGTGCCCACAGGACTGGAAAACTCACCACCGGCCCAGGTGATAGGCCCAGGCCGATAGTGGTCAAGTTCCTGAGGTTCAAGGACAAGGTAGCTGTTCTGAAAAGAGCCAAGAACTTGAGAGGAACGTATATCTTCCTCAACGAGGACTATCCTGAAGCTGTGCGCCAGAAGAGGAAAGAACTGATCCCAGTCATGAAAGCTGCCAGAGCGCGTGGGGACATTGCTACATCTGCTATGACAGGTTCATTGTCCACCCTCCCTCCCAGAAGCCGGGAAGGGATGAGAGCGCCAAGCCTATGGGTTCGTAGCTTCAACTGCGCAACACACACCAATTGATTAATGGACTGCTGAATGTATTATTTTTTTTTATCTTGCTTTGTTTTCTCGTTTCCATATTATGTCTCTCTCTGATAAGCTACACATGAAAGGGCTGAAAATAGCCCATATTAATATGTAGCCTTAGAAATATGGTTCATGAAATCAATAACTTGTTAACATCAGATAACATTCATATATTAGCCATTTCTGAGAGTCACTTAGATAATTAATTTGATTATACATCAGTAGCAATACAAGGATATAACATTTATAGAAGAGACAGAAATGCTTACGGGGGAGGTGTTGCTCTATATATTCATAGCCATATCCCTGTAATGCCTAAAAAAGGTCTTATGTCAAGTGTTATTTAAATGTTGTGCCAAGTGAACCTACAACCACATCTAAAGCCTTTTCTTTTGAGGTGTTGCTATAAGCCACCAAGTGCTAACAGTCAGTTTCTAAATAATGTGTGAAATGCTTGATAGTGTATGTGATGAAAACAGAGAGGTCTACTTTCTTGGGGACCTGAATATTGACTGGTTTATCAAGCTGTCTGCTCAAGAGGAAGCTTCTTACTGTAACCAGTGCCTGTAATCTGGTTCAGGATATTAATCAACCTACCAGGGTGTTTCTAAACACTACAGGAACAAGATCATCCACATGTATCGATCACATTTTTACTAATGCTGTAGAACTTTATTCTAAAGCTATATCTGTACCCATTGCTTCTTCCAATTATTGATAAACATGCAGCATGACAAGAAACTGACTGTTAGAAATATTAAGGCTCCATGGATTTATGAGGAATTGAACAACTGTGGTTGAAAAAGATGTGGCTAATAAGTCTGGCTGCACATCTGACTTCAAATTGAGAAACGATATGACTAAACTCAACAAAAAGAAGAAGAAACTGTATTATGAAGACAAGATCAATGAAATAAATAATGATGGAACAAAAAACGTATAAAGGGAAAGCCAGCCACATAGCGGACACCGACATCTCGCTCCCAGATGAGCTACAATGCCTTCAGAAAGTATTGATTTATTCCACATTTTGTTGTGTTACAGCCTGAGTTCAAAATGTATTAAATATATTTTTTTCCACATACCTACACATAATACCACATAATGACAAAGTGAAGAAAAAAAGTTATTTTTTGCAAAATTATTGAAAAATACAGGAATATCTCACTTACATAAATACTCTCACCCGTGAGTCAATACATGTTAGAATCACTTTTGCCAGCGATTACAGTTACAAGTCTTTATGGGTAACACCTTGCCCAAACCAGGTGCGCGCGTGCGCTAACGTGCATAAATGTATTTTGCCCCCCCCCCCACACCAAACGCGATCACGACACGCAGGTTAAAATATCAAAACAAACTCTGAACCAATGACATTAATTTGGGGACAGGTTGAAAAGCATTAAACATGTATGGTATTTTAGCTAGTTAGCTTGCACTTGCTAGCTAATGTTAATTTGTCCTGTTTAGCTAGCTAATTTGTCCTGGGAAATAAACATTGAGTTGTTATTTTACCTGAAATGGACAAGGATCTCTACTCTGACAATTAATCCACATATAAAACAGCCAAACGAATCGTTTCTAGTCATCTCTCCTCCTTCCAGGCTTTTTCATCGTTTAAATTATATGGTGATCGCATCTAAACTTTCATTGTATTACCACGACTACCGGCAAACCAGTTTTTGTCTTTCTATCACCCACGTGGGTATAACCAATGAGGAGATGGCACGTGGGTACCTGCTTCTATAAACCAATGAGGAGATGGCACGTGGATACCCGCTTCTATAAACCAATGAGGAGATGGGAGAGGCAGGACTTGCAGCGCGATCTGCGTCAGAAATAGGAACGACATCTATTTTAGCCCTTGGTGTCGCAGACGCTCGTTGGCGCGCGCAAGCAGTGTGGGTGCAATAATTGAATAACATGGGTTTCTAAATTTATTTTGCGAAGCTCGCGAACGCGACGTGTCCGGTCTGGTCAGCATGTAAGTCTCAAAGAGCTTTGCACTTTGATTGTACAATATTTGCACATTATTCTTGAAATAATTATTCAAGCTCTGTCAAGTTGGTTGTTGATCATTGCTAGACAGCAATTTTCAAGTCTTGCCATATATTTATAAGCCGATTTAAGTCAAAACTGTAACTAGGCCACTCAGGAACATTCAATGTCGTCTTGGAAAGCAACTCCAGTATAGAATTGTGTTTTAGGCTATTGTCCTGCTGAAAAGTGAATTTGTCTCGCAGTGTCTTTTGGATTGCAGGTAGAACGATATTTTCCTCTAGGATTTTTCCTGTGCTTAGCTCTATTCCATTTATTTTTATCCTAAAAAACTCCCTAGTCCTTGCTGATGACAAGCATACCCATAACATGATGTAGCCACCACCATGCTTGAAAATATGAAGTTGGTACTCAGTGAAGTGATGTTGTGTTGCATTTGCCCCAAACATAACGGTTTGTATTTAAGACATAACGTTCATTTCTTTGCCACATTTATAGCAGTTTTACTTTAGTGCCTTATTGCAAACAGGATGCATGTTTTGGAATACACAGGCTTCTTTTCACTCTGTCAGTTAGGTTAGTATTGTGGACTAACCACAATGTTGTTGATCCATCCTCAGTTTTCTCCTATCACAGCCATTAAAGATGCACTATCCAGAAATCACTCCACCATTTCCTGGTTTGCTAAAATTCTATTAGTTTGCCTAATTTCAGTTTGTGACAAAAGAAACAAGTATAGTGTAGAGAATCATACCATCTAAACCGATGTGAAATATATTTCCCATAACAAAAAGTATAGTATTTTCAGCTGTTTGAAGCTGGTGTAAAAGAAGCAAAAATGAAATTCAAGAACGGAAGCATCTAAAATCAAATGAAATGTTTTGGTCACATACACATACAGTTGAAGTCGGAAGTTTACATACACCTTAGCCAAATACATCTAAACTCTGTTTTTCACAATTCTTGACATTTAATCCTCGTAAAAATTCCCTGTTTTATGTCAGTTAGGATCACCACTTTATTTTAATAATGTGAAATGTCAGAATGATAGTAGAGTGATTTATTTCAGCTTTTATTTCTTTCATCACATTCCCAGTGGGTCAGAAGTTTACATACACTCAATTAGTATTTGGTAGCGTTGCCTTTTCATTTGTTTAACTTGGGTCAAACGTTTCGGGTAGCCTTCCACAAGATTCCCACAATAAGTTGGGTGAATTTTGGCCCATTCCTCCTGACAGAGCTGGTGTAACTGAGTCAGGTTTGTAGGCCTCCTTGCTCGCACACGCTTTTTCAGTTCTGCCCACACATTTTCTATAGGATTGAGGTCAGGGCTTTGTGATGGCCACTCCAATACCTTGACTTTGTTGTCCTTAAGCCATTTTTCCAAAACATTGGAAGTATGCTTGGGGTCATTGTCCATTTGGAAGACCCATTTGCAACCAAGCTTTAACTTCCTGACTGATGTCTTGAGATGTTGCTTCAATATATCCACATAATTTTCCTCCTCATGATGCAATCTATTTTGTGAAGTGCACCACAGTCCCTCCTGCAGCAAAGCACCCCCACAACATGATGCTGCCACCCCCGTGCTTCACGGTTGGGATGGTGTTCTTCCGCTTCCCCCTTTTTACTCCAAACATAACGCTGGTTATTATGGCAAAACATTTATATTTTTGTTTCATCATACCAGAAGACATTTCTCCTAAAAGTACGATCTTTATCCCCATGTGCAGTTGCAAACTGTAGTCTGGCTTTTTTAATTGCGGTTTTGGAGCAGTAGCTTCTTCCTTGCTGAGTGGCCTTTCAGGTTATGTCGATATCGGACTCGTTTTACTGTGGATATAGATACTTTTATACCTGCTTCCTCCAGCATCTTCCCAAGGGTCCTTTGATGTTGTTCTGGGATTTATTTGCACTTTTCGCACCAAAGTACGTTCATCTCTAGGAGACAGACCGTGTCTCCTTCCTGAGCGGTATGACGGCTGCATGGTCCCATGGTGTTTATACTTGCGTACAATTGTTTGTACTGATGAACGTGGTACCTTCAGACGTTTGGAAATTTGTCCCAAGGATGAACCAGACTTGTGGAGGTCTACAATTGTTTTTCTGAGGTCTTGGCTGATTTCTTTTTCCAAGCTGTTTAAAGGCACAGTCAACTTAGTGTATGTACACTTCTGACCCACTGGAATTGTGATACAGTTAATTATAAGTGAAATAATCTGTCTAAACAATTGTTGGAAAAATTACTTGTGTCATGCACAAAGTAGATGTCCTAACCGACTTGCCAAAACCATAGTTTGTTACAAAAATGTGTGGAGTGGTTGAAAAACTAGTTGTAATGGATCCAACCTAAGTGTAATTGTTCAGACTGCTGAACAAATAATTTAATCGCCACCTTACTATTTACATTGATCCCCCCTCCCTTTTTTTACACTGCTGCTACTCGCTGTTCATTATCTATGCATAGTCACTTCATCCCTACCTACATGTACAGATTTCCTCAACTAACCTGTATCCCCGCACACTGACTCAGTACCGGTACCCCCTGTATATAGCCTCGTTATTCTTATTGTGTTACTTTTTATTATTATTTTTTACCTTAGTCTATTTGGTAAATATTTAACTCTTCTTGAACTGCACTGTTGGTTAAGGGCTTGTAAGTAAGCATTTTAAGGTAAGGTCTAAACTTGTATTCGGCGCATTTGACAAATAAAGATTTGATTTGATGTTCCTTCCAAACAACTCAACTTTAGTTGCATCTGTCCACCAAATATTTAGCCAGTAGCAATGTTTTTTTTGGACAGCAGTGGCTCTTCTGGGTTGTTCCTCCCATGAACACAATTTTGGTTTAGTGTTTTACGTATCGTGGACTCATCAACAGAGATGTTAGCATGTTCCAGAGATTTCTGTAAGTCTTTAGCTGACACTCTAGGAGTCTTCTTAACCTCATTGAGCATTCTGCACTGTGCTTTTGCAGTGATCTTTGCAGGACGGCCACTCCTAGGGAGAGTGTATCATGCAGCCCTCAGGTTAATTTCAAATCAGAAACGTCTAACACATCATTGTGATCTCTACAGCGCTGTTGGCTGGTCGTCATTGACCTTGCGTAGGCTTAAACACTGATAGACACTGATTTATAAGGCCATATTGGGTAAAATGACATTTTATCTCTGTTCTTTTTTAGTCAGGTCAGTAAATAAATATCAATTACGGTCCCATTCTGATTTGCTTCTAACAGTACCAAAAATTAGAACAGGACACGGTAGAAATAGTTTTAGTTACTTAGCTCCGTGGTCCTGGAATTCTGACATGAACATTTTAAAATGTGATGATCTAGTTTCATTGGTGGAGTTTAAACACTTGATCAATGTTTATATCATAGAAGAGTGTAATTGTTTTTAGACCAGCTGTTTTTAGTCAAGACGTTTGTGTTTTTAATGTACAATGTTTTTCTTGTACTGTATGTGTGTTTATAGTTTTGTTTAATGTTGTGTTAGGGTACGTAAGTTGTTTTGTCTGAAACATTGTTCCCTCTGCTGCTATTGGACCAGGTCTCTCTTGGAAAAGAGATGTTATCTCAATGAGAAAAAACCTGTATAAATAAAGGTAAAATATATATATTTTTTAAAAGTAGATCTGAGAACATAATTCATCTGATGGTTTCTTTGAATCAGTACACCACACACACGATGTCTAGCCAGTGAGCCACCTAGCTAGAACTGACGTGCCCCTACCAAAATGGCAAAACCTACTTAGCTAGCATTAGCATGAAGCAATAGATACCTGCTCCCATAAGAGGCGTTCAGCAATTTATACTAGCTTCAATCTATTGTCCCTGTAATGAATATAATCCCTATAATTTTGTTCTGACATTCCATGGGATATTTGAATCTGTAACCTTACACCACACACACGATCTCTAGCAAGCTGACAGTCAGTTGGACGTGCACTCCAAACTGAATTGTCAAAAGCCACGCACCCTTGTTTCCCAGTTGAGCACACACACAGCATTGCTACCTCATTAAAAATATATCTACAGTGGTTCCTCCTTTAAAAGTCGTGTAGTACTGTGGCACACCCTCTGTGGCACGTCTTTTAATTCTCAGGAATTGTTCTGTTACTGCAAGTTATTTTGCTAGTTTGACCACCAGAGGGCATCTTTGAGAAGCATTTGATAGTATTCTGTATTGGCATTACTAGAGAATTTAAAACCTTTTTTTCTAATAACACAGTATATGGGATTGATTTTAAAAAAAATTGTTGCTTAATTAATTTGATTAATATTATGGTGTTTCTATTCATAGAAAAACGAAACCCTCAGTGTATATACTTCTGTGTATTGATTTTAAGAAAGGCATTGATGTTTATGGTTAGGTACACATTGGAGCAACGATACGCACCACATTGATTATATGCAACGCAGGACACGCTAGATAAACTAATAATATCATCAACCATGTGTAGTTAACTAGTGATTATGATTGATTGATTGTTTTTTGTAAGATAAGTTTAATGCTAGCTAGCAACTTACCTTGGCTTCTACTGCATTCGCGTAACAGGCAGGCTCCTCGTGGAGTGCAATGTAATCAGGTGGTTAGAGTGTTGGACTAGTCAATTGTAAGGTTGCAAGATTGAATCCCCCGAGCTGAAAAGGTAAAAAAGGTGTAAAAAAAATATTGATTTCCGATTGTTATGAAAACTTGAAATCGGCCCTAATTAATTGGCCATTCCGATTAATCGGTCGACCTCTACTTCTGAGTTGCCAGACTGAAGTGGGCTGAGGTAGAATGTCCAGTTACGTGAGGGGTCATTGGAAACGTTGCTCATTGGTTAATGGTCATTGTCAATGAATGGCTTATGACAAAATCTCGAGAGTCATGCTATAACTCATAAATGAACAACGGAACACATTACTCGATGCTGTAGCATTTGACTGTTTGCTTGCTATACTTCTGCGAGAAGCTTCTGCAACAACAAAATGTGCCAATTACATTTTTTAAAGTAATTCAAATAAATATTGATCCGGTGTTGCTAGATCATTCTTTCACACTCTCCATTCTATATTAAGAAAAAAATATGTTTCTCTTCTTCGGTATATCCCAGTCTCTGTTTTCATTCATATGTCTTGCTGTCATCAACACTCGTCCTTCAATACGCTCTGTCCATCAATATGCCTTCCCTTCACAACCCCAATAAGGTGAGGGGTAAAGGAAATATCAGAATTTTTTGATCTAAAAATGCCACATTTGACCATGCTCTGTGACCAACGGCATCTATCAACTCAAACGTTTCCCCTATAGTTCATACTGTACTTTCCTATTCTTGGCCACATCAATTCCTGCAGTGTCAATCCCTAGCATGCGCCATACGCAATCACAGATAGTCGTTCGAAGAAAGAAGTTAAAGAAAGTAGGCTATGAATGTGCACGTGTCCCTCTCAGGGAGAAAGTATGCAGTCTCGTCGCAGGGCTCAACTCCTTGGGTGTCTTGTTGGGTTTGCGTTACCATCCCCACCTCTCAAGTATTACACCCAGTGACTAGGATTAGGTTCCCTCTGCTGGACCCGTACCGAACTAAGGCTACGGTATCACAGACTGCTGAACATGCAGTCTTTCTCTGTGTTATACAGTGTTGTTTCAACACTTCAGCGACATTGGTTCTACCTTTGCATCATCCTCTTCTGGATGATTTTATACATTGGTGTGACAGTGCATTTTTACTGAATGATACAAAAAAACAAAGCCTTGAATTGATTTCAGGTGTCAACCCCCTACCTCTCAGAACACTATCATCAAGGGCCAGGTGGTGGTCACTGTAGACAACAACTTCAAGTGTCTTGGCACAATGATTGATAATAAATTGAACTTCGAGTGTAACACTGACATGTTGTGTAAGAAGGGCCAGCAACGCCTTTTTTTGTCTCAGGAAACTGGCAAAGTTCCAGGTAGACAGGACCTTGATGACTCTCTTTTATATGCCATACGTAATCTGTCTTAACATTTTCTTTGATTTGCCAGTATGGCAACCAGTGGTGGAAAAAGTACTTAAATTGTCATACTTGAGTAAAAGTAAAGATACGTTAATAGAAAATGACTCAAGTAAAAGTGAAAGTCGCCCAGTAAAATACTACTTGAGTAAAAGTATTTAGTTTTAAATATACTTAAGTATCAATAGTAAATGGAATTGCTCAAATGAACTTAAGTAGAAAAAGTGAAAGTATAAACTATTTCATATTCCTTATAGAGCATCCCGACTGGTTGCATCACCGCCTGGTACGGCAATTGCTCGGCCTCTGACCGCAAAGCACTACAGAGGGTACTGCGTACGGCCCAGTACATCACTGGGGCAAAGCTGCCTGCCATCCAGGACCTCTACACCAGGCGGTGTCAGAGGAAGGCCCTAAAAATTGTCAAAGACCCCAGCCACCCCAGTCATAGACTGTTCACTCTACTACCGCATGGCAAGCGGTACCGGAGTGCCAAGTCTAGGACAAAAAGGCTTCTCAACAGTTTTTACCCTCAAGCCATAATACTCCTGAACAGGTAATCAAATGGCTACCTGGACTATTTGCATTGTGTGCCCCCCCAACCCCCCAAACCCCTATTTTTACGCTGCTGCTACTCTCTGTTTATCATATATGCATAGTCACTTTAACTATACATTCTTGTACATACTACCTCAATTGGGCTGACCAGCCAGTGCTCCCGCACATTGGCTAACCGGGCTATCTGCATTGTGTCCCGCCAACCCCTCTTTTACGCTACTGCTACTCTCTGTTCATCATATATGCATAGTCACTTTAACCATATCTACATGTACATATTACCTAAATCAGCCTGACTAACCGGTGTCTGTATGTAGCCTCGCTACTTTTATAGCCTCGCTACTGTTTATAGCCTGTCTTTTTACTGTTGTTTTATTTCTTTACTTACCTATTGTTCACCTAACACCTTTTCTTGCACTAATGGTTAGAACCTGTAAGTAAGCATTTCACTGTAAGGTCTACACCTATTGTATTAGGTGCATGTGACAAATAAACTTTGATTTGATTTGAACGACCCATTTGCTTTCTACAATAGCAAATAAACGTTACAGGCCAACTAGAAAACTTGACCAGGGTTAAAGCTAGGCACATTCCTTTCTCTGTGGAGAGGCTCTGAGGTCTTTTTGAACTGTGCAATGTTGTCATATTGAGTTATGTCATTGTATGAACTTATTAACAGCTTGACCAAGGGACCTGGGTGGTATTTCATGAACAGGATGGAAGAGGTATACAGTTACCTTTTGATAAACACCCAGTAAATAACTGAGTTTATGAAGAAAGATAAAGTTGACAAAGTTTCTCAAAGTTTAAGGGATAGTTCAGTCAAATGACACATTTTATTTGTTTCCTTCCCTTGAAGGCAGTCTAGGTCTATGTACAAGGAGAGGCTGCAATCCACGCTTTAGTTAAAGATTCTTTAAAGATTTTTTTTTCTACTTTTCCAGTTCAAAAACAATATCCCAAGAAAAAATACAGTAATATAGACACTTAACATGTTTTGAGCAAAATAGTGTTTTTAGACAACTGCAAACTTCAAGGAGTTGGTCTGATGTGACGTTATTGGCCTTGCTTGCGGGAACAATGGAGGACAAAAGAGAATCTCCCTAGCTCTGACATTTTGAGTTACTATATCAAACAGTCCTTCTCACTGGAAGTCTAACTGTGCAAGTCAGCAGGAACTGGCTGCATTCATGTTGCATAAGTTAGCTATCCACACAGTTGCAACACTGCGGTATTATAACTCACACAGAACAGGGACACATATAGGATCGGGGGGGGGGGGGGGGGGGTAAGGCAGCACATTGGGATCCTTCAGGCTGGATTGAGGGTGTGGTATTTTAGCTGTGCTCTTGGAGTGGCAGTAAGGGGTGTTGCAGGTGTCCCGGGGTGCCTGGGTTACGCCACCCCAAGTCTTCACAGACATCACACAGAGGGTACTGACTGACACTGCACCCATAGACAGAGCTGAGAAAGGGTATACACCCTATTTTCCTGGGATATTGAGATAAATGTCACTGACAGAGCGACCCTTTTCACAGCCCCCAAATCTCAGCAGCACCTTTGGCAGTGATTACAGCCTCGAGTCTTCAACAGTATGATGCTACAACCTTGGCACACCTGTATTTGGGGAGTTTCTATGGCGCCAGATAGCTGCCGTAAGGTTGAACGTAGGTATCGTTAGGATCGTAAGAAAAGCCATGCGTAAAACATCAGACGTAGTCGTTACATTGGACCTGTAAACATATGTTACGACTATGAATTAACATATACACATTCAGATTTTACTTTACATCTCCCTTTACTCAGGTACTTACAAACTTTTGTCAGGACTCGAGGCAGTAATCGGTGCCAAAGGTGCTTCAACAAAGTACTGAGTAAAGGGTCTGAATACTTATTTAAATGTGATATTTCATTTTTCTTTTATATATATATATATATATATATAGATACATTTGCCAAAAATTCTAAAAACCTGTTTTTGCTATGTCATTATGGGATATTGAATTCTATGCTTCACAGCTGGATGAGTCAACAGATGTGGCGGGCCTGGCACAGCTCCTGGTATATGTCCGTTATGTTTTAAGGAAGACATCCTCTTCTGCAAACCACTGGAAACCAGGACAACAGGAGAGGATATTTTTTAAGTACTGGACAGCTTTGTGACATCAAATGGACTTTGGTGGTCAAGATTTGTTGGTATCTGTACTGATGGTGCAAAAGCCATGACAGGGAGACATAGCGGACTGGTAACACGTGTGCAAGCAGCTGCTCCCGATACCATTTGGGTACACTGCAGCATCCATCGAGAGGCTCTTGCTGCCAAGGGAATGCCTGACCGCTTGAAAGATGTTTTGGACACTACAGTGAAAATGGTTAACTTTGTTAAAGCAAGCCCACACTCGTGTATTTTCTGCACTATGCAATGATATGGGCAGCGACCATGTAATGCTTTTACAACATACAGAAAGAAGTGCACCGGTTATCAAGGGGCAAAGTATTGACACGTTTTTTTAAATTGAGAGATGAGCTTAGTTTTCTTTACTGACCATAATTTTCACTTGTCTGACCGCTTGCATGATGAAGAGTTTCTCACACGACTGGCCTATTTGGGTGATGTTTTTTCTCACCTGAATGATCTGAATCTAGGATTACAGGGACTCTCCGCAACTATATTCAATGTGCAGGACAAAATTGAGGCTATGATTAATAAGTTGGAAGTCTTTTCTGTCTGCATTAACAAGGGCAACACACAGGTCTTTCCGTCACTATGATTTTATTTTTTTGTGTGCAAATTAACTGTCAAATGTGATGTAGCGAGTGAGTTGGGTGCGCAATTATGCAGGTACATTCTCAAAACGGATCACACAAACAACTGGATTCGTTATCCCTTTCATGCCCTGCCTCCAGTCCACTTACCGACATCTGAACAAGAGAGCCTCATCGAAATTCCAACAAGCGGTTCTGTGAAAATTGAATTTAATCAGAAGCCACTGCCAGATTTCTGGATTGAGCTGCGCTCAGAGTATCCTGCCTTGGCAAATCGCGCTGTTAAGACACTGATGCCCTTTACAACTACGCACCTATGTGAGAGTGGATTCTCGGCCCTCAGAAGCATGAAAACGAAATACAGGCACAGACTGTGTGTGGGAAATGATTTAAGACTGAGAGTCTCCAATACAACCCAACATTGCAGAGTTATGAGCAAATCAAATCAAACTTTATTTGTCACATGCGCCGAATACAAAAAGTTTAGACTTTACCTTGAAATGCTTACTTACAAGCCCTTAACCAACAGTGCAGTTCAGCCTAGAGGTTAGAGCGTAGGGCCAGTAACCGAAAGGTTTCTAGATCGAAACTCAGAGCTGACAAGGTAAAACATATGCCGTTCTTCCCCTGAACAAGGCAGCCACTGTTCCTAGGCCGTCATTGTAAATAAGAATTTGTTCTTAATTGACTTGTGTCACACCCTGGCCTCTGTTATATTGATTTTCTTTATTAGTTTAGTTAGGTCAGGGTGTGACATGGGATGTTTGTGTGTTTTGTCTAGTTTAGGGTGTGTGTATTGTTTAGGGGGTTTTGTATAGTGTATGGGGTTGTGTTCAGTAGAGAGGTTTAGGAAAGGCTATGGTTGCCTGGTTTGGTTCTCAATCAGAGACAGCTGTTTATTGTTGTCTCTGATTGGGAGCCATATTTAAGGCAGCCATAGGCTTTAGGTGATTGTGGGTAATTGTCTATGTTGAACGTTAGTAGCTTGTGTGTGCACTTTCGTTTATAGCCTCACTGTCTTTTTTTTTGTTAGTTTTGTTGTAAGAGTGTTTCGTTTCGTTTCGTGTTACGTCTTCATCAAAATAAAAGGAAGATGTATTTCTCACACGCTGCGCCTTGGTCTCCTCACTACGACGATCGTGACAACTTGCCTGGTTAAATAAAAAAAATAAAAAAATAGAGCATGGGGAGAGTACTGGTAAAATGCTGGTTAATTTCCCCCCAAAGGAAAAAATATTGTAAAAATATATATTTTGCGCCAAGTGAAAGGCACTTGTTGCGCTGTTGATGGGAATTTATTCCGTCTAGTGACTATTAGCAAAAGGGACTACCCTTTATTCTGGTTGGAAGTTTTCAGGGTTCTGGGACCACCTCACCTATTTTTAGAATGCATTAAAATTATACCGGGGTTTAACTAGAGGCTCATAAAATGAGGGGGGTAATTGTCTATGTGCATTCTGTACTCCTTGTGGGTAACAGCTTCTTTTCCCCTTACCTAACCCTAACCCTACGTTTAGCTTTAGTTTCTAACCCTAACCCTCATCCTAACCCTAACCTTAACCCTCATCCTAACCCTAACCTTAACCTCTTGGGCTATGTTGATGGGGAAAACAGAACTTGAATCTTAACCCTATTCCCTACCTCTGACTTTAGCCTCTAACCTTAACCCTCATCTTAACCCTTAACCCTCATCTTAACCCTTAACCCTAAATCTCTGCATCCTGTTGAATATCATTGATCCTATAGGACAAAATGAACTTACCTCAAAATTGACTTTATTGGTTGTAAAAAATTTGATAGGAATCACAATAGCTATCTTCCTAAATCCAATTGGTTACATCGGACTGTAAAAGTCTAATATTAACACCTTGTTTGAAATATAATATGTATATTTAGAGCATATCTAATTGGAACACTTGTAAGGGAACATCTGAGAAGGGCGATTTTAATAGTCTTTGATCCACAGAAAATGGAAATATAGAATATACTTGGTATATTATATTGTATAATATTATATATAGTATATTGGTATATACTTACTAACTGGGAAACCAGCTCCCCTCTGGTGGCGTAATGAGGGACCACAGTAAACACTGTGGTACATGAATTGTACACCTTTTACACTGGGGTACATTCATTAAATAACAAGGATAAGACCACATGAACCATGCAGTGCTTGAAAAAGT
Organism: Salvelinus alpinus; assembly: GCF_045679555.1. NCBI lineage: Eukaryota > Metazoa > Chordata > Actinopteri > Salmoniformes > Salmonidae > Salvelinus > Salvelinus alpinus. Next base: position 5,915,434 of record NC_092102.1, read on the forward strand.
ACAAAATAAATATTTATTTAAGAATGTTTAAATAGAAATTTTGTTTGGTTTTGTGTTCATCTTGAAATGCATGACTTCCTCCTTTTTACAACCTTGCGTTTGGGGACAATAGCACATAGGATTCTTAATAAGGCCCCTGGACAGGCCCATAGCACTTATAATATTTGACAACCTTGAGGTTGGATTGTTTGAATACCTATACCCTGTTTAGGGCATACAGTGCTTATTACTACTGATGCCCTCATTTAAGACTTTCAGCACTTATTTTCCTTTTTGTTTTTATATTTAATTTCTTCAGACACTGCATGGTCTTGGGGGAGGGTCTTCCTACCACAGTGACAAATTACTTCTGTTGATTAGGAAAATAGAATCCTAATCTTAACTCTAACCCCGACCTCTAATTTTAGCTCATAACCCTCATCCTAACCTTAACCCCTGCATCCTGTCCTGTAACTCTAATCCACCTTCTGGCATTAGGTGAATAGCCACCTAAACCGTAACTCTAAGCCTCATTCTAACCCTAACCTTAACCTTCATCCTAACCCTAACGTTAACCTCCGCATCCTGTCCTCTAACCCTAATCCACCTTCGGGCATTAGTGAATAGCCCCCTAAACCGTAACTCTAAGCCTCATTCTAACCCTAACCTTAACCTTCATCCTAACCCTAACGTTAACCTCCGCATCCTGTCCTCTAACCCTAATCCACCTTCTGGCATTAGTGAAAAGCCCCCTAAACCGTAACTCTAAGCCTTATTCTAACTCTAACCTTAACCTTTGGATCAAGGGCCCTAACCCTAGTCTCTAACCTTTGATACTCCTTTCTCTTTGGGGTGGATAAATTAAAACAGTGTCTTATGCGTATTTTTTATTTTGAAACCACCATTCCCCTTTTGTTTTCTTTTAGTCTAACTTGTCTTATTTTAAATGTTTTTTTAATTTATTTTTAAAAATCATAAAAAATGGGATAGGATGGACACCATATGGTGTTGGGTTAATATTCCCCTTCCCCAGATAAAGTATGAAGACATTGCGCATCTCTAGTCAGAACAGATCTTGCATGAACTCAAACTCTTTCCCCATTTTCCCCCTTGCACATTATCTGGCTGGCGCCCGCATTGCCTTCCTTCTCTGTTGTTTTACTTACAAATAATAACTTTGGACATATGTCGGATTCACATGTTTTCAAGCACTGGTGACAAATCATGCATTCTGATTCTTGCATAGATTGTAATGGACACGTGAGTAAAATAAGTTTTTGAAGGTCGTACTGATTATGATGATCTAATGCTAAGCTATTTGCAAACTACAGTGCATTCGGAAAGGATTCAGACCCCTTGACTTTTTTTTGTTACGTTACAGCCTTATTTTAAAATGTATTTAATCGTTTTCCCCCCCCTCATTAATCTACACACAATACCCCATAATGACAAAGAAAAAACAGGTTTTTATTGCGCATGCTGTTTTTCGTCTGATGTTGATTTTCTTTATGTAGGTGTACCTGTGGGCATTTTGAGACAATGCTAATCGAAGTGGAGATGGTCTGCTGCCAGGTGATTCCACAGGTTTGTGTAGGATAATTTGTAGTTCATTGTAAGACATATGTTCATCTTTCCCTTGATCCTGACCAGTTTCCCAGTCCCTGCTGAAAAACATCACCACAGCATGATGCTGCCACCACCATGCTTCTCCATAGGGATGGTGCCAGGTTTCCTCCAGACGTGATGCTTGGCATTCAGGCCAAGGAGTTCAATCTTGGTTCCATCAGACCAGAGAATCTTGTTTCTCATGGTCTGAGAGACTTTTGGTGTCTTTTGGCAAACTCTAAGCGCACTGTCATGTGCCTTTTACTGAGGAGTGGCTTCCGTCTGGCAACTCTACCATAAAGGCCTGATTGGTGGAGTGCTGCTGTCACGTTCGTTCTCCTCCTCGTCTGAGGAGGAGCATGGATCGGACCAAAACGCAGAGTGATATGAATACATCTTCTTTTATTAGAGACGAAGATGAAACGAACACTATACAAAAACAATAAACCACGAACGTGAAGCTACAAACGAAAGTGCACACACAGCTACTAACGTTAGACATAGACAATTACCCACGAAAGCCTACTGTCTATGGCTGCCTTAAATATGGCTCCCAATCAGAGACAATGAATGACAGCTGTCTCTGATTGAGAACCATTCAGGCAACCATAGACTTGCCTAGACAACTATACTAAACCCAACCCCATACACTCAACAAAACCCCCTATACAATACAACCACCCAAGACGAGACAAAACATACAAAACATCCCCCCTGTCACACCCTGACCTAACCAAAATATTACAGAAACAAAGAATACTAAGGCCAGGGTGTGACAGTACCCCCCCCCCAAAGGTGCGGACTCCGGCCGCAAAACCTGACACAGAAGGGGAGGGTCCTATGGTGGCGGCTCGGGTGCGGGACGTGGACCCCCCTCCACCATAGTCACTAACCGCTTTGGTGGCGCCTCTGGAACGGCGAGTCCCGGACTGAATACCATCCCAGAGGGCGCCACTGGACGGAGGGGCAGCTCCGGACTGAGGGGCAGCTCCGGACTGAGGGGCAGCTCTGACGGCTCGGGACAGACGTGCAGCTCTGACGGCTCTGGGCAGACGGGCAGCTCTGACGGCTCTGGGCAGACGGGCAGCTCTGACGGCTCTGGGCAGACGGGCAGCTCTGACGGCTCTGGGCAGACGGGCAGCTCTGATGGCTCTGGGCAGACGGGCAGCTCTGACGGCTCTGGGCAGACGGACAGTGCAGGCGGCACTGGGCAGACGGCAGACTCTGGCCGGCTGAGGCGCACAGTAGGCCTGGTGCGTGGTACCGGAAATACCGGACCGTGCAGGCGTACTGGCTTTCTTGAGCACTGAGCCTGCCCAACCTTACCTGGTTGTATGCTCCCCGTCGCCCGACCAATGCGGGGAGGTGGAATAACCCGCACTGGGCTGTGTAGGCGAACCGGGGACACCATGTGTAAGGCTGGTGCCATGTATGCCGGCCCGAGGAGACGCACTGGAGACCAGACGCGTTGAGCCGGCTTCATGGCACCTGGCTCAATACTCAATCTAGCCCTGCCAGTGCGGGGAGGTGGAATAACCCGCACCGGGCTATGCACACGTACAGGAGACACCATGCGCTCTACCGCATAACACGGTGTCTGCCTGTACTCTCGCTTCCCACGGTAAGCTCGGGGAGTTGGCGCAGGTCTCCTACCTGACTTCGCCACACTCCGTTGTAGCCTCCCCCCCCCAAGAAATTTTTGGGCTTGACTCACAGGCTTCCAGCTTCGCTTCCGTGTTGCCTCCTCATACCACCGCCTCTCGGCTTTAGCTGCCTCCAGCTCTTCACGAGGGCGGCGATATTCTCCAGGTTGTGCCCAGGGTCCTTTACCGTCCAGTATTTCCTCCCATGTCCAGAAATCCTGCGATCGCAACTCCTGCTGCTGCTTATCACGCTGCTTGGTCCTGGTATGGTGGGTAATTCTGTCACGTTCGTTCTCCTCCTCGTCTGAGGAGGAGCATGGATCGGACCAAAACGCAGAGTGATATGAATACATCTTCTTTTATTAGAGACGAAGATGAAACGAACACTATACAAAAACAATAAACCACGAACGTGAAGCTACAAACGAAAGTGCACACACAGCTACTAACGTTAGACATAGACAATTACCCACGAAAGCCTACTGTCTATGGCTGCCTTAAATATGGCTCCCAATCAGAGACAATGAATGACAGCTGTCTCTGATTGAGAACCATTCAGGCAACCATAGACTTGCCTAGACAACTATACTAAACCCAACCCCATACACTCAACAAAACCCCCTATACAATATAACCACCCAAAACATACAAAACATCCCCCCTGTCACACCCTGACCTAACCAAAATATTACAGAAACAAAGAATACTAAGGCCAGGGTGTGACAGCTGCAGAGATGGAGTGCTGCAGAGATGGTTGTCCTTCTGGAAGGTTCTCCCTTCTCCACAGAGGAAGTCTGTCAGAGTGACCATCCTGTTCTTGGTCACCTCCCTGACAAAGGCCCTTCTCCCCCGATTGCTCAGTTTGGCTGGGTGGCCAGCTCTAGGAAGAGTATTGGATGGTTCCAAACTTCTTCCATTTAAGAATGATGGAGGCCACTGTGTTCTTGGGGACCTTCAATGCTGCAGACATTTTTTGGTACCCTACCCCAGATCTTTGCCTCGGCACAATCCTGTCTCGGAGCCCTACGGACAATTCCTTCGACCTTCGACCTCATGTTTTGGTTTTTGCTCTGACATGCACTGTCAAACTGTGGGGCCTTATATAGACAAGTGTGTGCCTTTCCAAATCATGTCCAATAAATTGAATTTACCACAGGTGGACTCCAATCAAGTTGTAGAAACATCTCAATGGTGATCAATGGAAACAGGATGCACCTGAGCTCAATTTTGAGTCTCATAGCAAAGGGTCTGAACATTTATGTAAATAAGTTTTTATTTTATTTTTAATTGCAAAAATGTAGATTAAAAACCTGTCTTCGCTTTGCCGTTATGGGGTATTGTGTGTAAATCTATATAATCCATTTTAGAATAAGGTTGTAACGTAACAAAATGTTTTTAAAAAGTCAAGGGGTCTGAATACTTCCCGAATGCACCTGTTGACATTATACAATGCATTCTGGTTGTCATGTAAGCATCTGTTAGACCAAAGATGCTATAAAAAACTAGGTGAAGGGATAGTTCACTCGACTGATTTATGGTGCTTTCAGAACAACTGGGAACTTGGAAAAACACGGTCAAATCATAACATCAGTGATATTCAAGTCGGAATGTCGTAGCTCTAGAAAGAGGCACGAGTTCCTGAGTTGGACTTCCTAGTTGAATCGACATTTCTACCCCCCATGGACTTGAAACCCCCCCACAAATGAAATTAACCCCCCTCTCCACAAAACCCCCTAAAATGGCTTTATCCCTGTATAGCTATGGTTCAGCTAGGCAGTAGACTTGTATTTGGTGTGATGATCTTACTTGCTTTTTAATAAAGTAAAAAATGGTAAACGACTTGTCAAGTCATGTGCTCCGGTTCTTGTGTACACTGTAACAAGTACTTCGGAGATTTGTAATATCCAAAAAGTGGCCAAACTAAGTTAATATTCTTCAGGCAATGGGCGCTGCCATCTTTGACTTTGTTTATTTGCATCTTTTAGTGAATGACTTTCTGTGATTAGGGAGTTTTCGCTTGGAAACAAACAAACATGGCTGCTCTTAGCTTAGCTGACACGGATCTCTTTTCTAAACAATATTACATTTCTCCCTTGTGCTCACCAGAGATGTGGTACATTGTAAACAAATCTAGCTGTTAAGTCGTTAACTTATGTGTATTTTATTGTCAGGGCAACATGTTATTTAAATTGGTTTATGCAATGAGTTTGGGTGTGGATGTGTTCCGTGTGTTGTTTGGATGACGAAATTCGTATTTATCTTTTACAATAAAAGGTGTAATTGAGGAATAAAGTTGTGAAGAGCTTTATTTCCCATCAAAACAAAACATTGTGTCGATGCTTTTCAGACAATGCTGTTTAGACGTGTTTGTTTTATCATAGCTACGTTCTGTTGTTACTATTCCAATCGCATATTTACGATGGTACGCTGCAGGGACCAGTCAACAATGATCGCAAATGTGTGATTGTATGCGTCAAAGGGTTAATAGATTCTTCCTTTTCTTCTCCAGGAGAGGGCAGTGAATAACACTGTTCCAGAGTGATTAGTAAGGTAATAAACCTAATCCTTTAGCCACCTTACAGTAAATACCCAAACTTTTCCTCGGCAACACCACCATCCTGGTCCTTGGATCCCTTTGGCCAATCCCATATTTATCTCTAACCCCTAGACAGTTGTTAAAGGACATATGCAATTATTGCTTTAAAAGGCTGGCTCAAGATGTAAGTGGATGCACATACAAGGAATATGTCTGGTTTGGTTTTACAATCCACAATTTCCTCTACTCCTTATATTTACATATGTTTTGTTTTGTCTTTGGGCTGTAAATGAGAATCCAATTGGAAAGAGATGCACCACACAAACAGATGAAATTAGATGGCAGATGTGACAAATTATCAGCAATGTGATTGGTTTACCCCAAAACGTGCCTGCCTTAACGTGTTCAGATGCATTTTGCTTGACTCCCAAGCAGTTGGCTTGTTGATCTTCTTTGTCAGGTGATCAGACGAGTTCACCTCTCTCCACTGATCCCTTTAGTCAGGTTAAGTGTCATAAAAGCTCTTGTAAGGAGCTTGGACAGAAGCCAAATAACAGCCTTGTCCTGAGATCTAGTCCATGACTTCATCACGTAAGCTATAAGAACCTGAAATTACTAAGAACAGAAGGAATGCATCAGAGATTCACCAGTCCATAATATGAACTTTCTAATTGTTTGTTGGTTTTGTTTTAGATTATGTGTGTATTGTTATTGTATTACTAAATATTACTGCACTGTTGGAGCTAGAAATGTGAGCATTTCGCTGCACCTGTGATAACATTTGCAAGTATGTGTACGCAACCAATAAACTTTGATTTGAACAGACTTTGAACCAAAGACACGCATGCACAGACGATCACATGTTTTTGTCAATAAAAAAAAACAACAGCTGATGACTTCTACACATTGGTGTTTGACTTCTACACACACAATGTAAAGCACTTTGAAAGTTGCTGTATGAATTATATCTTTCATTGAGTATCATGACTCCCACTCACCAATACTCACAAGCAGACACACACACTCACTCTCTCGCTCTCCTAAAAGCAGTTTGCCAACCTCCTCTGGTCCAGTCTAATTTTGAGCTCAGACACCAGTGCTGCGTTCACACTGTCAACTGGTCTGTTCCTGTTCCTCTTAGGCTTGATCTGTGCTACTGTGCCCAATACCGTCGGTACCACCCACTGTCTGTCCCCTGGCCTCCCTCCAAGGAGCAGTGGGGGAAGGGCAGGGGCATTGGGCGGTGGTGGTGGTGGTGGCCAATGTCGTCCACTCACCATGCTCACATTGTGGTTTGGAGACCAATGGTGTCCAGTCACCACATTCATGTTGTGGTTTGGAGGCAGAGAGTGTCCTCTCGCTATGTTACAGTTGCTACAGCTGATGTTGTCCCCCACCATGACCTCTGGTTCTTGGATTAGGAGTTTCTCTCCAGGGTTCGGGAACTTGAAGGTCACGGGTGGTTTGTTTCGCCTCCGGATGCGGCGGTGGGGCAGGATCCTGTTGGACTTTTTGTTGCGCATGAACATGATGGTGGAGATGGAGACTGTCACCACAACCATGAGACTAATGACACCAGCGATCATGGCTAAGATGTGCAAAGGCTTGTCTCTACTCTGCACGAAAAAGGATGCCAAAGGGCCCCTGAGTTGAGTCTGTAAAAGAGCACAGAGAGACACAGTCATGTCCATTGGACTGAAATGGGAGACTGCAAGTATACATGGGAAAATCCTAGTTGTTATTACCTTACGTGGTTCTGTGTGTGTTGCCATTTGGCTATGGAAATTTGGGACACCAAGTGTATTACAATACATTTAAACTGCCAGACCACCACAGCCAAATCCACACATGTGTTAAGCTACAGTGGGGAGAACAAGTATTTGATACACTGACAATTTTGCAGGTTTTCCTACTTACAAAGCATGTAGAGGTCTGTAATTTTTATCATAGGTACACTTCAACTGTGAGATAAGGAATCTAAAACAAAAATCCAGAAAATCACATTGTATGATTTTTAAGTAATTAATTTGCATTTTATTGCATGACATAAGTATTTGATACATCAGAAAAGCAGAACTGAATATTTGGTACAGAAACCTTAGTTTGCAATTACAGAGATCATACGTTTCCTGTAGTTCTTGACCAGGTTTGCACACACTGCAGCAGGGATTTTGGCCCACTCCTCCATACAGACCTTCTCCAGATCCTTCAGGTTTCGGGGCTGTCGCTGGGCAATACGGACTTTCGGCTCTCTCCAAAGATTTTCTATTGGGTTCAGGTCTGGAGACTGGCTAGGCCACTCCAGGACCTTGAGATGCTTCTTACGGAGCCACTCCTTAGTTGCCCTGGCTGTGTGTTTCGGGTCGTTGTCATGCTGGAAGACCCAGCCACGACCCATCTTCAATGCTCTTACTGAGGGAAGGAGGTTGTTGGTCAAGATCTCGCGATACATGGCCCCATCCATCCTCCCCTCAATACGGTGCAGTCGTCCTGTCCCCTTTGCAGAAAAGCATCCCCAAAGAATGATGTTTCCACCTCCATGCTTCACGGTTGGGATGGTGTTCTTGGGGTTGTACTCATCCTTCTATTCCTCCAAACACGGCGAGTGGAGTTTAGAGCAAAAAGCTCTATTTTTGTCTCATCAGACCACATGACCTTCTCCCATTCCTCCTCTGGATCATCCAGATGGTCATTGGCAAACTTCAGATGGGCCTGGACATGCGCTGGCTTGAGCAGGGGGACCTTGCGTGCGCTGCAGGATTTTAATCCATGACGGCGTAGTGTGTTACTAATGGTTTTCTTTGAGACTGTGGTCCCAGCTCTCTTCAGGTCATTGACCAGGTCCTGCCGTGTAGTTCTGGGCTGATCCCTCACATTCCTCATGATCATTGATGCCCCACGAGGTGAGATCTTGCATGGAGCCCCAGACCGAGGGTGATTGACCGTCATCTTGAACTTCTTCCATTTTCTAATAATTGTGCCAACAGTTGTTGCCTTCTCACCAAGCTGCTTGGCTATTGTCCTGTAGCCCATCCCAGCCTTGTACAGGTCTACAATTTATCCCTGATGTCCTTACACAGCTCTCTGGTCTTGGCCATTGTGGAGAGGTTGGAGTCTGTTTGATTGAGTGTGTGGACAGGTGTCTTTTATACAGGTAACGAGTTCAAACAGGTGCAGTTAATACAGGTAATGAGTGGAGAACAGGAGGGCTTCTTAAAGAAAAACTAACAGGTCTGTGAGAGCCGGAATTCTTACTGGTTGGTAGGTGATCAAATACTTATGTCATGCAATAAAATGCAAATTAATTACTTAAAAATCATACAATGTGATTTTCTGGATTTTTGTTTTAGATTCCGTCTCTCACAGTTGAAGTGTACCTATGATAAAAATGACAGACCTCTACATGCTTTGTAAGTAGGAAAACCTGCAAAATCGGCAGTGTATCAAATACTTGTTCTCCCCACTGTAGCTACACAGTGTGAAAACATTACACTACATTAGAATAACAAATCCCCAAATACGTCTACCGACGCTTGGTCAGTGCAAACACAATCTGTCTGCAAAACGTGGATCTGCAAAATACTAGTCTGAGTTTGTCTGGAATGATAATTCCTGCCCCATTGACTGTTTTTTTGATTGAGACAAGATCAGAAGGATTAGATGGGGCACCCATTATTAACTGAGACCATGCAGCGTCACAATTGCAAATGAAATGTTATGAGTTTACAGTTCATCCATAACGTTTATCATGGATTTCCATTTCATTTCAAATGAGTGATCAAAATATTCTATTGTGCTCCTGTACTCTTTCACAGACACAAATCATGCGCTATGGTACAATGACCAGCTACAAATACAGGTGTCCTTCCAAGACAACATACAAACAGTAAGAGTCTTAGTGTAATGATATGGGGGGACACCAAGACTGCTGGATGATCTCAAGGCAAGCTTTGTTTATGGCATTATACAGGCCTCCGTATAATCTTTCTGATCTTGCCCTGAGGTTGAACAACAGACTTTTTCAAAGTGTTGCAGTAAATGAGGGTGGAAATGAGGACAGTCGTTGCAATGGTGAAGGTGACAACACTAAAACAAATCCCAAACACAGCTGCGGGATGCTTCTTGAGGCTCAGGAAGTAGGAGAAAAATCTGGATTTGACCTGAAAATACAAAATTGGCATTTAGAGGAGTTTAGATAATTTCGGGAATAGTTTAGGGATGTTTCAAGGTGGAAACCTAAAAAAAACGGAAAAAAACAGATATAGTGGGTTTGGATTTCTGTGTTCAGTTGGATTGTTCTATTGAGCAGCTTCAACTATTTGTGATCACTAGGGCCGAGAGTTTTTCCTAAGCACGTGGTCTGACCAGGAAAATCTCTATGCCCTGGTTATTACATAGTTATAGCATATAGTGAGCGTGTGAGTCAGTTTGAGCTGTGTGTGGTGTTGTGTTTCCCAGCTAGCTAGGGGGATAGCTAACTAGTGGAGATTTGATCAAACTAAAACCCATGGCTCAATGCCTCTGTCGCATTGAGTTCAACCTTTTATCTGAAAAAGACTGCATCAAAACTTATTGGGTTACTCAAGCAGTGAGCATCCCACATGAGGCTCCCAAAGATAGTATTAGTAGTATGCTTGGAATGAGGATATGTCACATACGTCGAAATGTAAACATTAGTGGAGCCACCTTATCAGTTTTGGAGGCAGCAATACTTTTGCTAGCAAAGAGTGGTGCGGTAGCTAACTAAATCAAATTTCAAATCAAATGTATTTTATAGCCCTTCTTACATCAGCTGATATATCAAAGTGCTGTACAGAAACCCAGCCTAAAACCCCAAACAGCAAGCAATGCAGGTGTAGAAGCACTTTGACTAGGAAAAACTCCCTAGAAAGGCCAGAACCTAGGAAGAAACCTAGAGAGGAACCAGGCAATGAGGGGTGGCCAGTCCTCTTCTGGCTGTGCCGGGTGGAGATTATAACAGAACATGGCCAAGATGTTCAAATGTTCATAAATGACCAGCATGGTCAAATAATAATAATCACAGTTGTTGTCGAGGGTGCAACAAGTCAGCACCTCAGGAGTAAATGTCAGTTGGTTTTTCATAGCCGATCACTAACTAAGTGAATTGTTTCACCCGGCAGTTAGCCAAAACTGTTAGCTAGATAGCTAAAGTATGTGTGCATAGATGTTCTGTAAGTAAGCTATCTAGCTGTTTTAATTTACAATTTTATTGTAACGTTATCCATTTCCCATGCACAATTTTTTTTACCAAAACCACTATTATGCCCCATTCATGACTTTTGCCCTATCAAGCCGCACTGTTTCTTGACACACTGCTCGCTTAACATGGAAGCCAGCCACACCATTGTGTCGGAGGAAACACCGTACATCTGGCGACCGAAGTAAGCCCGCCACGGGAGTCACTAGAGTGCAATGTCAAACCTCCCCTAACCCAGACGATGCTGGGACAATTGTGCGCCTCCTCATGGGTCTCCCGGTCTCGGCTGGTTGTGACACAGCCTGGGATCGAACCCGGGTCTGTAGTGACGCCTCTAGCACTGCGATGCAGTGCCTTAGACCTCTGCACCACTCTGGAGGCCCATAGTGCACTACTTTTGACTAAAAGCAACTATGCACCACTTTTGACCAGAGCCACTAAAGTGTGCCAGAGACAAGTCCTAACTTGAGACTTTCGTGCAAATCTCCCATTGCATTCTAAATCTCCATTAATGCATCATCTACACAAAAAAAACTGAGTTACATGTGCATATTCCAAGTTTAATTTCATCCCTTTAAAATGAAATAGGTGTCATTGGAGATGTTCCCACTGTCTCTTACCGCCTCTGTGATGTCTATCTTGACCACCGTGGTGGTGCTGAAGGAGGGCGATCCTCTGTCTTGGGCCTGGACCACCACAGACCAGGTACAGTCATTCTGTTTGGTGATGTTCTGGACGATGTCCATAGACTTGATGTAGGACTTGAGCTTGATCTCGCCCGTGTCTGCGTTGATGTCGAAGATGTTTTCCGGGTCTGTCTTCATGATGGAGTACTCAATGACATTGTTGGGCCCCTCTGCATCGTCATCTTGCGCCTGTTGGCACATTACACATAAACCAGACACACGAGATACCGTTTTTCTCAATAGTGCTGGCACATTTTTTAATATATTGTCCATTGCTCTCAAAGTAGTTTGCAAAACCATCATAACAGACTTCCACATATGTTCCTTTTGAGGCCAAAGGCAAATCTACTTCCTTTGTGTTGTGTTGAATTGAGTTGAGTTAAATTGTGTTGTATTTAGATGTGCGTGGTTGCCATGATGCAAGCTAGGCAGAGACATAGAAATTAAATGAATAGAATGGATTGGGAATCTCTAACCCTGGAAAGATTGACGTAACACAAGCAGTCATATTCCGCTAACTCTCGGCTGACAGAAACCACAATATCAATTAGCTAATAACAATTACTATTTACAATTCATCACATCACGTGTGAGCACATCACGTATGAGCTCCCCATTGAATGAAATAATTGAGTAAAACACTTTCTAAAAATCTAACGTAATCCGACGATAGTAGTTTTGTTTGTTTTTTCACATCAAACAAAGATAAGAAAAAGAGACGGTGGAGTTTGGTCTGTTTGCAGTATGTATGTTGAAGGGGGTTAATTTACTAGAAAGATGAGTGAACCATTCCTTCACCTCATTATGGTATCTTTGGGCTGACAGATGTTTATGTGACACCCATAATGCTTTGTCTAATGGCAACTAACATGGCGCCACACATTGCTGGCAAATAGCTTAGCATTAGCTCATCATAATCAGTACAACCTTCAAAAAAATATTTTACACACACATAGGTGTCCATTACAATCCATGCAATAATCGGAAGGCATTATTTGTCAATAGTACTTGAAAACATGTGAATAAAATTGTAAAAACATTATGCTCCATACATATGCTACAGTAGAAACGACAACACAGAAACGACAGAAAATAAGGCACTTACTTTGATAGGAACGCACACATGTCCAAAGTTATTATTTGTAAGGAAAACAACAATAAAGGCAATGTGAGGGCCAGCCAGAAAATGTGCCAGAAAACGTAAACATCTGTGCAAATGTCTGCATACTTGATCTGCAAAAACACTGGGGAAGTGTTTGGGCTCTCCTTCAAGAGAGAAGTTTGTCTGGCTCAGTAAAGCCTCAAACATAAATAGTACACAACAGTGAAATGGGCTACATCTATGTGAATTAATGAAGAGGCGGAACACACCTCGATCCAAACTGTTGTTAGAAGTTGAAACATAGATAATTAGCAGGCAGTGTGTGTTAACTGTCCTGTTGTGTAACGATAACATTTTGGAACAGTGAGTGCATTCTGACATTATGTGCACAAAACAACTCACTCTGGGGCGACCGTTAGAGATATTTGGAACTCAAACGTGAAAAGGTTAATTTAAGGATGAAATTCACCTTCAAATGTTTTGTGCAACTGACTTAAAGTTAAGGAAACTTTAAGGGAAAAGATAATGGGGAAAAGATGTTGTTTTTTTAAACCGGGCCTAGATCCTGAGGTGGGTGAGGCATGCACGTCGCTACTTCAATCTGTGCTTCAATCAACTCAACTGACATTAAAAAAAATACATTCCATTGCATGAGTCACATCAGTTAGCATCATTTGAAATAACATTCTACATGACCATGTCAATCCAGCATCAGTTGATAGAACATGCAAAATTACAGTGGAAATTATTGCATCATAATACCAGGCAGCCATTGCGAATGTACCCATGACTTTACCAGTCAAATTGCCTCAGTTAGCTCTAGGACTAATGTAGATAAAATTTTCCGGTTTGGATGATTGTGTTATGCTATTGCTTCTTCTGTGAATGTCTGAACATTGCATCCAAAAATAAACTGGTCACATTCAGGACATAACTTTGTAAGTATTGTGTTTGTGCAAATTGTTTCTGTGAAAAAACAGCGTCAATCGAAACTGGACATTATAAATAATATTTAGAATCACATCGGTTTGAGCTTACGCTGCAGGGACCACTATAGAATGATCATACCCGTTTATTGGTACATTTCAAAGGGTTAAGTGGAAAAAAGTTAAGGGTGCCCATGAGGTCCCTAACTGTTTCGTTCAGTATGGATATCAATGTAAACAGCATTTGTGGAGAAGAATGTTGCTTTAATCTGCTCTAGTTACAAAAGGAAAAACATCAACCAGTTAGCTACTTAGCTAAACAATGGAAGGTGCACAATCCATGGGTACAAAGCTAGCTGGCTAGTTATTTATTTATAGATACTCTGTAAGCTAGCTTGACATTACTGAAAGTAATAAATCAAATCAAATTGTGTTGGTCACATGGTTAGCAGATGTTAATGCGAGTGTAGTGAAATGCTCGTGCTTCTAGTTACGACAGTGCAGTAATATCTAACAAGTAATCTAACAATTCCAGAACAACTACCTAAAACACACAAATTTAAAGGGATGGAATTAGAATATGTACATACAAATATATGGATGGGCGATGACCGAGCGGCATAGGTAAGATGCAATAGATGGTATAAAATACAGTATATAATGTACATATGAGATGAGTAGTGTAAGATATGCAAACATTATTAAAGTGGCATTATTAAAGTGACTAGTGATCAATTTATTAAAGTGGTCAATGATTTTGAGTCTGTATGTAGGCAGCAGCCTCTCTGTGCTAGTGATGGCTGTCTGATGGCCTTGAGATAGAAGTTGTTTTTCAGTCTCTCGGTCCCAGCTTTGATGCACCTGTACTGACCTCGCCTTCTGGATGATAGCGGGGTGAACAGGCAGTGGCTCGGGTGGTTGTTGTCTTTCATGATCTTTTTGGCCTTCCTGTGACATTGGTCCTGGAGGGCACGTAGTTTGCTCCCGGTGATGCATTGTGCAGACCGCACCACCCTCTGGAGAGCCTTGTGTCTGTGGGTGGTGCAGTTCCCATACCAGGTGGTGATACAGCCCGACAGGATGCTCTCAATTGTGCATCTGTAAAAGTTTGTGAGGGTTATAGGTGACACACCAAATTTCTTCATCCTCCTGAGGTTCTTCACCACACTGTGTGGGTGGACCATTTCAGTTTGTCCGTGATGTGTACGCTGAGGAACTTAAAACTTTCCACCTTCTCCACTGCTGTCCTGTCGATGTGGATGGGGGGTGCTCCCTCTGCTGTTTCCTGAAGTCCACGATCATCTCCTTTGTTTTGTTGACGTTGAGTGAGAGTTTGTTTTCCTGACACCACACTCCGAGTGCCCTCACCTCCTCCCTGTAGGTTATCTCGTCTTTGTTGGTAATCAAGCCCACTACTGTTGTGTCGTCTGCAAACTTGATGATTGAGTTGGAGGCGTGCATGGCCACGCAGTCATGGGTGAACAGGGAGTACAGGAGGGGGCTGAGCATGCATCCTTGTGGGTCCCCAGTGTTGAGGATCAGCAAAGTGGAGATGTTGTTTTCTACCTTCACCACCTAGGGCGGCCCGTCAGAAAGTCCAGGACCCAATTGCACAGGGCGGGGTACAAGGGCCTCAAGCTTAACCTCTTTCAGCTAGGGGGCAAAATTTTTATGTTTGGAAAAATAACGTTCCCAAGGTAAACGGACTATTTCTCAGGCTCAGATATTAGAATATGCATATAATTGACAGATTAGGATAGAAATCACTCTAAAGTGTCCAAAATGGTCAAAATATTGTCTGTGAGTATAACAGAACTGATTTTGCAGGCGAAAACCGAGGAAATCCAACCCGGAAGTGCATTTTATTTGGAAAAATCCCTGTTCCATTGCCTGCCTTTCCTTCATTTAAAGGGATATCAACCTGATTCCTTTTCCTATGGCTTCCTCAGGGTGTGAACAGTCTTTAGATATAGTTTCAAGCTTTTATTCTGAAAAAATGAGCGAGATTTATCAAAAAGCTTCAGTGGATAGCTGAATGTCCTTCAATTAGTTAATGCGCGCGAAAGTTGTAGCTTGACATTTTCTTTATCTCTTTTATTGAATAGTTTACCGTCCGGTTGAAATATTATCGATTATTTATGTTAAAAACAACCTGAGGATTGATTCTAAAAAACGTTTGACATGTTTCTACGAACTTTACGGATACTATTTGGAATTTATTGTGTAACTGGGAGTCTCGTGAGATCAAACATCCGAAGATCATCAAAGGTAAGCGATTCATTTTATTGCTTTTCTGACTTTCGTGACCAATCTACATTGCTGCTAGCTGTTCGTAATGTTTTGTCTAGTGATCGATAAACTCACAAACGCTTGGATTGCTTTCGCTGTAAAGCATATTTTCAAAATCTGACACGATAGGTGGATTAACAACAATTAAGCCTTGTTTTGGTATATTTCACTTGTGATTTCATGAAAATAAATATTTTTTGTATTTTGGGGGGAATTTGGCGCTCTGCAATTCAGCGGTTGTTTACGAAAATTATCCCGTTAAAGGGATCCGTGCGCCAAGAGGTTTAAGGCCACCACACTTGCATATCGGGTGACCATGGAGGGAGAAGGAGATGATGGGGGGCGAAATGAGGATGATATGGCGTGGGAACACTTTTCAAAAACTGCAATCGGAGGAGGAAGTCTGGGTACAAGCATGAGGAGGTGTATAGAGCTTTCATTTTTGTGGACCCCAACAGAACAGTATCCCAAAGGTACAGTGCCTTGAAAAAGTATTCATCCCCCTTGGCGTTTTTCCTATTTTGTTGCATTACAACCTGTAATTAAAATTGATTTTTATTTGGATGTAATGGACATGTAATGGACAAACACAAAATAGTCCAAATTGGTGAAGTGAAATGAAAAATGTTTCTTGTTTCAAAAAAATTCTAAAAAATAGAAAACGTAAAAGTGGTGCGTGCACCACTGCATGTATTCACCCGCTTTGCTATGAAGCCCTTAAATAAGATCTGGTGCAACCAATTACCTTCAGAAGTCACATAATTGGTTAAATAAAGTCCACCTGTGTGCAATCTGAGTGTCACATGATCTGTCACAAGATCTCAGTATATACGTACAGTTGAAGTCGGAAGTTTACATACAGCTTAGCCAAATACATTTGAAAACTCAGTTTTCCACAATTCCTTACATTTAATCCCAGTAAAAATTCCCTGTTTTAGGTCAGTTAGGATCACCACTTTATTTAAAAAATGTGAAATGTAAGAATAATAGTAGAGAGAATGATTTATTTCAGCTTTTATTTCTTTCATCACATTCCCAGTGGGTCAGAAGTTTACATACACTCAATTAGTATTTGGTAGCATTGCCTTGAAATTGTTTAACTTGGGTGAAACATTTTGGGTAGCCTTCCCACAAAAAGTTGGGTTAATTTTGGCCCATTCCTCCTGACAGAGCTGGTGTAACTGAATCAGGTTTGTAGGCCTCATTGCTCGCACACGCTTTTTCAGTTCTGCCCACAAATTTTCTATATGATCGAGGTCAGGGCTTTGTGATGGCCACTCGAATATCTTGCCTTTGTTGTCCTTAAGCCATTTTGGGGTCATAGTCCATTTGGAAGACCCATTTGCGACCAAGCTTTAACTTCCTGACTGATGTCTTGAGATGTTGCTTCAATATATCCACATAATCTTCCATCCACATGATGCCTTCTATTTTGTGAAGTGCATCGGTCCCTCCTGCAGCAATGCACCCCCACAACATGATGCTGCCACCCCCATGTTTCACTGTTGGGATGGTGTTCTTTTGCTTGCAAGCCTCCCCTTTTTTCCTCCAAACATAACGATGGTCATTATGGCCAAACAGTTCTATTTTTGTTTCATCAGACCAGAGGAAGTTTCTCCCAAAAAGTTGATATTTGTCCCCATGTGCAGCTGCAAACCGTAGTCTGGCTTTTTTATAGCGGTTTTGGAGCAGTGGTTTCTTCCTTTCTGAGCAGCCTTTCAGGTTACGTCGATATAGGACTCGTTTTACTGTGGATATAGATCATTTTGCACCTGTTTCCTCCAGCATCTTCACAAGGTCCTTTGCTGGTGTTCTGGGATTGATTTGCACTTTTCGCACTAAAGTACGTTCATCTCTAGGAGACAGAATGCGTCTCCTTCCTGAGCGGTATGACGGCTGCGTGGTCCCATGGTGTTTATACTTGCATACTATTGTTTTTACAGATGAACGTGGTACCTTCAGGTATTTGGAAATTGCTTCTAAGGATGAACAAGACTTGTGGAGGTCTACATTTTCTTTCTGAGGTCTTGGCTGATTTCTTTTGATTTTCCCATGATGTCAAGCAAAAAGGCACTGAGTTTGAAGGTAGGCCTTGAAATACATCCACAGGTACACTTCCAATTTACTCAAATAATGTCAATTAGCTTATCGGAAGCTTCTAAAGCCACAACATAATTTTCTGGAATTTTCCAAGCTGTTTAATGGCACAGTCAACTTAGTTTATGTAAACTTCTGACCCACTGGAATTTTGATACAGTGAATTATAGGTGAAATAATCTGTCTCCTAACAATTGTTGGAAAAATGACTTGTGTTGCACAAAGTAGATGTCGTAACCGATTTTCCAAAACTATAGTTTGTTAACAAGAAATTTGTGGAGTGGTTGAAAAACGAGTTTTAATGACTCTAACCTAAGTGTATGTAAACTTCCGACTTCAAGTGTATACACATGTTCTGAAAGGCCCCAGCGTCCGCAACACCACTAAGCAAGGGGCACCAACAAGCAAGCGGCACCATGAAGACCAAGGAGCTCTTTGGGTTATAAAAAGATATCCGAAACTTCGAACATCCCACGGAACACCATTAAATCCATTAATCAAAAAATGGAAAGAATATGGCACCACAACAGACCTGCCAAGAGAGGGCCGCCCACCAAAACTCACGGCCCAGGCAAGGAGGGCATTAACCAGACAGACAATTAAGTGACCAAAGATTACCCTGAAGGAGCTGCAAAGCACCACAGTGGAGATTGGAGTATCTGTCCATAGGGCCACTTTAAGCCATACACTTCACATAGCTGGGATTTATGGAAGTGTGGCCAGAAAAAAAGCCATTGCTTGAAGAAAAAAATAAGACAACATGTTTGGTGTGTGAGACTCGCCAAACATATGGAAGAAGGTACTCTGGTGAGTTGAGACTAAAATTGAGCTTTTTGGCCATCAAGGAAAACGCTATGTCTGGCGCAAACCCAACACCTCACATCACCCCGAGAATACCATCCCCACAGTGAAGCATGGTGGTGGCAGCATCATGCTGTGGGGATGTTTTTCATCGGCAGGAAATGGGAAACTGGTCAGAATTGAAGGAATGGTGGATCGCGCTAAATACAGGGAAATTCTTGAGGAAACCTGTTTCAGTCTTCCAGAGATTTGAGACTGGGATGGAGGTTCACCTTCCAGCAGGGCAATAACCCTAGGCATACTGCTAAAGCAACACTCCAGTGGTTTAAGGGGAAACATGTAAATGTCTTGGAATGGGCTAGTCAAAGTCCCGACCTCAATCCAATTGAGAAGCTGTGTTATGACTTAAAGATTGCTCTACACCAGCAGAACCCATCCAACTTGAAGAAGTTGGAGCAGTTTTGCTTTGAAGAATGGGCAAAAATCCCAGTGGCTAGATGTGCCAAGCTTATAGAGACATACCACAAGAGACTTGCAGCTGTAATTGCTGCAAAAGGTGGCTCTACAAAGTATTGACTTTGCGGTGGTGAATAGTTATGCAGTTTGTCTTATTTCTTGTTTGTTTTTACAAGAAAACATATTTTGCATCTTTAAAGTGGTAGACATGTTGTGTAAATAAAATGAAACAAACCCCCAAACATTTGTATTCCAGGTTGTAAGGAATAAAACAAACATTTCCAATAAATTATATCGCTGGATTCAAAATTGCAACTTTTGGAATCAGAGGCAGTTGCTTATGCCCATCCATCTCAGTTAACTTCTTTGGGTAGGGGGCAGTATTTTCACGTCCGGATGAAAAGCGCGCCCAGAGTAAACAGCCTGCTACTCAGGCCCAGATCCTAGGATATGCATATTATAAGTAGATGTGGATAAACACTCTGAAGTTTCTAAAACTGTTTGAATGATGTCTGTGAGTATAACAGAACTCTTATGGCAGACAAACACCTGAGAAAAAATCCAACCAGGAAGTGGGAAATCTGAGGTTTGTAGGTTTTCAACTCTTTGTTTATCCAAGATACAGTGGAAATGGGGTCATGTTGCACTTCCTAAGGCTTCCACTAGATGTCAACAGTCTATAGAACCTTGTTTGATGCTTCTACTGTGAAGTGGGGGCGAATGAGAGGAGATTGAGTAAGGTCTCTCCCAGAGTGCCACGAGCTGACCATGCGCTGAGCATGCGCGTTCATGTGAGAGTTAGCTGAGTTCCATCGCATTTCTGAAGACAAAGGAATTGTCCGGTTGGATCATTATTGAAGATTTATGTTAAAAACATCCTAAAGACTGATTCTATACATCGTTTGACATGTTTCTACAGACTGTAACAGAACTTTTTGGACTTTTCGCCCGTACTTTCCGCTGGACTTGCACGCGTGTCGTGAGTTTAGATTGTGTACTGAACGCGCGAACAACAAGGAGGAATTTGGACATAAATGATGGACATTATCGAACAAAACAAACATTTGTTGTGGAACTGGGATTCCTGGGAGTGCATTCTGATGAAGATCATCAAAGGTAAGTGAATATTTATAATGCTTATATGTTGACTCCAACATGGAGGATATCTCTTTGGGTTGATTTTGTCGTCCTAGCGCCGTACTCAGATTATTGCATGGTTTGCTATTTCCGTGAAGTTTTTTTAAAATCTGACACAACGGTTGCATTAAGGAGAAGTGGATCTAAAATTCAATGTGTAACACTTGTATTTTCATCAACATTTATGATGACTATTTCTGTCAATTGATGTGGCTCTCTTCAAAATCACCGGATGTTTTGGAAGCAAAACATTACTGAACATAACGCGCCAATGTAAACTGAGATTTTTGGATATAAATATGAACTTTATCAAACAAAACATACATGTATTGTGTAACATGAAGTCCTATGAGTGTCATCTGATGAAGATCATCAAAGGTTAGTGATTCATTTTATCTATATTTCTGCTTTTTGTGACTCCTCTCTTTGGCTGGAAAAATGGCTGTGTTTTTCTGTGAATAGGCACTCACCGAACATAATTGTTTGGTTTGCTTTCGTCGTAAAGCCTATTTGAAATCGGACACTGTGGCTGGATTTACAACAAGTGTATCTTTAAAATGGTGTAAAATACATGTATGTTTGAGGAATTTTAATTATGGGATTTCTGTTGTTTTGAATTTGGCGCCCTGCAGATTCACTGCCTGTTGACGAGGTGAGACGCTACCGTCCCACATACCCTAGAGAGATTAACGCCTAATCTTAACCTTCAACACTTCGAAATTTGACATTTAAGAAACATGGATGATTGTCTAATTCTGATGTGAGACTGTGAGAGCTGGTAGAATTACCATGCGCATCTCTCATTGTGCCTATTAGATATTATAATGTCAAGTTTTTTGCATTCAAAAGGGAGCCCAGTTTATAACATGCAGTACAGTTTAACAGGTGAATAGACAGTTGAAGTGTATAGGCTACCACTTTAAGTAGGTCTACTGTTGTTTTCATTTTTTTCTGAGTAGACAATGTTTCAGAATTCGCAGGCAGTGCAGCATAGCCTATTTAGGGTCTGGAAAAAGTAAATGCAAAACATTATGGAATTCAAACTATCTGTTTACAGGTCCACAACAATATACAATTGTTTTTGTCGTTTAGATACAATAAATGTCACTACAAAAGCAAACATTCTGACAAGCCCTTCAAAGACATTTGATCACGTTCACCATGCATTGCTATTTCCTTAGATACTGTCTAATTCCAATGCTTCCAAAGTATACAGCAAGTAATGAAGTTATTGTCACCATAAAAGGTGAATGATGGGAGTTTTTCAGGCGGAGTTATAATGCTCATTCACACGTGCACAGTTTCACGACAGATCTGATATATAATGGAAAACATGTGTTTATAAACCTCAATATGTTTTTCTGAAATGGCGCATGCAGATATTTAGCATAAAATTTATGCAATGGTTATGAATGAGGCCCCTGGGCCTGTTGCTATATGACTGACGCTTCTCCCTCCCTCCCTGTACCATCAATGCTCCCTTTTCTCAAGCTACTGCCTTTCTGAACTGCCTCAACACCTGATCAGCTGTGGAAGACCATCGCCTAGACCTGCCAGAACCCTACATTTGTTTTTGTTTTGCATTAGTGTCATAGAGATTCTCGATGTAATGACAAGTGCTATGTAAAATAATGATATTCTTATTGTCCACAGAAATGCATGAAAGCATGGCTTTGGACTTGTTCTTGTAATTGCTGCAAACGAATCAACCTTTGGGGTATGGCAAAGATGAATCGTCTCAAAACTGGAAGTTAGATTGCAACACAAACCTCTATCTTCACCAGCGCTCCTATGATCATGGTCTTCTCCAGGAAGTTCTCATTGAACTCTGGCGGGTGATCGTTGAGGTCCAGTACGGTCACAAATACCTCGGCCAGGCTGTACTTGCCATCTGCGTCCTCGGCTTTGACATAGAAATTATACTTGGACTTCACCTCCGCGTCCAGGCTGGCCCATGGCTGGGTGTAGATGATCCCTGATGCTGAATGAATCAGAAACCTGGGGAGGGGTAAGATATTGGGTGTTATTTCTCTTTCAATTATAAAATAATTGACAGCTGTCTTCTGGGTCATTATTTAATTATGGACGAGGAACCTGATATAAACCACATTGAAAAAACAAATATATTTCAAACTTAAAAAGATGGGAGCTGATATAAAATATAATGAATGTGTACAGTACATTACAATTACAATGTAACAAAAAGTACAGCTGTATAGTACAGCTGTAACAGCTAAGATTTTTGTAACTAACTAACTAACTGTATAAAGTAATCTGAAACTGTAAATCATGAAATGTGTAATAACCTGAAATATGAAAACTGGGAAAAACCTGAATATATATATATAGATGAAGCAGTGTATGTTGAAGATCAGCACCGAAACACTGTCATGAGTTCGCATGAAGTCCCACGATTTCTTTGTGTATGTATATATATATATATATATATATATATATATATATATATATATATATATATATATATATATATATATATGTATATGTGTGACACTACATTTTTGCTGCTATAACAGCCTACACTCTTCTGGGAAGGCTTTCCACTAAATGTTGAAACATTGCTGCAGGGACTTGCTTCCATCCACCAGAGCATTAGTGATGTCAGGGACTGATGCTGGGCGAGTAGGCCTGGTTCACAGTCTGCGTTCCATTTCATCCCAAAGATGTTCAATGGGGTTGAGGTCAGGGCTCTGTGCAAGTTCTTCCACACCGATCTCGATAAACCATTTCTGTATTGACCTCGCTTTGTGAGGTCATTGTCATGCTGAAACAGGAAAGGGCCTTCCCCAAACTGGCAACAGTTTGGGGAAGGCTGTAGCTTTAAGATTTCCCTTCACTGGATCTAAGGGGCCTAGCCCGAACCATGAAAAACAGCCCCAGACCATAATTCCTCCTTCACCAAACTTTACAGTTGACACTATGCATTGGGGCAGGTAGCGTTCTCCTGGCATCCGCCAAACACAGATTCGTCCGTCGGACTGCCAGATGGTGAAGCGTGGTTCATCACTCTAGAGAACGTGTTTCCATTGCTCCAGAGTCGAATGGCGGCGAGCTTTAAAACACTCCAGCCAACCACTTGGCATTGCGCATGGTGATCTTAAGCTTTTGTGCAGCTGCTCGGCCATAGAAACCCATTTCATGACGCTCATCACGAACAGGTCTTGTGCTTCCAGAGGCAGTTTGGAACTCAGTAAGGAGTGTTGCAACCGAGGACAGATGATATGTAGGGCGTTACGAGCTTGTGTGGCCTACCACTTTGCGGCTGAGCCGTTGTTGCTCCTAGACGTTTCCACTTCACAATAACCATCACTTACATGGCAGAAATTTGACGGCGGCATCCTATGACAGTGGCACGTTGAAAGTCACTGAGCTATTCAGTAAGGCCATTCTACAGCCAATGTTTGTCTTTGGAGATTGCATGGATGTGTGCTCGATTTTATACACCTTTCAGCAACAAATCAAATCAAATTGTATTTGTATTTGTCATGTTCTGAATAAAACGTAGACCTTACAGTGAAATACTTACTTACAAGCCTTTAACCAACAATGCAGTTTTAAGAAAAATAAGTGTTAAGTAAAAAATAGATAATAAAAATTTAAAAAAGTTACAAATAATTACAGAGAAACAGTAAAATAACAATAGCGAGGCTATGTACAGGGAGTACCAGTACAGAGTCAATGTGCGGGGGCACCAGTTAGTCGAGGTAATATGTACATGTAGGTAGAGTTAAAGTGACATAGATAATAAACAGAGAGTAGCAGCAGCATAAAAGGGGGAATGCAAATAGGCAAGGCCAGCATCCTGGAGTCGCCTCTTCACTGTTGACGTTGAGACTGGTGTTTGCGGGTACTATTTAATGAAGCTGCCAGTTGAGGACTTTATCAATTTGATGTTATGTTAATGCACAAATTAATTAATCTTAATTCCATTCCTTTACTAGATTTGTGTGTATTGGGTACAGTGGGGCAAAAAAGTATTTAGTCAGCCACCAACTTCAACTATGACAGACAAAATGAGAAAAAAAAATCCAGAAAATCACATTGTAGGATTTTTTATGAATTTATTTGCAAATTATGGTGGAAAATAAGTATTTGGTCACCTACAAACAAGCAAGATTTCTGGCTCTCACAGACCTGTAACTTCTTCTTTAAGAGGCTCCTCTGTCTTCCACTCGTTACCTGTATTAATGGCACCTGTTTGAACTTGTTATCAGTATAAAAGACACCTGTCCACAACCTCAAACAGTCACACTCCAAACTCCACTATGGCCAAGACCAAAGAGCTGTCAAAGGACACCAGAAACAAAACAGAACAAAACGTTAACAAGACAAAACTCCATCTTAACTCCTCTTCCACATTTACTGGATTTGTTGAACAGTGCAGAAGAGAAACTCCCCAACAGTTTAAAAAAAAAATCTCGTCAAGACCAGAACGTGGGGATCTAGTTGCAGGTGTTTCTTCTACCCTTGCTACTGAAGGGGTTAACACCCCAGCTGTCCTACAATCTAAGCTAGATGCCCTCAATCTCACACACATTATCAAGGAACCCACCAGGTACAACCCTAAATCTGCAAACATGATCACCCTCATTGATATTATCCTGACCAACTTGCCCTCCAAATACGCCTCTGCTGTTTTCAATCAGGATCTCAGAGATCTTTGCCTCATTGCCTGCATCCGTTATGGGTCCGCGGTCAAACAACCACCATCACTATCACTGTCGAACGCTCCCTAAAACACTTCTGCGACCTGGCCCAGGTATCCTGGAAGGATATTGACCTCATTCCGTCAGTAGAGGATGGCTGGTTGTTCTTTAAAAGTCATTTCCTCACAATCTTAAATAAGCATGCACCTTTCAAAAAATGTACAACTAAGAACAGATATAGCCTTTGGTTCACTCCTGACCTGACTACCCTCGACCAGCACAAACACATTCTATGGCGTACTGCACTAGCATCGAATAGTCCCCACGATTTGCAACTTTTCAGGGAAGTCAGGAACCAATACACACAGTTAGTTAGGAAAGCAAAGGCTAGCTTTTTCCAACAGAAATGTGCATCCTGTAGCTCTAACTCCAAAAAGTTCTGGGACACTGTAAAGTCCATGGAGAATAAGAGCACCTCCTCCCAGCTGCCCACTGCACTGAGGCTAGGAAACACTGTCACCACCGATAAATCCACGATAATCGAGAATTTCAATAAGCATTTATCTACGGCTGGCCATGCTTTCCTCCTGGCTACCCCAACCCCGGCCAACAGCTCTGCACCCCCCGCAGCTACTTGCCCAAGCCTCCCCAGCTTCTCCTTCACCCAAAACCAGAGAGCAGATGTTCTGAAAGAGCTGCAAAACCTGGACCCGTACAAATCAGCTGGGCTAGACAATCTGGACCCTCTCTTTCAAAAATGATCCGCCTCCATTGTTGTAACCCCTATTACTAGTCTGTTCAACCTCTCTTTCGTATCGTTCGAGATTCCCAAAGATTGGAAAGCTGCCGCGGTCATCCCCCTCTTCAAAGGTGGTGACACTGTAACCCAAACTGTTACAGACCTATATCCATCCTGCCCTGTCTTTCTAAAGTCTTCGAAAGCCAAGTTAACCAACAGATAATTTTGAATCCCACCATACCTTCTCCGCTGTG
The DNA here is from genome assembly GCF_045679555.1 of Salvelinus alpinus. Taxonomy (NCBI): domain Eukaryota; kingdom Metazoa; phylum Chordata; class Actinopteri; order Salmoniformes; family Salmonidae; genus Salvelinus; species Salvelinus alpinus. The sequence continues at coordinate 5,941,566 of NC_092102.1, forward strand.
CAATCCGGTTCCCGTGCTGGTCATGGGTGCACCTCAGCCACGCTCAAGGTACTAAACGATATCATAACCGCCATCGATAAAAGACAGTACTGTGCAGCCGTCTTCAACGACCTGGCCAAGGCTTTTGACTCTGTCAATCACCGTATTCTTATTGGCAGACTCAACAGCCTTTGTTTCTCAAATGACTGCCTTGCCTGGTTCACCAACTTCTTCTCAGATAGAGTTCAGTGTGTCAAATCAGAGGGCCTGTTGTCCGGACCTCTGGCAGTTTCTATGGGGGTACCACAGAGTTCAAACCTCGGGCCAACTCTTTTCTCTGTATATATCAATGATGTCTCTCTTGCTGCAGGTGATTCCTTGATCCACCTCTACGCAGACGACACCATTCTGTATACATCTGGCCCTTCTTTGGACACTGGGTTAACAAACCTCCAAACGAGCTTCAATGCCATACAACACTCCTTCCGTGGCCTCCGACTGCTCTTAAATGCTAGTAAACCTAAATGCGTGCTCTTCAACCGATCGCTGCCCGACACCCACCTGCCCTACTATCACTACTCTGGACAGTTCTGACCTAGAATATGTGGACAACTACTAATACCTAGGTGTCTGGCTAGACTGTAAACTCTCCTTCCAGACTTATATTAAGCATCTCCAATCCAAAATTAAATCTAGAATCGGCTTCCTATTTTGCAACAAAGCCTCCTTCACTCACGTAAAACTAACTATCCTACCGATCCTCGACTTCGGCGATGTCATTTACAAAATAGCCTCCAACACTCTACTCAGCAAACTGGATGCGGTCTATCACAGTGCCATCCGTTTTATCACCCAATATACCACCCACCACTGCGACCTGTAGGCTCTCGCCTCCTGGCCCTCGCTACTTATTCGTCGCCAGACCCACTGGCTCCAGGTCATCTTTAAGTCTTTGCTAGGTAAAGCTCCGCCTTATCTCAGCTCACTGGTCACCATAACAACACCCACCCATAGTACACGCTCCAGCAGGTATATCTCACTGGTCATCCCCAAAGCAACACTTCCTTTGGCCACCTTTCCTTCCAGTTCTCTGCTGCCAATGACTGGAACGAATTGTAAAAATCGCTGAAGTTGGAGACTTATATTTCCCTCACTAACTTTAAGCATCAGCTGTCTGAGCAGCTTACCGATCGCTGCAGCTGTACATAGCCCATCTGTAAATAGCCCATCCAACTAAATACCTCATCCCCATAATGTTTTTATTTACTTATTTTGCTCTTTTGCACACCATTATTTCTACTTGCACATCATCATCTGCACATCTATCATGCCAGTGTTAATTTGCTAAATTATAATTACTTCGCTACTATTGGCCTATTTATTGCCTAACCTCCTTACTCCATTTGCACACACTGTATATCAATTTTTTTATTGTGTTATTGACTGTACTTGTGTTTATCCCATGTGTAACTCTGTGTTGTTTTTTGTCGCACTGCTTTGCTTTATCTTGGCCAGGTCGCATTTGTAAATGAGAACTTGTTCTCAACTGGCCTACCTGGTTAAATAAAGGTGAAAAAAAAACAATTAAAAAAACAAGCCTCATACCTTTTAAAGGGTTTATAAATTGTGTTATGATAAACTTTAAGGTCTCATCTTAGGAGACCTCTGTGTGTGTTAACACCTGTTTTGAGTGATGTCCCCAGAAGACGGAAACCCCTACGCTCATACTCCTCCTGTCTGGGTCCCACCGTGACTGTCTGAGGTTCTGAGAATACGACTGGTTTTCTGAGAACACAAGGCCACCACAGGCCTGATGGAAACCACCACCTGGCAGAAGATGCTTAGACTTATCTGTTATGAAATGTCAATGGGGAGGCTATAAAAGTTGCAGGATGTCTTAGACGCCTTGCAGAACCTGGGGAAATCATATACTGTACTCTGTACCAACTTCTGCCAACAATTGTATTACTAAAGGAGAATCCTAATACTTAAAATAGTGTCTGTGAGTATAACAGAACTGATTTGGCAGCTGAAAACCTGAGAAAAATCGATTCGGGAAGTATTTTTTTTGTTGGTTTTGTAGTTTTCTATTCAATGCCATTACAGTATCCATTGACTTAGGACTCAACTTGCAGTTCCTATGCCTTCCACTAGACGTCAACAGTCTTTAGAAATTGTTTCAGGCTTGTATTCTGAAAAATGAGGAAGTAAGAGCAGTCTGAATGAGTGGACCCTAAAGTGTCACAGAGCTTTTCATGCGCGAGACCGAGAGAGTGCCTTTCTTGTTTACATTTTATATTGACAACGTTATTGTCCGGTTGAAATATTATCGATTATTTAGGCTAAAAACAACCTGATGATTGACATGTTTGACATGTTTGTATGAACTTTACGGATACAATTTGGATTTTTTTGTCTGCCTGTTTTGACTGCGTTTGAGCCTGTGGATTACTGAAGAAAACGCGCAAACAAAACTGAGGTTTTTGGATATAAAGAGAACAAAAGGAACATTTATTGAGTAAATGAATGTCTGCTGAGTGCAACCATATGAAGCTCATCAAAGGTAAGGGATTAATTTTTATCTATATTTCTGACTTGTGCAACTCTTCTACTTGGCTGGTTACTGTTTGTAATGATTTGTCCTCTGGGCTATGTTCTCAAATAATCGTAAGGTATGTTTTCGCCGTAAAGCATTTTTTAAATCTGACACCGTGGTTGGATTCACAAGAAGTTAATCTTTAAACCTATGTAAAATATGTTTTGTTTTCAGAATTTTTATAATGAGTATTTCTGTATTTGAATTTGGCGCCCAGCAGTTTCACTGGCTGTTGAAAAGGTGGGAGGCTAACGTCTCACGTACCCAAGAGAGGTTAACTGGCTGCCCAATGAACGTTCCTTTACACAGACCAATGACTCAAACTGACTGCACTGGATGATGATTTGAGCAAATATATGAAGGAATGCTGTTAGGTCTTTGTATTCCCAATACAGGAAGGCCCAGGAAGTCCCAGAACAGTGTGACCCAGACTGTTGGCGTTGGAGAATGGATCAAGCTAAAAGTCCACAAAAGGAAGTAGAACCACCCCAGATGGATGGGTCCCTACCAGGTCATCGCAGCACCACCAATAACAGTGAAGTGACACAAGCGGCACCATGAAGACCAAGGAGCTCTCCAAACAGGTCAGGGACAAAGTTGTGGAGAAGTACAGATCAGGGCTGGGTTCTAAAAAAAGATCAGAAACTTTGAGCATCCTACGGAGCACCATTAAATCCATTATTAAAAATTGAAAGAATACGGCACCACAACAAACCTACCAAGAGAGGGCCGCCAACCAAAACTCACAGACCATGCAAGGAGGGCATTACTCAGAGAGGCAACAAAGACACCAAAGATTACCATGAAGGAACCTCAAAGCTCCACAGCGGAGATTGGAGTATCTGTCCATAAGACCACTTTAAGCCGTACACTCCACAGAGCTGGGCTTTACAGAAGAGTGTCCGGAAAAAAAGCCATTGCTAAAGAAAAAAATAAGCAAACACATTTGGTGTTCGCCAAAAGGCATGTGGGAAACTCCCCAAACATCCGGAAGAAGGTACTCTGGTCAGATGAGACTAAAATGTAGCTTTTTGGCCATCAAGGAAAACGCTGTCTGGCGCAAACCCAACACCTCTCATCAGCCCGAGAACACCATCCCCACAGTGGAGCATGGTGGTGGCACCATCATGCTGTGGGGATGTTTTTCATTGGCAGGGACTGGGAAACTGGTCAGAATTGAAGGAATGTTGGATGGCTCTAAATACAGGGAAATTCTTGAGGGAAACCTGTTTCAGTCTTCCAGAGATTTGAGACTAGCACGGAGGTTCACCTTCCATTAGGACATTGACCCTAAGCATACTACTAAAGCAACACTCGAGTGGTTTAAGGGGAAACATGTAAATGTCTTGGATTGGCATAGTCAAAGCCCAGATCTCAATCCAATTGAGAATCTGTCGTATGACTTAAAGATTGCTTTACACCAGCGGAACCCATCCAACTTGAAGAAGCTGGAGCAGTTTGCCTTGAAGAATGGGTAAAAATCCCAGTGGCTAGATGTGCCAAGCTTATAGAGACATACCACAAGAGACTTGCAGCTGTAATTGCTGCAAAAGGTGGCTCTACAAAGTATTGACTTTGAGGGGGTAAATAGTTATGCACGCTCAAGTTTTCAGCTATTTTGCATCTTCAAAGTGGTAGGCATGTTGTGTATATCAAATGATACAACCCCCCCCAAAATACATTTTAATTACAGGTTGTAAGGCAACAAAATAGGAAAAATGTCTAGGAGGGTGAATACTTTCACATGTAAAAATCCATGTAAAAATAAAACAACAATAGGTTTTTGTTAGATAGAGTCAAGGAAATGTTTTGTATGATTTTACCAAGTCCTAGTGAAACTTCCAGCCAATGACGCATCAACATTCCTACAGTCTAATAAATGCATTTCATATATGCTATCGGAAGAATAATAATTTGGTTTTGTTTATAACGGTCTTAGGTAACATTAGAAATCTAAAAAGTTATCATTTCAAAGAACATATTTGCATTTTCATTAGTTTATGTTACTCTAGACTATAAGTAAAAACTATAAACCACAAGTTTAAGTTCATCACAAAGTTTTGGCAAGACTAAAGAAACATTGTGGAAATAAGAAAATGTATTTAAAAGTAAAGAGAACAGCGGATTTTACATGTATTATGTTACTAATCTGGTTAGCAGCCAGAGCAATGCTACCATGTCAGTGGTCATGTGCTGAACACATGGAGAGCAGATATTCTTGGAAAAAGTGAAATTTGGAAATAGAACTGCACCTTTTGAATTTTGAGAGTTATTTGATAAAGGTAAGTGTAAAAGAAACTGCAGAATATGCTCTTTCTGATACTATATAGAAGTCAAAACATTTTACCTGCATGTGACTCTGAAGGAGGATTTGATAAAGTGATGTTCCTTTCCCTGAATCTGTCAATTACAAGATGTAACCATCTGATAATATTGTCACTCATCAGACTATTGTCATTTGAATCGTATCTATTGGCTAACTCTTATTATGTGTGAAATTAGTTTCGATGGGCCGGCTGTGCAGGCTGACTGGCATCGTTTGTTTCCCGCTCATCAACTTAGAAAGAGTCAAACATATGTTTTTCATTATTCTAAAGGCGTACTGCAACACATAACATGTTTTCGTTTCCCTTACAATAAATGTGATTCTTAATAGAGTTATATTAAATAAAACAATCCCGTAACAGCTTATTTTTACAAAGTAAAATGTGACAAAAAAGAAGACACCTGCACACAGCTCTTGCTAGTATAGTTGCTCTTTATTAACTTTTACGTATCGGTCTCCAGGCCTTCGTCAGAGCTTTGTGTGGGTTTCTTCTTTTTTCTCATGTTATTCAATTGTTACCATGCACCTGCAACAAAGATAGCTCAGATGTGCGAGCGCCTTTAGAATTTTGAATGACAAAATAAAATGTAAAAGAGAAAGGTATAATTCGGTCAAATTATTAACATGAGCGCCAACAATGATAAATAGGCTTAACACAAACTAATCATTACACAAACTCCATGTTCTAAATTAAATCAACCTCTTCACCCTCCTTATAATTCAGTTAAGCCTCATTTATATTTGACTGTGAAGTAATGTGCACAATTATCGCCCATTCACCCATTTGTCATTCATTCACTGGGCTGGCATCGTTTGCTTCCCCTCGCTCATCAACTCGGATAGAGTGAAGAATATGTCGTTCATTATTCTAAAGGCTTACTGCAATAAGTACCATGTTTTAGTTTCTCTTACAATAAATCAGATTCGTAATAGAGTTATAGTAAATGAAACAGTCCAGTAACAGCTTCTTTATACAAAGTAAAACGTAAAAGAAAATTATATCAAGCAAGGCGCACGGTCAAATTAATTTATACAAACATGAGTGCCAAAGCTAAATAGGCATAACACAAACTCATGATCACACTATTGTCTTTCTAAATTATATCAACCTCTTCACCTTCCTTATCATTCAGTTAGACCTAATTTAAATTCAATTTTAAAGTAAAGTGCTTAATTATTACCCATTCATCTATTTGTCATTCTTTCAGTGGGTAAAGAGAGCGCCTGGATGGGTACCAACGTCCCACAGCACATTGTCTTGGAGCCTGGCTGGGTACCAACGTCCTACAGCACATTGTCTTGGAGCCTGGCTGGGTACCAACATTCTACAGCACATTGTCTTGGAGCCTGGCTGGGTACCAACGTACTACAGCACATTGTCTTGGAGCCTGGCTGGGTACCAACGTACTACAGCACATTGTCTTGGAGCCTGGATGGGTACCAACGTCCTACAGCACATTGTCTTGGAGCCTGGCTGGGTACCAACGTCCTACAGCACATTGTCTTGGAGCCTGGCTGGGTACCAATATCCTACAGCACATTGTCTTGGAGCCTGGCTGGGTACCAACGTCCTACAGCACATTGTCTTGGAGCCTGGCTGGGTACCAACGTACTACAGCACATTGTCTTGGAGCCTGGCTGGGTACCAACGTACTACAGCACATTGTCTTGGAGCCTGGATGGGTACCAACGTCCTACAGCACATGGTCTTGGAGCCTGGCTGGGTACCAATGTCCTACAGCACATTGTCTTGGAGCCTGGCTGGGTACCAACGTCCTACAGCACATTGTCTTGGAGCCTGGCTGGGTACCAACGTCCTACAGAACATTGTCTTGGAGCCTGGCTGGGTACCAACGTCCTACAGCACATTGTCTTGGAGCCTGGCTGGGTACCAATGTCCTACAGCACATTGTCTTGACGGGCTCGGTTTGGAATCGGTGTGAAAAAAAACAGGTAAAAGGCTCTAAATAGGTTTGTGATTTCAAAATTCTGACAAATGAGCAGTGTAAAATACAAACATTTAGGAAAAGTCAGGGAAGGAGCAGGACATTGCTCTTTTGGGGGGGGCGATTATTTTTATTTACAAAACAAATGTCAATGCCTGTTGGCCTATGGCGATTATTGTGTTAAGTGGGGGTAAAATGTTCAAAATGTTACAGGAATTTACAAAGCTTAGGACAGAGATGGGCAGTATTTCTGTTACATGTATTTGAAATATGTATTTCAATTACTTTTTAGTATTTTGCCATTTGTTTTACACTGGGCTCTGTTTGAAATCTAATAAAAGAGAGCAGAATGAAAATACAAGCAAATCCTCAGAAAGGCCAGTAAGCTTATGTGAATGCACAATAAAGGAGGTATGTTCAACTATAAAAAGAGAATCATGGAAATGTAAGGCCACTGCAATTATCCACAGCTTACAGTGAGGTATCTACTTTAGTGCTCACTCATAGATCTCTGCCAGCACCTTATTGTTTAACATACTGGTTGAATTTGAGTTTGCCTCAAAGTGAACCATTACTTTTAGATCAGGTTCATTTGAGCTACCATTTTCATACATTATTTGTTTCATCATCATTGATTCAGCATAACCACAAGTGTTCATTTATTTTTGTTTATTTATCTATTTATTAACACTCTTTTGGCAAAATCTTAGATGTTCCTATAATAAAATAACCCTCTACTTCGTTGTCATTTTCATACCAGACAAGGGCCATTTTGTGTGGTGAGCCTGGGCGTATTCTTCTCCGTATTGATAAATATTTTACATCGCCCACTGATAATGTCACGTAAGGGTTTTTTTCTGGTCAGCTGGATCCTCAACAACTAGTATATCTACTGAATCGCTGGCTCTTTATTGACAATCACTCCACGGATATATATATACTGTATATATGAGAGAGAGAGTGAGAGAGACTACTCACAAGTCAGCCCCTGAGCCGTAGATTGAGTACTTGACTTCTCCCCAAAAGCCTGAATCTGGATCTGTTGCCTATGTGTGTGAGAGAGAGAGACAGAGAGAGACAAATAACACAAAACAAGACATACATTTGATTAGACACCAACGTTTCTTGACGCCCAAATCCCCTAATCAAGGTAGACAATAACATGAGGTCACCTACACTGTAAAGTAAGGTTATTATAGTTTTTGGATTTTGTATTTGTTTTTATTTCTATTCGTTTTTAGATTTTTATTTTAAATTCTATTTAGTTTCAGTTTGTTTCCAGAGGTGATTTAGTTGTTTTTATTTAGTTTCGTGTTGCATAAAAACATTTCTATTTCGTTTTTATATTATTTCGTTTCAGTGTTAGGGACTGAAAGTAGCCTCTGCATGGGAAGCTAGGAGCCATTTACAATATGTGTTGTAGGCCTATCGTTTTTTTGGCATGCCTAACTGTACACGTGCCAAATAGCCTACACGCCAATCGGCAAATGCTTATGGGAACAGGCAGAAAAAGGTAAGTTGATCCATGGAGGCAAAAAGGACATGGTCGGAGTTTACATTACAGGATGTAATGCAACAAAATAGGAAAAACGCCAAGGGGGATTAATACTTTTGCAAGGCACTGTATTACACAACAAAATTAAAGTGAGAGCCATCTGGCAGTTTACCTCCCCTTGCTTTATCTACATGTTTTTACATATTATTCTAACCCAATATTTAGAGAATAGATGTCTCAATTCATAATTTTGCACAAATCTCCATGCCTCCGCCTAGAGTGAATGACGTACATGGGCTTTGGGATGTATTTTTTAGGTGGGATAGAATGGGAATGGGGTGAGACTTACGGTCACAGACACAACATTGGAGTTGCCGGGAGAGTTTTCTGGAATTCTGGCGATGTAGTAAACGGAAGAGAACTTGGGAGCGTTGTCGTTGGTGTCGAGAAGATGTATGACGATGTCCGCTGTGGCGCTGAATCTTTCTGGTGTGTCCATCTCCACGGCAAGAAGCTAAGAGAATAAAATTGTCAGTCACACAAGTTTGGCATTCCCTTAGTCATTCATACTTCATATGAAGAGGTATACAAAAAGTGCCTTGCAAAAGTATTTGTCCCCTGTTGGCGTTTTTCCTATTTTTCTGCATTACAACCTGTAAATTAAATATATTTTTATTTGGATTTCATGTAATGGTCAAACACAAAATAGGCCAAATTGGTGAAAAGAAATGAACAAAGAACCCTGAAGGAGCTGCAAAGCTCCACATCGGAGATTGGAGAATCTGTCCTCAGGACCACTTTAAGCCGTACACTCCACAGAGCTGGGATTTATGGAAGTGTGGCCAGAAAAAAAGCCATTTCTGAAAGAAAAAAATAAGAAAACACGTTTGGTGTTCACCAAAAGGCATATGGGAGTCTCTCCAAAGAAATGAAAGAAGGTACTCTGGTCAGATGAGACTAAAATGTAGCTTTTTGGCCATCAAGGAAAACGCTACGTCTGGCGCAAACCCAACACCTCTCATCATCCCGAGAATACCATCCCCACAGTGAAGCATGGTGGTGGCAGCATCATGCTGTGGGGATGTTTTTCCATCGGCAGGGACTGGGAAACTGGTCAGAATTGAAAGAGTGATGGACGGCGCTAAATACAGGGAAATTCTTGAGGGAAACCTGTTTCAGTCTTCGAGAGATTTGAGGCTGGGATGGAGGTTCACCTCCCAGTAGGGCAATAACCCTAGCATACTGCTAAAGCAACACTCCAGTGGTTTAAGGGGAAACATTTAAATGTCTTGGAATGGCCTAGTCAAAGGCCAGACCTAAATCCAATTGAAAATCTGTGGTATGACTTAAAAATTGCTGTACACCAGCAGAAGCCATCCAACTTGAAGGAGCTGGAGCAGTTTTGCCTTGAAGAATGGGCAAAAATCCCAGTGGCTAGATGTGCCAAGCTTATAGAGATATACCCCAAGAGACTTGCAGCTGTAATTGCTGCAAAATGTGGCTCTACAAAGTATTGACTTTGCAGGGGGTGAATAGTTATGCAAGCTCAAATTTTCTGTTTTTTTGTCTTATTTCTTGTTTGTTTCACAAAAAAATATATTTTGCATTTTCAAAGTGTTAGGCATGTTGTGTAAATAAAATGATACTCCCCAAAAATCTATTTTAATTCCAGGGTGTAAGGCAACAAAATAGGAAAAATGCCATTTCGGTTGAATACTTTCACAAGCCACTGTAAGGCACACCTTTTTGAAACCAATTATGACACTTTTATGAATATTGCAGGATCATTCATACCACATTAATTATATTCACAACATCTCATAAGAGGTCTTCTAAATATACAGTTGAATTCGGCAGTTTACATAGACTTAGGTTGTAGTCATTAAAACTCATGTTTCAACCACTCCACAAATTTCTTGTTATCAAACTATAGTTTTGGCAAGTCGGTTAGGACATCTACTTTGTGCGACACAAGTCATTTTCCCAACAATTGTTTACAGACAGATTATTTCACTTATAATTCACTGTATCACAATTCCAGTGGGTCAGATGTTTACATACGCAGAGTTGACTGTGCCTTTAAACAGCTAGGAAAATTCCAGAAAATGATGGCGTGGCTTTAGAAGCTTCTGATAGGCTAATTTACATAATTTGAGTAAATTGGAGGTGTAGCTGTTGATTTATTTCAAGGCCTACCTTCAAACTCAGTGCCTCTTTGCTTTACATCGTGGGAAAATCAAAAGACATCAGCCAAAAACAATTGTACACCTCCACAAGTCGGTTTCATCCTTGGGAGCAAGTTCCAAACGCCTGAAGGTACCACGTTCATCTGTACAAACAATTGTACGCAAGTATAAACACCATGGGACCACACAGCCGTCATACCGATAAGGAAGACGACGCATTCTGTCTCCTAGAGATGAATGTACTTTGGTGCGAAAAGTACAAATCAATCCTAGAACAACAGCAAAGGACCTTGTGAAGATGCTGGAGGAAATAGGTACAAAAGTATCTGTATCCACAGTAAAACAAGTCCTATATCGACTTATCCTGGAAGGCCGCTCAGCAAGGAAGAAGCCACTGCTCCAAAACCACCATAAAAAAGAAAGACTACAGTTTGAACTGCAAATGGGGACAAAGATCGTACTTTTTGGTGAAATGTCTTCTGGTCTGATTAAACAAAAATAGAACTGTTTGGCCACAATGACCATCGTTATGTTTGGAGGAAAAAGGAGGAGGCTTGCAAGCCGAAGAACACCATCCCAACCGTGAAGCACGGTGAAGCAACATCTCAAGACAACAGTCAGGAAGTTAAAGCTTGGTTGCAAATGGGTCTTCCAAATTGACAATGACACCAAGCATACTTCCAAAGATCTGGCAAAACGGCTTAAGACAACAAAGTCAAGGTATTGGAGTGGCCATCACAAAGCCCTGACCTCAATCCTATAGAAAATTTGTGGGCAGAACTGAAAAATTGTGTGCGAGCAAGGAGGCCTACAAACCTGACTCAGTTACACCAGCTCTGTCAGGAGGAATGGGACAAAATTCACCCAACTTATTGCGGGAAGCTTGTGGAAGGCTACCCGAAACCTTTGACCCAAGTTCAACAATTTAAAGGCAATGTTACCAAATACTAATTGGGTGTATGTAAACTTCTGACCCACTGGGAATGTGATGAAAGAAATAAAAGCTGAAATAAATCATTCTCTCTACTATTATTCTGATATTTCACATTCTTAAAATAAAGTGGTGATCCTAACTGACCTAAAACAGGGAATTTTTACTGGGATTAAATGTCAGGAATTGTGAAAAACTGAGTATAAAGGTGTTTGGCTAAGGTGTACGTAAAGTTCCGACTTCAACTGTAAGTCCCTTTTCATTATAGTACAAAAATATATTTTATTCGGAAAAGCTGTTGGGAGTGGTTGTTGGTGTTACTGACGGGGGTTCAAGCCCAGGACTCCTTCACACCACAATATTGTGTTAGCCTTCTGAAATGAAGGCTAAGCATTAGTTTGTGCAGATAATGAAAGTCTTCAGACCTCAGCTAAGATTGCTTTCCACCACATAACAATGGACTGTCAGATGGGCAACTGGGATTATTGCATTGCTTTTATTGTGCCAGTCAAGCTTAATCAAGAACAGCTATCTAATGTATTTGAAAGATACTACACCCAGGGCTGGTGCGATCCAATACTGCCATTGTGGCCTTGAGCAAGAACTCCTAAACTGCTACATGGGTAATGCTGTAAGAATGACCCTGTGCTGCTCCTTTCTGTTAGAATAATGTCTGTGAGTATAACAGAACTGATATGGCAGGCGAAAACCCGAGGAAAATCCATCCAGGAAGTACTATTATTTTGAAAGGCTGTTTTTCCATTGGACCCAGTTCACGAGCGCTGTGGCTTCCTCTACATGTGGCCAGTCTTTAGGCATTGTTTCAGGCGTTTACTCTGAAAAATGAGGGAGATACAGCACTTTCAATCAGAGGCCAGTGGAAATTTCCAGACATCAGCCATGATCGGGAACGCGCCTTTCTTGTTTCTCCTTTCCTATTGACGAAGCTTTTGTCCGGTTGAAATATTATTGATTATTTATGACAAAAACAACCGGAGGATTGATTTTAAACATCGTTTGGCATGTTTAAACTTTTATTGTACTTTTTAAAAACTTTTAGCCTGGACTTTAAGCATTCGGATTACTGGACAAAACTCGCAAACAAAAAGGAGGTTTAATGTAATTTTGTATTGCTGTTGACTCCAACATGGCGGATAAATGTTGTTAAATCTGAGCGCCGTCTCAGATTATTGCATGGTGTGCTTTTTATGTAAAGTTTTTTTTTTAAATCTGACACAGCGGTTGCATTAAGAACAAGTGTTTTAATTCTGTGTAAAACATGTATCTTTCATCAAAGTTTATGATGAGTATTTCTGTTATTTGACGTGGCTCTCTGCAATTACTCCGGATATTTTGGAGGCATTTCTGAACATGGCGCCAATGTAAACCGAGATTTGTGGATATAAATATGCACATTATCAAACAAAACATAAATGTATTGTGTAACATGATGTCCTATGAGTGTCATCTGATGAAGATCATCAAAGGTTAGTGATTCATTTGATCTCTATTTCTGCTTTTTGTGACTACTATCTTTTGCTGGGAAAATGGCTGTGTTTTTCTGTGGCTATGTACTGAGCTAACATAATTGTTTGGTGTGCTTTCCCCGTAAATCCTTTTTGAAATCAGACATGTTGGCTGGATTCACAACATGTGTATCTTTAATTTGGTGTCTTTCATGTGTGATTTCATGAAAGATTGATTTTTATAGTAATATATTTGAATTTGGCGCGCTACATTTTTTCTGGATTTTGCCCAAGTGGGACGCTAGCGTCCCACCTATCCCAGAGAAGTTAAGCGAATTGGTATATCGCTGATTCATAATTTATGCTAGGGTTCATGCAGATTTCCAAGAGTTTGCGACATTTGGAATGAGACTGATAAAAGGTAAACAATGTATTATTAATGACAGATTGATGACTGAAATGTGAGAGGTATTTATATCTGTAATAGTTAACTTGGAAAACGGTAACTCGTTAAATAAACCTTTTCTGTGGTGCCCCTAGATTGCGAATTAGTCAATTGTTCAGGATTAATTTAATTCATCATAATATTTAAACATAGTTAAAACATGTTGGTATTACAGACTCGGACAGGGAGAGGTTGAAAATGTCAATGAAGGCACTTGCTAGTTGGGCAACGCATGCTCGCAGTACACGTCCTGGTAATCTGTCTGGCCCTGTGGCCTTGTGAATGTTGACCTGTCTAAAGGTCTTACTCACATTGGCTGCAGAGAGGGTGATCACACAGTCTTCTGGCACAGCTGGTGCTCTCATGCATGTTTCATTATTATTTGCCTCGAAGCGAGCATAGAAGTAGTTTAGCTCGTCCGGTAGGCATGTGTCACTGGGCAGCTATCGGCAGTGCTTCCCTTTGTAGTCTGTAATGGTTTGCAGGCCCTGACACATCCGACGAGCGTCAGAGCCGGTGTAGTACAACTTGTTCTTAGTCCTGTATTGATGCTTTGCCTGTTTGATGGTTCATCGGAGGGCATACAGAGGGCATAGTGGGATTTCTTATAAGCTTCCGGTTTAGAGTCCCGCTCCTTGAAAGCGGCAGTTCATGGTTCATGGCAATCCATGGTTTCACAGAGACAGGGAGGTTTTAGTCTGCAGAAACAACTTTACCAAGACAGAAATTAAACATAACAAAGAAAATCACTTAGGTTTAGCCTGGTCCTTCTTTTCTACTGTGGCTTGGTGTCGGTCTCTCCCCGTTCCCTCTCACGGTGTGCCACCGTGCTCCTTTTATTTGGCCTCCATGGCTGGTTGGCACTTTCTTCTAATTACCTCCACTTAGAGCTGTCCGTGTCGGGGTTCCCAGCTCCCATATTCCCAGCAGAGGGAGCCAATGTCGCCTCACGTACCTCCCCTCTATTACCATCCCCCGGGGTAGACCTCCTGGGAAGCCTGACTGGGAGGGAGGTATGCTAAGGGCTAGGTTTGCATCCCTCCAGGATAGGGCGTCCGCATTGCCGTGCCCCCAACCTGTGGATGACAGAGAAAGAGAATCGCTGTAAGGACAGGAACCAGTGGGTGACACGGTCATTCGTGTCCTTACCTCTTGCCATCCACACAAGGGGGGTATGGTCAGTAGTCAGGGTGAACTTCCTCCTGAGGAGGTAATACTTGAGGGTGTCCAGTGCCCACTTCATGGCGAGGCACTCCTTCGACAATCGAGTATTTATTCTCCCTCGGTAGGAGTTTCCTGCTGACATACATGATGGGGTGCTCCTCACCTTCCTGCTCTGGGACAAAACGGCTCCTACCCCTGTGTCAGACGCGTCTGTCTGGACCAGGAGGATTTTTGAGAAGTACGGGGTGACGAGTGTCGGGTGCGAACATAGTGCATCCGTCAGGGCTTGGAACCCTGCCTCTGTGTCCTCCGTCCATCGCACCGTCTGGGGTAGTCATACCTTTGTTAAGTATGTGAGGGGAGAAGCTATAGCAGCAAAGTTATGTACAAATCTACTGTAGTACCCTGCTAACCCCAGGAATGACTTCCCCTGCTTCTTGGTTCGGGGGACCGGCCATCCCCTAATGGCAGCAATTTTTTTTCAATCTTGGGGTTTGACATTTGCCCTCCTGATCTGATAGCCCAGGTACTCCACCTCGACGTAGCCCAGCTTGCACTTGTGGGGGTTCGCGGTCAGACCTGCATCCCTTAGCGCATCCACCACGGCCTGTAACCTACAAAGATGTGACTCCCAGCTGTCACTGTGCACAATTATGTAATCCAGATAAGCAGTGGCGTACTCACTGTGCGGCCGCAGGACGCGGTCCATGAGTCGCTGAAAAGTCGCTGGTGCCCCGTGGAGCCCGAAAGGCTCCCAGGGGTGGAGAAGGCAGTCTTCTCCCGGAAGGCCGCTGCCAGTGGCACCTGCCAGTACCCCTTCGTCAGGTCCAAGGTGCTGACGTATCTCGCCATCCCCAAGCGGTCGATCAGTTCGTCCACCCGGGGCATGGGGTAGGCATCACATTTACTGACCTCGTTCAGGCCCCGGAAGTCATTACAGAAGCGGATGGGTCCGTCTTCTCTACTGTGGCTTGGAGTCAGTCTCTCCCCCTTCTCTCCCTCGGTGTGCCTCTGTGCTCCTTTTATTTGGCCTCCACGGCTGGTTGGCACTTTCCTCTAATTTCCTCAACTTAGAGCTGTCCGTGTCGGGATTCCCAGCTCCCGTAGTCCCAGCAGAGGGAGCAAACGTCGCCTCACGTACCTCCCCTTTATTACCATCCCCCGGGGTAGACCTCCTGGGATACCACAGTACGTACAGTCAGTGTGGGGACGACGTCATTGGTGCACTTATTGATGAAGCCAATGACAGATGTGGTGTACTCCTCAATGCCATTGGAGGAATCCCGGAACATATTCCAGTCTGTGCTAGCAAAACAGTCTTGTAGTTAGCATCTGCTTCATCTGACCACTTTTTTTATTGATCTTGTCACTGGTGCTTCCTGCTTTCATTTTTGATTCTAAGCAGGAATCAAGAGGATGGAAATATGGTCAGATTTGCAAAATGGAGGGCGAGGGAGAGCTTTGTATGCATCTCTGTGTGTGGAGTATAGGTGGTCCAGAGTTATTTTCCCTCTGGTTGCACATTTAATATCCTGATAGAAATGTGGTAAAACTGATTTACGTTTCCCTTCATTAAAGTCCCCGGCTACTAGGAGCGCCGCCTCTGAGTGAACGTTTCCTTGTTTGCTTATGGCGGAATACAGCTCATTCAATGCAATCTTAGTACCAGCCTCTGACTGTGGTGGTATGAAAACAGCTACAAAGAATATAGATGAAAACTCTCTCGGTAGGTAATGTGGTCTGCAACTTATCATGAGAAACTCTACCTCAGGCGAGCAATAGCTCGAGACGTCCTTAGATATTGAGCACCAGCTGTTGTTTACAAAAATACATAGACCGCCACCCCTTGTCTTACCAGACACCGCTGTTCTATCCTGCCGGTACATCGTATAACCAGCCAGCTGTATGTTGATATTGTCGTCGTTCAGCCACGACTCCGTGAAGCATAAGATGTTACAGTTTCTAATGCCCTGTTGGTAGTTTAATCTTCCCAATAACTTGTCCATTGTATTGTCCAAAGATTGCATGTTTGCTAGCACAATTGAGGGAAGTGGGGGTTTATTCGATCACCTCCGACTTCTCAGCAGGCAGCCCGCTCTCTGGACTCTCTTTCTCCACCTCCTCTTCCTGCAGATCACGGGGCTCTGATCCTGTTCCCGAGGGAGCCTTATATCCTCCGCCTCAGGCTCGTCAGAGTCGTGAAAGAAGAAAAGGGATTCTGCTAGTTCGTGGTGAGGAATTGCAGTCCTGATGTCTAGAAGTTATTTTCGGTCACAAGAGACGGTAGCGGCAACATTATGTACAAAAATAGTAAAAAAAAATAAGTTACTGTTGGGGGAGCGTAAAATGTCTGCCTTCTCCGGCGCCATCTTGCTGTGTTTGCATTCCGATTCTTGAATACATTGTAATGGACGCATGTGATGTGTATTAAAATACTTTTTTTAAAGGTTGTACTGATTATATGATGAGCTAATGCTAAGCTAATTGCTTGTTAGCTAATTTCCCCTTCTCAACATGCATACTGCAAACAGACCCAACTCATCTTGTCACATTTTCTTGACACGGAAAAACAAACATGGCAGCATGCACAAACTCTGGCCACCATCAAATGACTTCAGACTTTTAGAAAAGGTTTTACGCAATTATTTCGATCACTGATGAGCTCACCCATGATGTAATACATTGTAAATAGTAATTGCTATTATTTAATTTATTTTATGGATTCTGTCAGCTGAGAGTTAGCTAAATTTGACCGCTTGTGTTAGCTCACTCTTTCCTCAGCCAGCACTAGGACTAAGGTGGCCTACATTTTCCGATTTGGATAAGAATGCTGTTGTTACTTCAGTGAATGTCTGAACAGCTACATCCCCCAAAAAACTGCTCACATTTAGGAAATACAGTTGTAAAGATTGTTTGTGCAAAGTGTTTCTGTGAAAAAAATGTGGCTAGCTCAAAAACGGACTGTTGTGTCAATCATGAATAGACATTCTAATCGCACCGGTTTGAGCGTATGCTGTAGGGACCACTGTAGACCGATCACACCCGTTTACTGGTATGCATAAAAAATATTGATGTTCATCATCCCACTCAGCAACAAACAGTACATGCATCAGACTGAATTTCACAACTATGAGCATTTTCACATATGAAATTGGCTACAATTGTTCGGTTCCTGGAGCGTTTGTGAGAATACCTGGTACTCTGGTCCTGGATCTTAGACCCGCTACTCACGCAGGTCCAGGATTCGTTTCAGCCAAGATTAGCTTGTGTTTCATACATGCTTTAAAGCACAGTTCAGGGTACCAAATGCTCCAGAATCCAAATCGTAAGGGGATATGTGAAAGCGCCCTATGTAATCTCTTGTGTAGATTCAGATTTTTATTGATTTTGTTTATCATCAAGCCATTACTGGTATCAGATGTGTGAATAATGAATAGATAGCAGTGTGTAAGGATCTTGTAGAGACATAAGACTCAACTTTAACACAGACAGATAGACAGACAGAAAGACAGACAGACAGACCTTGAAGGTGAGGAAATGGAATTTCTCATAGTCCATGGCAGCAGAGTCCTCCACTAAGATGGTTACCTGGGCCTCATTGAGCACAGTCTGGGGAACCACCCGTAACATCCGCCCAGGACCAACAAGTCTGAGGTTGAATTTAGCATTGGACCCCTGCAGCACACAACCCAAGAGACATTCATTAGTGCTAATGCCACCAGCTTTACCAAGCTTACAACATGAGCAATTGGTGTACATTTTGAATATTTTGCAATGTTTTTCAGTGTCAGGGACTGGGAGACTAGTCAGGATCGAGGGAAAGATGAACGGTGCAAAGTACAGAGAGATCCTTGATGAAAACCTGCTCCAGAGACCTCAGGACCTCAGACTGGGGCCAAGGTTCACCTAAGCACACAGCCAAGCTTGTGCCAAGCTTGTAGTGTCATACCCAAGAAGATTCGAGGCAGTAATTGCTGCCATAGGTGCTTCAACAAAGTACTCAGTAAAGGGTCTGAATACTTATGTAAATGTAATATTTCATATTTTTTTATACATTTGCCCAAATTTCAAAAAAACGTTTTATTTTGTCATTATGGGGTATTGTGTGTAGATTGAGGTAGGAAAAAACAATTGAATCAATTTTAGAATAAGGCTGTAACGTAACAAAATGTGGAAAAAATCGAGTGGTCTGAAAATTTCCGAATGCACTGTGTTATATATATATATATGTATATATTTAAATCTCTTTTGGACAAGGTGAGATATCTCATTTACATAAGTATTCACACCCCTGAGTGGATATTATAATCACCTTTGGCAGCAATTACAGCTGTGAGTCTTTCTGGGTAAGTCTATAAGAACTTTCCTCACCTGGAATGTACAATATTTGCATATTATTATTTTAGAAAATGTTTCAAGCTCTGTCAAGTTGGTTGATGATCATTGCTAGATGGCCATTTTCACGTCTTGCCATAGATTTTCAACACGATTTAAGTCAAAACTGTATCTAGGCCACTCAGGAACATTAAATGTCATCTTGGTTAACAACTCTAGTGTATATTTGGCCTAGTGTTTTAGGTTATTGTCCTGGTGAAAAGTGAATTAGTCTCCCAGTGTCTGTTGGAAAGCAGACTGAACCAGGTTTTCCTTTAGGATTTTGCCTGTGGTTATTTTTATTCAGTTTCTGTTTATCCTAAAAAGTTCTCTATCCCTCGCCAATGACAAGCATATCCATAACATGATGCAGCCACCACCATGACGGAAAATATGAATAGTGGTACTTAGTAATGTGTTGTGTTGGATTTGCCCCAAGCATAACGCTTTGTATTCAGGACGTCAAGTAAAAAAAAAATGCCACATTTTCGGCAGTTTTAATTTAGTGCCTTATTGCAAACTGGATGCATGTTCTGGATTTTTTTTATTCTGTACAGGCTTCCTTCTTTTCACTCTGTCATTTATGTTACTATTGTGGAGTATCTACAATGTTGTTGATCCATCCTCAGTTTTCTCCTATCACAGCCATTAAACTCTACAACTGTTTTATAGTCACCATTGGCCTCATCGTGAAATCCTTTCCGGCAACTGAGTTAGGAAGGACGCCTGTATCTTTGTAGTGACTCGGTGTATTGACGCACCATCCAAGTAATTAATAACTTCTCCATGCTCAAAGGGATATTTAAAATCTATTTATTTTTATTTTTTACCCATCTACCAATAGGTTCCCTTCTTTGCAAAGGGAACCTAGTCTTTGTGGTTGAATCTCCCTGGTCTTTGTGGTTGAATCTGTGTTTGAAATTCACTGCTCGACTGAGGGACCTTACAGACAATTGTATGTGTGGGGTACAGAGATGGCGTAGTCATTCAAAAATCATGTTAAAACCCTTTAGAACCCATAGCCCATACCCAATGGCATTGTTTTGTTTAACAATAATATCTGTGTCAGAATATGAGTTGGCCTACTGTATGTTATCTGGCTGTGGGCCGTGCCATAGGCTGTAGGCTTGTTCATTTAGCTGACAAGATATGTTCATAAGTCCCGTGCCATTATTTTCTATTATTTTAAGAATATCATAATTTAAAATAATTGAACTTAGTTGAATAAAATAGAAAGGATATTTTTCTCATACTGGAGCAAGTGTGCATATGAAGTGGCTATGTTGAGTGTAAAAGTGATTATTTGAAACAGGTCCTATACACTAGATTTACATTTTTTTGGCAACTTTAGTTGTGAATGATACAAACCTTAGAATGACTTAGTAATCAAAACATACAGTATATGGGCTGCATGATGCAACTATAGGCTATTGAGGATTTGAGAAAAAAAAGCGTGTGCTCTTGCCTCAGGCTGCACAGCTGTTCTCTAATCAAGTGATCATATTTTCACCCATCAGACTATCCTCAATATAATCTTGTCTTTATTAATATGTATAATTACTTTTGATTTACAATGGCCCCATTATCAAATGGGCAGGAACAGGGGCAGGGGGAACAATTAATGACTTCCGTATACACTTGAATAGCGAATGGAGGCCACTTTTCCGCTGGTTCATTTTTTTTATGCTACTTCAGTTTCATAGCAGAGCATGTGATTAATATGAGCAGCTGAGAAATACATATAAGAACATGTATTGCACTCCACGCATCAACCACTGTTTGAGGAGCAGCAGTTGTTGTGATCAGTATTTGTAGTCAGTAGTTGTGTCGTCAGATGTCTGTTTGTGGTCAGAAGTTGTGTGGTTAATAGTTTTAGTCAATAGTTGTGTTCAGTAGTTGTGGTCAGTGATTGTGTTCAGTAGTCGTTTGGTTGTGTTCAGTAGTTGTGGTTAGTAGTTGTGTGGTTGTGTTCAGTAGTTGTGGTTAGTAGTTGTGTGATTTGGTCAGTTATTGGGGTTGTGGTCAGTAGTTGTGTGGTTCAGTAAGTGTGGTTAGACGTGGTGTACTTGTGGTCAGTAGTTGTGGTCAGTAGTTGCGTGGTCTTGTTCAGTAGTTGGTCAGTAGTTATTGTTAGTGGTTGTGTTGTTGTGATCAGTAAGTGTGTTGTCAGTAGTTGTGTGTTTGTGTCCAGTGGTTGTGATTATGGTCAGTAGTTGTGTGCATGTGGTTAGTTATTGTGTTCAGTAGTTGTGTGGTTGTGTTCAGTAGTTGTGTGGTGAGTAGTTGTGTGGATGTGGCCAGCTGGCTGTGGTTGTGGTCAGTAGTTGTGTGGTTCAGTAAATGTGGTTAGAAGTGGTGTACTTGTGGTCAGTAGTTGTGGTCAGTAGTTGTGTGGTCTTGTTCAGCAGTTGTGGTCAGTAGTTGTGGTCAGTAGTTATTGTTAGTAGTTGTGTCGTTGTGGTCAGTAGGTGTGTTGTCAGTAGTTGTGTGTTTGTGTTCAGTGGTTGTGGTCAGTAGTTGTGTGTTTGTGTTCAGTGGTTGTGATTATGGTCAGTAGTTGTGTGCATGTGGTTAGTTATTGTGTTCAGTAGTTGTGTGGTTGTGTTCAGTAGTTGTGTGGATGTGGCCAGCTGGCTGAAGAAAATCTGACATTCAAGTCAACATTGAAAAAAGGTGGGAGTTTAAGTTTGTTCCACCTGAGCGAGTTTGACCACAAGTCAGAGACCACTATGATAACACACCAAATGTGTTTGATGGATTGCGGGAAAAGAGCAGAAATAAGCTTTTGTAGGCTACAGTCGAAGCTGTGTTTTTCAATGGTGTGACTGCTGTCAGCATCAAAAGATTATCCAACTTGAATAAATGCTTGGAGGTAAGGGTGACAGCAGTGGTGTAGTCTGCGGCGAGACGGATATCACTTATTATTGATATCTACACAGGGCGTTGATGTGAATCACATCACACTGTTGCTGTCTCATTTAGTTATTTGCACCTTACGGATTGTGGTTGTTGTGTATGGCTGTTTACAAATCTAAATGTGTATTTGAACCCAATAATGGTTGAATTCAAGAAGTTTACGTTGCATAATTCTATGTAAAACATGTATCTTTCATCAAAGGTTATGATGAGTATTTCTGTTATTTGATGCGGCTCTCTGCAATTTCTCCGGATGGTTTGGAGGCATTTCTGAACATGGCGCCAATGTAAACTGAGGTTTTTGGATATAAATATGAACTTTATCAAACAAAACATACATGTATTGTGTAACATTGAGTCCTGGGAGTGTCATCTGATGAAGATCGTCAAAGGTTAGTGATTAATTTGATCTATGTTTCTGCTTTTTGTGACACCTCTCTTTGGTTGGAAAATGGCTGAATGCTTTCTGTGACTAGGCACTGTCCTAACATAATGATATGTTGTGCTTTAGCCGTAAAGCCTTTTTGAAATCGGACACTGGTTGGATTAACGAGAAGTGTATCTTTAAAATGGTGTAAAATACTTGTATGTTTGAGGAATTTTAATTATGAGATTTCTGTTGTTTGAATTTGGCGCCCTGCAATTTCACTGGCTGTTGGTGAGGTGGGACGCTAGCGATCCCAGAGAGGTTAACAGTGATTATTTTTTAAACCAGTGGACAGCCAGTGAAAAATGTGCTCTTGCAACAGCTGCAAAGTGCGGATCCCAGCCTATGGAATAAAAATGGGGCTTTTATTGCTCAATCTAATTCATGTTGATACATTTTTTTTTTTTTTTTTACTATTTTATACATTGTAGAATAATAGTGAAAAAATCGAAATGACAAAATAACACATATGGAATCAAGGAATAGCCAAAAAAGTGTTAAACAAATCAAAATATATTTTATATTTGAGATAATTCAAATATCCACCCTTTGCCTTGATGACAACTTGGCACACACTTGGACTTCTCTCAACCAGCATCATTAGGTAGTCACCTGGAATGCATTTCACTTAACAGGTGTGCCTTGTTAAAAGTTAATTTGTGGAATTTCTTTCCTTCTAATTGCATTTATTGCCTTTATTCAACCAGGTAGGCTAGTTGAGAACAAGTTCTCATTTATAACTGCGACCTGGCCAAGATAAAGCAAAGCAGTGCGACACAAACAACAACACAGAGTTACACATGGAAAAAATAAACATACAGTCAATAATACAATAGAAAAAGTCTATATACAGTGTGTGCAAATGAGGTAGGATAAGGGAGGTAAGGCAATGAATAGGCCATAGTGGCAAAATAATTAAAATATAGCAAGCAAACACTGGAGTGATAGATGTGCAGAATATGAGTGTGCAAGTAGAGATACTGGGGTGCAAAGGAGCAAAACAAACAAATAAATAAATAACCTCATCCCCATAAGTATGGGGATGAGGTAGTTGGATGGGCTATTACAGATGGGCTATGTACAGCAGAGAACTGGAAGGAAAGGCGGCCAAAGTAGGAATTGGCTTTCGGGGTGACCAGTGAAATATACCTGCTGGAGCGCGTGCTACGGGTGGGTGCTGCTATGGTGACCAGTGAGCTGAGATAAGGCGAGGCTTTACCTAGCAAAGACCTATAGATGACCTGGAGCCAGTGGGTTTGGCGACGAATATGAGTGGTGGGTAGAATACGGGGCTTTGGTGACAAAACGGATGGCACTGTGATAGACTGCATCCAACTTGCTGAGTAGAGTGTTATTTTGTAGATGACATCGCCGAAGACAAGGATTGGTAGGATAGTCAGTTTTATGAGGGTATGTTTGGCAGCATGAGTGAAGGATGCTTTTTTGCGTAGTTGTCCACATATTCTAAGTCAGAACAGTCCAGAGTAGTGATGCTGGACGGGCGGGCAGGTGTGGGCAGCGATCAGTTGAAGTTTTACTTGCATTTAAGAGCAGTTGGAGGCCACGGAAGGAGAGTTGTATGGCATTGAAGCTCGTCTTGAGGTTAGTTAACACAGTATCCAAAGAAGGGCCAGAAGTATACAGAATGGTGTCGTCTGCGTAGAGGTGGATCAGAGAATCACCTGCAGCAAGAGCGATATCATTGATGTATACAGAGAAAAGAGTCGGCCCGTGGATTGAACCCTGTGGCACCCCAATAGAGACTGCCAGAGGTCCGGACAACAGGCCCTCTGATTTGACACACGGAACTCTGTCTGATAAGTAGTTGGTGAACAAGGCGAGGCAGTCATTTGAGAAACCAAGGCTGTTGAGTCTGCCGATAAGAATGTGGTGATTGACAGAGTAGAAAGCCTTGGCCAAGTCGATGAATAGAGCTGCAACGTATTGTCTCTTATCGATGGCGGTTATGATATAATTTAGGACCTTGAGCGTGGCTGAGGTGCACTCATGACGAGCTCAGAAACCAGATTGCATAGCGGAGAAGGTACGGTGGGATTCGAAATGGTCAGTGACCTGTTTGTTAACTTGGCTTTCAAAGACCTTAGAAAGGAAGGGTAGGATAGACATAGGTCTGTAGCAGTTTGGGTCTAGAGCATGGGTGTCAAACTTTGGCCCGCGAGACAATACCAAATTACTACTAGAGCTGGCCCGCCGGTATTATACAGCGCATTCACCGCTAATACTACGAATCCCATAATGCTCTGCTGTTTTCGCGCGCCAATCAGGACAGGACCCAGAAACGCCCTCTCCTCTGTGACAGTAGTCATAGCAACATAGACGCTACAACTGTCAGCGCGCTATCCCTTCCCAAAAATGGCGAAAAGAAAGGCAGAAAACAGGAGCTTTCTGAACAAGTGGGAGGCAGAATATCTGTTTACATATGTAAAAGACAAACCTGTATGTCTTGTTTGTGGAGTCAACGTGGCTGTAAGTAAGGAGTACAACATTAGACGACACTATGAAACGAAACACCATTGACAAATACAAGGACCTGGACATGACTCAAAGGAGCCAGAAAGTAGAGGAGATGAAAAGAAGTTTGGTTTCACAAGAGAATATGTTCAAAAAAGCCACATCACAAAGTGCTGGCTTGGGCACATCAGATTAGATCAGTGTGCAATAATTAACGTTTTCTTTGTGCACTTTTTCTTGCTACAAGGCATGGGCTTGAATGGTTGATTGATTTATTATCATTTTATTTGTAAAATTATTAGCCAGTGGAAAAAGTTTATTTTGGTATTTAAATCAGAAGGCTGCAAATAGAAAAGAGGCATACGATTTTTATTTACATTTTATTTATTTAATAAATAAATGAATGCCATTGATGTGTTTTTTCATTTGAAATTCGATTTTGCATGTCTCCACTATTAAATTATATATTGTATGGTAATAATGCTTGTTCCATATTCAATGTTAAAGCAAAACTTGTTTGGGTCCATATTAAAAGGTTCATTTGTTCAATGTTGGCCCGCGACTTTGTTCAGGTTTTACATTTTGGCCCACTGGGTATTTGAGTTTGACACCCCTGGTCTAGAGTGTCTCACCTTTGAAGAGGGGGATGATCATGGCAGCTTTCCAATCTCTGGGGATCTCAGACGATACAAAAGAGAGGTTGAACAGGCTAGTAATAGGGGTTACAACAATTTTGGCAGATCATTTTGGAAGAGAGGGTCCAGATTGTCTAGTCCGGCTGATTTGTAGGGGTCTAAATTTTGCAGCTCTTTCAGAACATCAGCTATCTGGATTTGGGTGAAGGAGAAATGGGGAGGCTTGGGCAAGTTGCTGTGGGGGTTGCAGAGCTGTTGACTGGGGTAGGGGTAGTCAGGTGGAAAGCATTGCCAGCCGTAGAAAAAAACGTATTGAAATTCTCAATTATTGTGGATTTATCGGTGGTGACAGTGTTTCCTAGCCTCAGTGCAGTGGGCAGCTGGGAGGAGGTGCTCTTATTCTCCATGGACTTTACAGTGTCCCAGATCCTTTTGGAGTTTGTGCTACAGGATGCAAATTTCTGTTTGAAAAAGCTAGCCTTTGCTATCCTAACTGCCTGTGTATATTGGTTCCTAACTTCCCTGAAAAGCTGAATATCGCGGGGGCTGGTCGATGCTAATGCAGTACGCCACAGGATGTTTTTGTGCTGGTCAAGGGCAGTCAGGTCTGGAGTGAACCAAGGGCTATATTTGTTCCTGGTTCTACATTTTTTGAATGGAGCATGCTTATTTAAGATGGTGAGGAAAGCACTTTTAAAGAATAACCAGGCATCCTCTATTGATGGAATGAGGTCAATATCCTTCCAAGATACCCGGGCCAGGTCGATTAGAAAGGCCTGCTCGCTGAAGTGTTTTAGGGAGCATTTGACAGTGATGAGAGGTGGTTGTTTGACCGCAGAACCATTACGGATGCAGGCAATGGGGCAGTGATTGCTGAGATCCTGGTTGAAGATAGCAAAGGTGTACTTGGAGGGCAGGTTGATTAGGATGATATCTATGAAGGTGCCCGTGTTTACGGATTTAGGGTTGTACCTGGTAGGTTCATTGATAATTTGTGTGAGATTGAGGGCATCAAACTTAGATTGAAGGATGGCCGGGGTGTTAACTCCACTAGGTTAGGGGGCACTATTTTCACTTCTGGATGAAAAGCGTGCCCAAAGTAAACTGCGTGCTACTCAGGCCCAGAAGCTAGGATATGCATATAATTGTTTTTTAAAAAAACTGTTAAAATAATGTCTGTGAGTATAACAGAACTGATTTGGCAGGCAAAAGCCTGAGAAAAATCCATCCAGGAAGTGGGATTTAAAAAAATGTTTGTAGTTTTCTATTGAATGCCATTACAGTATCCATTGACTTAGGACTCAAATTGCACTTCCTATGGCTTCCACTAGATGTCAACAGTCTTTAGAAATTGTTTCAGGCTTGTATTCTGAAAAATTAGGGAGTAAGACTACTCTGAATGAGTGGACATTGCAGTGTCCCAGAGCTTTTTCATGCGCACGACCGAGAGTGAGCCTTTACTGTTTAACTTTTAAATTGACGACGTCATTGTCCGGTTGAAATATTATCGATTATTTCGGCTAAAAACAACCTGAGGATTGATTATGAACATCGTTTCAAATGTTTCTACAAACTTTACGGACACTATTTGGATTTTTCGTCTGCCTGTTGTGACTGCGTTTGAGCCTGTGGATTACTGAACAAAACGTGCGAACAAAACTGAGGTTTTTGGATAAGTGATTAATTTTATCTCTATTTCTGACTTTTGTAACTCCTCTACTTGGCTGGTAACTGTTTGTAATGATTTGTCTGCTGGGCGCTGTTCTCAGATAATCGCATGGTATGCTTTCGCCGTAAAGCCTTTTTGAAATCTGACACAGTGGTTGGATTATCAAGAAGTTCATCTTTAAACCGATGTTTTAACACTTGTATGTTTTATTAATTTTTATACTGAGTATTTCTGTTTTGAATTTGGCGCACTGCAATTTCACTGGATGTTGGCCAGGTGGGACGCTAGTGAGGCTAATCATGTGCCTGCTTAGGTCACCTAACAGCACGAGCTCTGAAGATAGATGGGGGGCAATCAATTCACATATGGTGTCCAGGGCACAGCTGGGAGCAGAAGGTGGTCTAGGAGGTCACCGCATGTGTGGGAGGTGGAACTAAAGGGTTAGCTAAGACTTATTGATTAGGGCTAGAGGCTCTACAGTGAAATAAGGCAATAATCACTGTCCAAAACAGCAATGGACAAGGTATATTGACATTAGGGAAAGGCATGCGTAGCCGAGTGATAATAGGGGTCCAGTGAGTAGCTCGGTGAGCTGGAGACACAACAATTCAGATAGCTAACAGGCCGGGGCTTGAGCCAATCAGTTGTGTTGTGACAAGGTAGGGGAGGTATACAGAAGATAGCCCTGTTTGGTAAAAGACCAAGTCCATATTATGGCAAGAACAGCTCAAATAAAAAAAGAGAAACGACAGTCCATCATTACTTTAACTTCTTCGGGGTAGGGGGCAGTATTCGGAAGTTTGGATGAATGAGGTGCCCAAAGTAAACTGACTGTTACTCAGGCCTAGAAGCTAGGATATGCATATAATTGGTAGTATTGGATAAAAAACATTATAAAGTTTCCAAAACTGTTAAAATAATATCTGTGAGTATAACAGAACTGATATAGCAGGCGAAAAACTTTTTTTTGGAGGGGAAATCAATTGAATACCTCCCAGATTGCAGTTCCTATGGCTTCAAATAGATGTCAACAGTCTATAGAAAGAGTTTCAGG
Source organism: Salvelinus alpinus (assembly GCF_045679555.1). NCBI lineage: Eukaryota > Metazoa > Chordata > Actinopteri > Salmoniformes > Salmonidae > Salvelinus > Salvelinus alpinus. The sequence continues at coordinate 5,969,647 of NC_092102.1, forward strand.
CTTGTTTTTTTTTTTTTTAATGAGCTAGAATTGTAGTTTTTCTAAGTGGCTCCCATTTTGGCTGTAGTGTTGTGGCGCGCATAGATGAGGGCGTGCACTTCGTTACTTATCTCTGGTAATGAACATACGATTCTCCGTCTTAAATTTTATAGTTTATTTCCATATTAGGCTACCTGAGGATTGATTAGAAACGTTGTTTGACTTGTTTGGACGAAGTTTATTGGTAACCCTTGGGATTCATTTGTATGCATTTTGAACCAGGGAAACCGGTGGATTACTGAGTCAAGCGCGCCAACTTATCGGGAAGTTTTGGGATATAAAGAAGGACTTTATCGAACAAAACAATGATTTGTGATGTAGATGGGACCCTTTGGATTGCAAACAGAGGAAGATCTTCAAAGGTAAGTTATTTATTTTATCGCTATTTCTGACTATCGTGATGCCTCTGCTTGCTTGGAAAATGTTTTTAAGGGTCAACCAGTTATTAAATCCAAGGGTTCACATTCTTTTTCCATCCTGAACTGTGAATGTTTACACGGTGTGTTCAATAAAGACATGAAAACGTATAATTGTTTGTGTGTTATTAGTTTAAGCACACTGTGTTTTGTATATTGTTGTAACCTAAAGGAAGATCAGATCACATTTTTTGACCAATTTATGTAGAAATCAAGGTAATTCCAAAGGGTTCACATACTTTTTATTGCAACTGTAGATTAAAAGTTTTGTAACGACTTCCGCCGAAGTCGGTCCCTCTCCTTGTTCGGGCGGTGTTCGACGTCACCGACCTTCTAGCCATCACTGATCCATTTTTCATTTTCCATTGGTTTTGTCTTGTCTTCCTTCACACCTGGTTCCAATCCCATCAATTACATGTTGTGTATTTAACCCTCTGTTTCCCCTCATGTCCTTGTCGGAGATTGTTTTATTGTATGTGATTGTGCTAGTATGTGTTGGTGTGCGACGGGTTTTTGTACCCACTTTGTTATTTTTATATATTTTGTTTTTTGGAGTTTGGTCAGCACTTATTAAACGACTCCGTTGAAACCAAGTTTGTTCTCCTGCGTCTGACTTGCCTGCCACCAACACACACCCATTACAAGTTTGAATAGCCTGAACATATGAATGTTGGTTTGGTGTCTCTACCTTGAACACTTCAATAGTTACTGTTGGTGGGTTATTTTATGGAAATGTGTGCAACTGTATATATTTATACTTTAGTTGTTAAAAGTTTTATTAAAGAATTTGAAGATAGGATAGCATGAACAACTGAAAGTTGGTTTAGTGTCTCTAGCTTGAACTGTTCAAGAATTACAATTATTGTTGTTAGTTATTATATGCTAATATATGTACATTTCATTAGTTATAATTTAAAGTGCAGACCATAGCTAGACCAAAGCTAGTGCTAATCAGAGCTAGCTAGCTATGCCCAGGACCAGAGCTGGACCAGAGCTAGTGCAGACCAGAGCAGTAGTTGTGGTCATTAGTTGTGGTCAGTAGTAGTGTGGTTGTGTCAGTAGTTGTGGTCAACAGTTGTGGTGTTTTGGTTATTAATTGTGTAGTTCAGTAGTTTTGTGGTCAGTAATTCTGTGGTTGTGGTCAGTAGTTGTGGTCAGTAGTTTCATGGTTGTGGTCAGAAGTTGTGGTCAGTAGTTCCGTGGTTCCGTGGTTGTCAGTAGCTGTGTGGTTGGTAGCTGTGGTCGTATTGTGGTCTGTAGTGGTCAGTCATTTTGTGGTTGTGGTTAGAGGTTGTGTGGTTGTGGTCATTAGTTGTGGTGTTTAGTAGTTGTGTGGTCAGTAGCTGTAGTCAGTACTCATGGTCAGTAGTTGTGTGGTTGTGGTCAGAGTTTTTGTGGTCAGAGTAATTGTGGAGCTTTTGCCAGATAATTTGAATGTTCATTTCTCTACCATAAGCCGCCTCCAACGTCGTTAAGAGAATTTTGCAGTACGTCCAACTGGCATCAAAACCGCAGACCATGTGCAACTACGCCAGCCCAGGACCTCAACATCCGGCTTCTTCACCTGCTGGATCGTCTGAGACCAGCCATACAGACAGCTGATGAAACTGGGGGTTTGCACAACTGAAGAATATCTGCACAAACTGTCAGAAACCATCTCAGGGAACCTCACCTGCGTGGTCGTCGTCCTCACCAGTGTCTTTACCTGACTGCAGTTCAGTGCCGTAATCGACTTCAGTGAGCAAATGCTCACCTTTGATGGCCACTGGCACGGATTAATCCCCTTTTCAACTGTACCGGGCAGATGGCAGACAGTTATGGTATGGGCAGGTATAAGCTACGGACAACGACACAATTGCATTTTATCGATGGCACTTTGATTGCACAGAGATACCGTGACGAGATCCTGAGGCCCATTGTCGTGCTATTCATCCACTGCCATCACCTCATGTTTCAGCATAGCACGGCCCCATGACGCAAGGATCTGTACACCATTCCTGGAAGCTGAAAATGTCTCAGTTGTTCCATGGCCTGCATACTCACCAGAGATGTCACCCATTGAGCATGTCTGGGATGCTCTGTATCGACATTGAAGAGGAGTGAAACAACATTCCACAGGCCACAATCAAAAGCCTGTTCAACTTTATGCAAAGGAGATTTCTCGCTCTGTATGAGACAAATGCAGTTCACACCATATACTGACTGGGTTTCTAATCCACGCCCCTACTTTTTTTAAAGGTACAGTATCTGTGATCAACAGATGCATATCTGTTTACCCAGTGATGTGAAATCCATAGATTACGACCAAGTGAATTTATTTAAACTGACTGATTTCCTTAAAAGGACTGTAACTGTTGCATGTTGCATTTATATATTTTTTCAGTGTAGTTTAAAAAGTATTAAAGATGTAAAAAATGGTATGTAAGCAACTCAATCCAGCCCATTTTTAACCTTTGAATGACGTTTCTAGCTTAAATGGTGTCAAATAATTAATAATAACAAAAAGTAATTAGTGCAATATTTAAAGTGTGGCTGCTTTTGCAAGCCACATTAATAATTACTTCCTAGTATGATGCTGCTGTCTTAAAAAGCAGAAATGTTTATTCATTTGATGAATGGAAGTTTATATTTAAGTTGATATATGTCAGAGTAATGTCACTTATAGTGGAGATTTAAACTTGCGGTGGTTGACATAAGCGTTTATAAAATGATCATACTGCTTTTAAGGATGTGTTGTAATTTCTTTATGTAGGTACACTTCAAATAAAGGAATGTTCAATTCCTTGGTGTCGGCCAGGCAATCAGCGTTCCATAAGAGATCGCTATGAAAAACTCACCTGATCAGAATCATTGACTGTGATCTTCAGACCACGGATGATCTCTCCCTCTGGAGGGTGTTCATACATGGTCATCTCAAACATGTTCTGGGGGCCATTCTCCCCATAGAAGGTGGGGGGGTGGTTGTTTAGGTCTACCACCCGGATAACGACCGTGGTGACCCCATAGTCCATAAGGTTCCCCTCAGGGCTGACCTCAGAGGCCTGGACAGAGAGAGATGATTATTAGACCGTTATCATTCCATGAAGTCTGAACCTGGTTTGAACCCATTTTCTGTTAAACCTTGTTCACACTGCAGGCCTTAATAATCAAACCAGTTTTGTTTTGGAATACAGACTGTCCAAACAGCACGTTACAATTGACCAAATCAGATTTGTGTTTGTTCAGATTGTAGTCATTTGCTGACATGGCTACGCTAGTTTGTCATGGTAATGGGCTTTTTCTGTAGGAAGTTGCGTAGTTTGATTGGTGGTGGTGCTCATGCTTCCTCTCAATCAGAAGTTGTTGTGTACCAAGCTAAGGTGAATAGCCACAGCAGTAAACTATCTAGCTACAGTGGCTTACGAAATTATTCACCCTCTTGGCATTTTTCCTATTTTGTTGCCTTACACCCTGGAATTAAAATGGATTTTTGGGGGGTTTGTATCATTTGATTTACACAACATGCCTACCACTTTGAAGATACAAAATATGTTTTTACTGTGAAACAAACAAGAAATTAGACAAAAAAACGGAAAACTTGAACATGCATAACTATTCAACCCCCCCAAAGTCAATATTTTGTAGAACCACCTTTTGTAGAAATTACAGCTGCAAGTCTCTTGGGGTATGTCTCTATAAGCTTGGCAGGTCTAGCCACTGGGATTTTTGCCCATTCTTCAAGGCAAGACTGCTCCAGCTCCTTCAAGTTGGATGGGTTCCGCTGGTGTACAGACTCTCAATTGGATTGAGGTCTGGGCTTTGACTAGGCCATTCCAAGACATTTAAATGTTTCCCCTTAAACCACTCGAGTGTTGCTTTAGCAGTATGCTTAGGGTGATTGTCCTGCTGGAAGGTGAACCACCGTCCCAATCTCAAATCTCTGGAAGACTGAAACAGGTTTCCCTCAAGAATATCCCTGTATTTAGAGCCATCCATCATTCCTTCAATTCTGACCAGTTTCCCAGTCCCTGCCGATGAAAAACATGGTATTCTCAGGGTGATGAGAGGTGTTTGGTTTGCGCAAGAAGTTTTGGGACATAAAGAGGAACTTTATCGAACAAAACAAACATTTATTGTGTAATGGTGTAAGTGCAACCAGATGAAGATCATCAAAGGTAAGTGATTAATTTTATCGCTATTTCTGACTTTTGTGACTCCTCTACTTGGCTTGAAAATGTTTGTATGCTTTTGTAAGCGGGGTGCTGTCCTCAGATAATCGCATGGTGTGCTTTTGCCGTAAAGCCTTTTTGAAATCTGACACAGCGGCTAGATTAACAAGAAGTTGAGCTTTACTTTGATGTTTAACACTTGTATGTTTATGAATGTTAAATATTTATAATACTGTCATTTGAATTTTGCTCTCTGCAATTTCACCGGATGTTGTCGAGGTGTGCCGCTAGCGGGACGCCTATCCTAGAAAGATTTTAAGGCATTGAACAAATACAAAAAAGAGACAGCTAAATACACCTACTTCAAAATACTAGCTAACTAATAAAACATTGCTAAAGCCTACAACAATACCACAGATTATTTTACCAGACTCACAACATTTTATTTTCTTTCTGTGCCACCAAATGTTTGCATACTACTAGTAAAGTGAACAGGTTTAGCTAAAACTGTAACATTATGGAACAACATTATTTACATTAAACAAATAGTTAGCGGGGAGAGGCTATAATGGACACTCCTGGCCTGCAAAACGATGACATATGTTGTTGTTACGGATACAAGTGTTCTGTATGTATCCTGTGTGTATTTCTTTTCTCTCCTTCTCCCCTACTCACAGGTGACAATAATCATTCCCCAATCAGTCATCAATCAGTCGCTAATCGGAAGACACCTGCTCCTTTTCCCTTACCCAATCACAGTCCCTTTCCCTTGGTTTAAAACCCCTGTCAGTTGTTTTCTCCCCAGCTCAATCTCTTTGTAACATGCCTTCTGTCTGTAGGTCGCGTGTGTGTTTTACAGCTACATGTCACTTTGTCCCCACCTGTGAGTATTGTTTTGGTTATGTTGTTTGAGTGTTTGTTTGATGGTGGGAAAAGGGGGTAACCAGACAAGTCGCCCTTGGGCATACACTACCCGTAGGTAAACTTTGTTATATAAACACTAGTTAGAACTGGGCGGACCACCCCCTGTATTTTTGGTTAGTTAGTTAGCTGTTTGTGAAGTAGGCTAGTCTAGCTTAGGGGTGTTTTTGGATTATTCTTTCATTCCTTGGGTCCCGCTCAGCCCCTTTTCCTGCTCCCCCCATTACCGTGTGTTTTTAAATAAACCTTGAGTGTTTGACGGTAGTAATTTAGTTGTCTGTGGTTATTTTTGTTCTCACTGTTACGTTGTCACTATAATAATTTGCATGAGTTGTGTTACGGGTCCCATTAGCATCCCCCCTAGATTGTCGGGCCAAAGGGATTCGTAACAGTTGTGCAGCTGAGAGCCGAGCGAACCGAATCACACAGGGCTGTGACAGCAAAGGAGGACACTGTCCTGGTGTTCTTGGCATTCATTGAGTAGACTGTATCACGGTGACATCTGGTTGGCTACCTCTATTAGTTATTTGTTGTGTAGGCTGCTATCCTACTTTAAATATAATCCTGGGAGGGAAAACGATTGTCCATGTTACTAGCTACTGCGAGCGACACTGATTTACAGCTTCCTAGTGGCAAACACCTTAGGTTGGCAGGCACCTCGATACAACACCGGTGGAGTAGTCATTCATTCATTGGGTTTAGCGGCTCACAAGTAGTTTAACGGTCCACGACGTGGATTATGTGTAAAATACAGCCCATCTATCTGAAAAAAAACATTGTGCCTCTAAAAATATGGGTAATAACTTTTGAACTGCTAGAATCAAGACATTTTCTCTGTAGTAATGGTGAAAACACAGCGTCACCAATCTGCACTCAGTTTATTCTCTATTATCTGGGTGATTTTCTTCTAGGTCTCACAGCAAGATATTTACGAGCAATTTAGAGCAGACCAAAATGGCTTGCATCAACTTGAGCTAGCTAGCTGGATAGCTAGCGAACTTAAGCCAGCTAGCTACCTTGGTTAGCTAAGAAAATATGCAGTAATTCAACGTTGTCTAGCAATAAAGATACTTATAAACAAGTCAAGATTCCTACCCAGCAGAAGTTGAAAATATTCTTCCACTTCACAGCCGCTTCAAAAAGATATTTACTAAAATAGTCTGAGCTTCATATGTCTCACCTGACCGCATGACGTTCGCGCCTGAAACTGGTCATTTGAATCTACAGTAGGCATAAATTATTACTGTAAAGAAATACAGTATTTTAGAGTAATTTTTACAGGAGGCTTCCAATTACAGTTAATAACAGTATTTTTCAGCATTTTACCCATAATTCAATGCTGTCTACACATTAATTTTACTGTGCATTCTACAGTGTTTTACTGTTGAGATTACACAAAAGTATTACAGTGACGATGAACACATTCCATAACAAACAAAAAAACAACTCCTACTGGAGCAGTATATTATAGCCTACAGTTCTGTCTTATTGTGTGGCTACATAAACCTACCTTGACTTTCATGTTGAAAATGTCCCTCTTCAGATAGATAGGGTAAGTCAGCAGACTAATCACACCACTTGTTTTGTTGATGCTGAAAACACCATCTGTACCTGCATAGGAAAGAGGAGAGATATCACAGTACGGTAGGAACATGTCATAGGGAGTAGGGATGTACTATAATATGTATACTGTACACTCTTAGCACTTTCTTTCCTAAGTAAATTCAGCAAAAAAAGAAACATCCTCTCACTGTCAACTGCGTTTATTTTCAGCTAACTTAACATGTGTAAATATGTGTATGAACATAACAAGATTCAACAACTGAGACATAAACTGAACAAGTTCCACAAACATGTGACTAACAGAAATTGAATACTGTGTCCCTGAACAAAGGGGGGGTCAAAATCAAAAGTAACAGTCAGTATCTGATGTGGCCACCAGCTGCATTAAGTACTGCAGTGCATCTCCTCCTCAAGGACTGCATCAGATTTGCCAGTTCTTGCTGTGAGATGTTACCCCACTCTTCCACCAAGGCACCTGCAAGTTCCCGGACATTTTTGGGTGGAATGGCCCTAGCCCTCACCCTCAGATCCAACAGGTCCCAGACATGCTCAATAGGATTGAGATCCGGGAATTCGCAGAATTTCCTGTCTTGCAGGAAATCATGCACAGAACGAGCAGTATGGCTGGTGGCATTGTCATGCTGGAGGGTCATGTCAGGATGAGCCTGCAGGAAGGGTACCACATGAGGGAGGAGGATGTCTTCCCTGTAATGCACAGCGTTGAGCTTGCCTGCAATGACAACAAGCTCAGTCCGATGATACTGTGAAACACCGTCCCAGACCATGACGGACCCTCCACCTCCAAATCGATCCCGCTCCAGAGTACAGGCCTTGGCGTAACACTCATTCCTTCAATGATAAACACAAATCTGAGCATCACCCCTGGTGAGACAAAACCGTGACTCTTTAGAGTCACATGATCTGTCACATTATCTCAGTGTATATATACACCTGTTCTGAAAGTTCCCAGAGTCTGCAACACCACTAAGCAAGAGGCACTACCAAGCACGCGGCACCATAAAGACCAATGAGCCCTCCAAACAGGTCAGGGACAAAGTTGTGGAGAAGAACAGATCAGGGTTGGGTTATAAAAAAATATCAGAAACTTTGAACATCCCAAGGAGCACCATTAAATCCATTATTAAAAAACTGAAAGACTATGGCAACACAATAAACTTGCCAAGAGAGGGCCGCCCACCAACACTTATGGACCAGGCAAAGAGGGCATTAATCAGAGTGGCATCAAAGATATCAAAGATTACCCTGAAGGAGCTGCAAAGATCCACAGCAGAGATTGGAGTATCTGTCCATAGAACCACTTTAAGCCGTACACTCCAAAGAGCTGGGCTTTACGGAAGAGTGGCTAGGAAAAAGCCGTTGCATAAATAAAAAATAAGCAAACGTGTTTGGTGTTTGCCAAAAGGCATGTGGGAGACTCCCCAAACATATGGAGGAAGGTACTCTGGTCAGATGAAACTAAAAATGAGCTATTTGGCCATCAAGGAAAACGCTACATCTGGTGCAAACCCAACACCTCTCATCAACCCAAGAATACCATCTCCACTGTGAAGCATGGTGGTGGCAGCATCAAGCTGTGGGGATGTTTTTCATCAGCAGGGACTGTGAAGGAATGATGGATGGTGCTAAATACACAGAAATTCTTGAGGGAAACCTGTTTGTCTTCCAGAGATTTGAGACTGGGATGGAGGTTCACCTTCCAGCAGGACAATAACCCTAAGCATACTGCTAAAGCAACACTTGAGTGGTTTAAGGGGAAACATTTAAATGTCTTGGAATGGCCTAGTCAAAGCCCAGACCTCAGACCAATTGAGAATCTGTGGTATGACTTAAAGATTGCTGTACACCAGCGGAACCCATCCAACTTGAAGGAGCTGGAGAAGTTTTGCCTTGAAGAATGGGCAAAAATCCCAGCGGCTAGATGTGCCAAGCTTATAAAGACATACATCAAGATACTTGCAGCTGTAATTGCTGCAAAAGGTGGCTCTACAAAGTCTTGACTTTGGGGGGGTGAATAGTTCCGCACACTCAAGTATTCCATTTTTTTGTCTTATTTCTTGTTTGTTTCACAAGAAAAAATATTTTGTATCTTCAAAGTGGTAGGCATGTTGTGTAAATAAAATGATACAAACCCCCCAAAAATCTATTTTAATTCCAGGTTGTAAGGCAACAAAATAGGAAAAATGCCAAGGGAGGTGAATACTTTCGCAAGCCACTGTACAGTCAGGCTAAGGGAGAGTGGGAATCTCCTAGAGAGCTCAATTTTTATGGAATGGCTGCCATCCATGTGAGAGACGCAGACTCGGTCTCAACCTTTAATTATTTTTTGAAGACTCATCTCTTAAGTAGGTCCTATGCTTGATTGTAGTCTGGCCGAGGAGTGTGAAGGTCAACGGAAAGGCACTGGAGCAACGAACCGCCCTTGCTGTCTCTGCCTGGCCGGTTTCCCTCTCTCCACTGGGATTCTCTGCCTCTAACCCTATTAAAGGGGCTGAGTCACTGGCTTACTGGTGCTCTTCCATCCCGTCCCTAGGAGGGGTGCGTCACTTGAGAGGGTTGAGTCACTGACATGATCTTCCTGTCCGGGTTGGCGCCCCCCCCCCCCCCCTTAAGTTGTGCCGTGGTGGAAATCTTTGTGGGCTATACTCGGCCTTGTCTCAGGATGGTAAGTTGGTGGTTGAAGATATCCCTCTGGTGGTGTGGGGGCTGTGCGTTGGCAAAGTGGGTGGGGTTATATCCTGCCCGTTTGGCCCTGTCCGGGGGTATCATCGGATAGGGCTACAGTGTCTCCCGACCCCTCCTGTCTCAGCCTCCTGTATTTATGCTTTAGTAGATTGTGTCGGGGGACTAGGGTCAGTCTGTTATTTCTGGAGTATTTCTCCTGTCTTATCCGGTGTCCTGTGTGAATTTAAGAATGCTCTCTCTAATTCTCTCTCTCTTTCTTTCTCTCTCTCGGAGGACCTGAGCCGTAGGATCATGGCTCAGGACTACCTGGCCTGATGACTCCTTGCTGTCCCCAGTCCACCTGGCCATGCTGCTGCTCCAACTGACATTTACTCCTGAGGTGCTGACCTGTTGCACCCTCGACAAGCACTGTGATTATTATTATTTGACCCTGCTGATCATCTATGAACATTTGAACATCTTCTGTTATAATCTCCGCTCAGCACAGCCAGAAGAAGACTGGCCACCCCTCATAGCCTGGTTCCTCTCTAGGATTTCTTCCTAGGTTCTGGCCTGTCTAGGGAGTTTTTCCTAGCCACTGTGTTTCTTCACCTGCATTGCTTGCTGTTTGGGGTTTTAGGCTGGGTTTCTGTACAGCACTTTGTGGCATCAGCTGATGTAAGAGTTTTTTTTTTTGATTGATTGATTGATTGATTGAATCATCATGTTATCAAATGTAGTTTTTTTGCCATACATGTTTATTCATGTTCATCACTCTCTTAGGAACCCGAAAGAGGAAGAGGAAGTCAAAAGCTCCTGCTGAAATGTAATTCTCAATTGTATAAAAGAAGGGGGAATAAGAGTGTGTGTATAGTGTGATTATAAGTCAGAGGCCATAAGTCTCGGAGGTGTAAACATACAAATCAACTGAGAATATTAATCATGTTGTTTTCTTTTCTGTACATTTATATGCAATTTCAAAGTTGATATAATGTTGAACAGCATGAAGTTACTATTCAAAAAGGAGGAACTGCAAGGAGGAACTGCATGATGCATATTTGAAGTGCACTCGGAAACTGTCTCATTTCATTCTCTGGGAGCTGACGTAGCTCCTCTTAACACACTGACAGCAGATCACGATGTCATGTGTTTACATCTTAGAAGCAGACCATTGAATGCCTTCATCACGAGGGGTATGTGAAGGAATTCAGACATACAACAGGCTTTTTGGTACGTTATATCAAATAAAATGAGCACATATCATGGAAAATCAATGTAAATAAACAATGTATACAGAGATACTCCATAGAAAGCCTACTGGAGAACTGTTGACGCTTACCATTCTCGAGGGAATAATGGATTGGTTTGGGCATTCCTAGGTCTCCATCTTTGGCGAAAACGGTGAATATTTCCGAACCCTGAGGACAGAAGTGTTATTAGAATAGTCTGAGCTATGAAACAAATCTATGTAATTACCAGTAAAACAGGATTGGTAATCAGCTTTGAAGCCTTAGAGGCATTCAGGATAAATACAGCTGGAGTTTTTCTCTCCAATAGCTACATGGACGGTAACAGTTTGCTCATTGGACTATAATGAAGATGTATATGTAAGAAATAGAGAAAAATATGATATATTAATACTATAAAATATACTTTCTTTCTTCAGTCTACATGTTACCAGTTGCGCAATATATACCATGCTCCCCCAAAATCTATTTTCTATCGTCCATATTATGAGGCGTTGAATGAATATAATCTTAGTTTATGAATTCCCATCAACATCAAAAACAGAAATATAGTTGACATGATAGTTCAATAGTTGAATGTTTTTGCTGAATGTAACACATGCAACATCACTCAGTGTTTACAATTACACTTGTCGTTTAGGCTGTTTCGTGCTGATAATAAGGAGATTCATTAGACAAAGACCGTAGCATAAAGTTGCAAAATGTTTTGTCATGTAAACCTTTTACTCCAAACAGAAAACATTTTACAGCAAAAACTAGTTTATTTTGGACAAATGCAGGTAGGTCCCTGTTTCATCCCGTTTGCTTCTGTTTGCTTCCATTTGGTTCGTAATGAATATACCCCTGGAGCAGTTCACCGCAAAAACACAGCATGGGGCTACTAAGAGACTGCAGAGAGAGATCCCATACATTTCCAACTGATGTCATTTAAATCAACATGGAAAACTGTTTGGATTTGAAACATAAAGGAATTTCTGGACTTAAGTAGAAATCACTCCCCCACTCGCTTCATAAATTCATCTGATCTGTTTTCTAATCTTTTAGATTGACGCTGCCTGACACCATGATGAATCACACGGAGAGGATCTTTGCTATCAAGCTATCAATGTGCATAATATCTAACAAGCGAGACAAGGGTTGTGAAAAAATATGAACCGCCGATGGGCATTCTGACTGACTGATAGCAAACTAGGCTGCACGCTGCATGTTGAGGACACACACACACACCCCTCCTTGCACTACTCCTAATCTGCAGCTTTTTGCAGTGACTGTGAGAATGTGCAGGAAGGTATTTTGCCAACATCTACTTACGCATATTAAAACACGAGTATCACGAGTATCACCCAATTCGACTGTCAACTGTCAATTTATGGGTACGATTACGAATATGAGTATTGCCATGGCGGCATACCCCTACTTTTTACTCTTGAGTTCCAAATATCTATCTGAATAGGCCTATCGGACAATTTTCTTGGGCCACTATAACTATAACTATTTTGCCGATTGGATTGGTCCCCTCTACCACACGGAACCCCACTAATCTACCGACGGAAACGCACGAGGTGGCTAAAAACAGACCTCCATCCTCTGCCAGCTTGCTACCCATGGCCCGGCTAGCTGTCTGAATCGGCGTGACCCCAACCAACCTCACTACTCACTGGACCCTTATGATCACTCGGCTAAGCATGCCTCTCCTTAATGTCAATATGCCTTGTCCATTACTGTTCTGGTTAGTGTTTATTGGCTTATTTCACTGTAGAGCCTCTAGCCCTGCTCATAATACCTTATCCAACCTTTCAGTTCCACCACCCACACATGCGATGACATCACCTGGTTTCAATTATGTTTCTAGAGACAATATCTCTCTCATCATCACTCAATGCCTAGGTTTACCTCCACTGTATTCACATCCTACCATACCTTTGTCTGTACATTATACCTTGAAGCTATTTTATTGCCCCCAGAAACCTGCTCCTTTTACTCTCTGTTCCGGACGTCCTAGACGACCAATTCTCATAGCTTTTAGCCGTACCCTTATCCTACTCCTCCTCGGTTCATCTGGTGATGTAGAGGTGAATCCAGGCCCTGCAGTGCCTAGCTCCACTCCTATACCCCAGGCGCTCTCTTTTGATGACTTCTGTAACCGTAATAGCCTTGGTTTCATGCATGTTAACATTGTTTTATTCACTGCTTTAGCACACTCCGCCAACCCAGATGTCCTAGCCGTGTCTGAATCCTGGCTTAGGAAGACCACCAAAAACTCTGAAATCTCCATCCCTAACTACAACATTTTCAGACAAGATAGCCTGCAGAGTTCTGTCCTACTATTCAGGTCTGTACCCAAACAATTTGAACTTCTACTTTTAAAAATCCACCTCTCTAAAAACAAGTCTCTCACCGTTCCCGCCTGCTATAGACCAACCTCTGCCCCCAGCTGTGCTCTGGACACCATATGTGAACTGATTGCCCCCCATCTATCTTCAGAGCTCGTGCTGCTAGGTGACCTAAACTGTGACATGCTTAACTTCTTTGGGGTATGGGGCAGTATTTTCACGTCCGGATGAAAAGCATGCCAGAAGCAAGCTAGAATAGGCATATTATTAGTAGATTTGGATAGAAACACTCTGATGTTTCTAAAACTGTTTGAATGATGTCTGTGAGTATAACAGGACTCATATGGCAGGCAAAAACCTGAGAAAAATCCAACCAGGAAGTGGGAAATCTGAGGTTTGTAGTTTTTCAACTCTTCGCTTGTCCAAGATACAGTGGAAATGGGGTCATGTTGCACTTCCTAAGGCTTCCACTAGATGTCAACAGTCTTTAGAACCTTGTATGATGCTTCTACTGTGAAGCTGGGGGCGAATGAGAGGGGGTTGAGTAAGGTCTGCCATGAGCTGACCGTGCGCTGACCATGTGAGAGTTAGCTTGAGTTCCATCTGTACACAGAGGAACTTAAAACTTTCCACCTTCTCCACTGCTGTCCCGTCAATGTGGATAGGGGGGGGTTCTCCCTTTGCTGTTTCCTGAAGTCCACGATCATCTCTTTTGTTTTGCTGACATTGAGTGAGAGGTTATTTTCCTGACACCACACTCTGAGGGCCCTCACCTTCTCCCTGTAGGATGTCTCGTCGTTGTTGGTAATCAAGCCTACCACTGTTGTGTCATCTGCAAACTTGATGATTGACTTTGAGGCATGCATTGTCACGCAGTCGTGAGTGAACAGGGAGTACAGGAGGTGGCTGAGAACGAACCCTTGCGGGGCCCCAGTGTTGAGGATCAGCGGAGTGGAGATGTTGTTTCCTATGCTCACCACCTGGGGGCGGCCCGTCAGGAAGTCCAGGACCCAGTTGCACAGGGTGGGGTCAAGACCCAGAGTCTCAAGCTTAATGATGATTTTGAAGGGTACTATGATGTCGAATGCTGAGCTGTAGTCAATTAACTGCATTCTTACATAGGTATTCCTCTTGTCCAGATGGAATAGGGCAATGTGCAGTGTGATGGCAATTGCATCGTCTGTGGCCCTATTGGGGCAGTAAACAAATTGAAGTGGGTCTATGGTGACAGGTAGGGTGTAGCTGATATGATCCTTGGCTAGTCTCTCAAAGCACTTCATGATGACAAAAGTGAGTGCTACGGGGCGATAGCCATTTAGTTCAGTTACCTTAGCTTTCTTGGGAACAGGAACAATGGTGGCCATCTTGGAGCATGTGGGGACAGCAGACTGGGATAGGGATTTATTGAATATGTCCGTAAACACACAGCCAGATGGTCTTCGCATGCTCTGAGGACGCGATTAGGGATTCCATCTTGGCCTTCAGCCTTGCAAGGGTTAACACGTTTAAATGTTTTACTCTCGTCATCCACAGAGAAGGAGAGCCCACAGTCTTTGGTAGCGAGCCACGTCGGTGGCACTGTATTATCCTTAAAACGGGCAAAGACGTTGTTTAACTTGTCAGGAAGCAAGACGTCGATGTCCGCGACGGGGCTGGTTTACTTTTTGTAATCCGTGACTGTTTGTAGACCCTGCCACAAATGTCTCATGTTTGAGCCATTGAATTGCGACTCCACTTTGTCTCTATACTGACACTTTGCTTGTTTGATTGACTTACGGATGGAATAACTACACTGTTCGTATTCGGCCATATTTCCAGTCGCCTTGCCATGATTAAAATGTGGTGGGACGTGTTTTCAGTTTTGCGTGAATGCGGCCATCAATCCACAATTTCTGGTTAGGTCAATATATACGTCAATGTTATTATCTGAGACTACCTGGAACATATCCCAGTCCACGTGATTGATGCAATCTTGAAGCGTGGAATCCAATTGGTCAGACCAGCATTGGATAGACCTAAGCACAGAGCTTCCTGGTTTAGTTTTTGCCTATAGGAGGGAAGCAACAAGATGGAGTCATGGTCAGATTTGCCAAAATGAGGGCGAGGGAGGGCCTTGTATGCATCGCGGGAGTTAGAGTAGTAATGGTCGAGCGTGTTACTCGCTCGTTTACAGCAATCGATATGCTGATAGAATTTAGGTAGCCTTGTTCTCAAATGAGCTTTGTTAAAATACGCAGCTACAATAAATGCAGCCTCAGGATATATGGTTTCCAGTTTGCATAAAGTGCAGTGAAGTTTCTTGATGGCCGTCTTGTTATCCGCTTGCCGGGTGATATACACGGTTGTGACGATAACCGAGGAGTGTTCTCTTAGGAGATAATACGGTCGGCATTTGATTGTGAGGAATTCTAGGTCAGGTGAACAAAAGGACTTGAGTTCTTGTATGTTATTACAATTACACCATGAGTCGTTCATCATGAAACATACACCCCCACCCTTCTTCTTCCCGGAGAGATGTTTATTCCTGTTGGCGGGATGCACTAAAAATCCCGAAAATAGCCTAAATTAGCCTAAATCTAATGACATGGTTACATTTTTGTTGAAATGTTATACAATTGTACGGTGTTCTTGTGTGTGTGTCATGTTAGTGTGATATCTTGAGAGTTGTGCATGTTTGTACTTACTGGTATGGACACTTCATAAACGTATCCGAAATATGGTGTCCCGACAAAGCTAGGGGGTGTGTCCTGGGTGTCAATCACATTGATTGTCAAGGTGGCAGAGGATGACATCACCTGTTCTTTCCCGTTGTAATTCCCACCACCATCCTGTTACAGAATCAAATATCCCATATTATACAGCCTTATTTTGTGCAATTTAATTTAAAAGATCATGTCTTCATTTAGATAAAATATATCCTTCAAGAAGGATTTGGCACAAGATAACAGCACAATCAACAGTAGAGATAACAAGGTGGATCATACTGCTGCTGGAAGTGTGCCCTACAATGTTTCGGAATTCGCGGCGCGGCCAGTCCATCCATATTTACGTTGGGGGAAATGTCGATGGAAAATATTGTTGAATTCAAACGTTCTGCTGAAAGGTCCATGACAGTTTGCTATTGTTTTCTCTTTCCAGATACATTATAAGTTACTGCTAAAGATTCTGCCAACACAGTAAATAGACCGTGGCTTACGTAAAATATTTCACAGTATGTGTAGGGTACAGTAATTCTGTGCGATAGGAGCGCGACCTCATTGCCTATTTAATCTCTGAGTGTATACCAGGACAGGACAAATAAATCTATTAATCTATTGATTAACTAAATATTGAACAACAATTTGTCTCTTGCATGCCGTGGCCTGATGGCAATAGTTCCAAATGATACAGTAAATGAAGGGCGTTACTGTCATACAGGATATTTATAACGGGAAACATGCGTATGTATGGCTTGCGGCAAGTTTATGAATCTCGATATGTTTGTACGTGCGCCAACTTTTCAGAAATGGCGCAGGGCAGAAATGTAGTAGTGTGAAATTTGCGCAATGGTTATAAATGAGGCCCCAGGACACTAGCATGCCTGTATCCTAGTGTCATGACTGGCCTGTGAGGATCAGGTTACAGTAGATCACAGTTCTACAGAGATATCTCTCCCTCCCGCAGAGGGAGGGAGCAGACTAATCATTTTTCCTTTAGTGTTGGGGATTGGAATGTCTGTGTGTGCCTTAGGGAGAGGCTACCTCAGAACTGTAACATGCAATAAATGGACTTTGGGACATTATGTTTCATCAGCCAAAATGGTGGTAACAATGATAGATGGAATATGAAAATGAATGTTGATTTTGTGATGTCATTAAAAGTTAAATGAAGATGTTATAACGGAAACATTGTAACTATAGTTTTCATAATATGTGCATGACGTTGTGTAGAAAATATCCATATCAAAGAGAATGTTTTTGTGACGATGAGGCTGTGATTTTAGTTGTCTAATAAGAACATAGTATATTGTAATACCTTGCCTCGTAACTAGCTATGCTGCAGAGAACCCAGAGAGCAAGTCATAAAGACGGAAACACCCCTTTCTTCCCTGGTGTATAAAACATGTGAGTTAAGAATTTACATATCAGACTAAGTTGACCACGCACTACAGACGAGTAGTCGTGACACCAAAACGCAACATGAAGTTGAAGAGGACAACGGAATCTCTTAACAATCAACCCTAAGGTTGATTACTGTATCTATGAAGGTAATTTCAAGCAGGACCACCCGGTTATTCTTCTCAAGCCACCGGTTGTCTACATGGCCCTCCTACCCATGCTGGGAGCATCAACACGGCTGATTAGCCTCCTCAGAAGCCCACTCACAGAACGAGTGCAAGGAAACAGACAACTAAGAGAAAGAACATTGTGACATCGTGTGGACAATCAGAGACTTACACCTGAAGACGAAAGAACAAGGCGTATGCCAAACCAGGGCGTCGGCCAGGGCGTCAGCCAAACCTATCCCACTAAGCGGAACTCGGCCCACAAAAAGATACCCAACAAGGACCTTCAATACGTAAATACATGCATTGCACTTTTTACCCATAAGAGTGGCAGTTTGGGGCAAGGGCTAAAACTAAGTTTACAAATATATCCAAGTGTTGAAATTCTCGCTTACTCTTTCTCTCGCTTTCTTTAAATCTCCATCTTGTGTAACACGTGTCATATTGTGTTAGTCCGCTAGGGACCTGTTGCCATTGTACTAAGTTCTAACCAATAACCTAGACCGTTTGTGTATGTGTATCTAATTTTATCATTTAGCCTGTTAGTATATAATAATCAACTCAATTTGTGTGGTTCGGAATGATTAGTGAGACCTGGGTTTGTGCAGATTACGAGACGTTCTGAATGAGTAAATTAATTCATTAGTGACTGCTATGAAATCGATATATTCTGATATTCTTTGAGTTAATTTGGGAAACGATAACTCAACTTTTCCCGTGGTGTCCCAGGTTTCTGAGTTAATGGTTATATGATGAATTTAACCATGAAATTATAAACATAGTTAATTATTCAATAAATAGCATGTCATCACATTAACGACAACAAACGACACGATTTATCCACAGTGACATTATTTTTGTTGAGTGATGTGCTATTTATTTTTCATTAACTTCATGTGTATCCTGTATATCATGAGGATTCAGTACCCCATTCCTTATTATAAGGTGATAAAGAGTGAGCATGGTGTTTGCCAATGCATGATATACTGTAGGGTTATCATTGTTATCAGTGGTAGGCAACGACCATTACCTTGGCCACCACTGTGATGAAGTGTGTTGTCGACCTCTCATAGTCCAGCGTCTCCCCGGGCTTGATCCTCAGCACACCACTGTGTCGGTCTATGGCAAACTTACTGGATTGACCATTAGTCTGTCATGGCAGAAAGAAAGGTATCATATTAAAAGCTTAAATACACACCGATGAGGTCAAACAGCGAAGAGCCTTTCAATCCTTAAGCCTCTCCATCCTGAAACCCCACCATCACCACTCACTAAGGTAAACGTGAGCAGACATATCATACCAGTAATCAGATAAATACATAACTACCCCTTTAAGGACCATGGGGATTTGGACATAGAGTGAATACAAAATATGCATATCTATGTTTGGATATAAAGAGGCCATATGCCCTGAATAGGGGCAGGCAGGTAAAAGGCTGGTGTGTCCAGATGTGCTTTGCATCAGTGTCCAGCTATGCTCTGCTCCTAATAGCACGTCTCCACACAAAGTGCACACCAACATTCCCCGCCATCTCTGGCCAAAGCCACCAATACCTCACACAACTTGATTTGATTTAATTGAATTAATGTGATTTAATCCCCGGCTGATGAGCCCAATAACTACATACTCGTGTGCGCATACAGACAAGTGCATGTGCATGTAAACACACACACACACACACACACACACACACACACACACACACACACACACACACACACACACACACACACACACACACACACACACACACACACACACACACACACACACACACACAAAAGACTGTTTTGCTAGCAGAGACTAGAATATGTTCCAGAAGCAATGAATTACAGGCAACATCCGCACTGAGCTAAAGGCTAGAGCTGCCATTCAAGGAGTGGGACAATAATCCGGACGCATATAAGAAATCCCGCTAAAGTAGAAAAAAAATAGAAATTTTTACAAATTAGTTAAAAATGAAAATCTGAAACTTCTTGAGTCAGTAAGGATTCCATCCCTTTTTTATGGCAAACCTAAATAAGTAAAAAATAAAAATAAGTTGCATGGATTCCCTCTGTGTGCAATAATAGTGTTGAACATGCTTTTTTTATGACTAGCCCTTCTCTGTACCCCACACATACAATTATCTGTAAGGTCCATCAGTTGAGCAGTGAATTTCAAACACAGATTCAACCACAAAGACCTTCATTGCCTCGCAAAGAAGGGCACCTGTTGGTGGACTGGTTAAACTAAAAAAGCAGACATTGAATATCTCTTTGAGCATGGTGAAGTTGTTAATTACACTTTAGATGGTGTATCAATACACCCAGTCACAACAAATATAAAGGTGTCTTTCCTAACTCAGTTGATGGAGAGGAAGGACTCTGCTCAGGGTTTTCACCACGAGGCCAATGGTGACTTTAAAAAGGTGATAGAGTTTAATGGCTGTGATACGAGAACACAGAGGATGGATCAACAACATTGTAGTTACTCCACAACACTAACCTAAACGACAGAATGAAAAGAAAGAAGCCTGTTCAGAATACAAATATTCCAAAACATGCATCCTGTTTCCAACAAGGCACTAAATTACTATTCATTATTTTTTAGTCCTGAATACAAAGTGATACAGTACCTTCAGAAAGTTTTCATACCCTTTGACTTATTGCACATTTTGTTGTGTTACAGCCTGAATTCAAAATGGATAAAAATAATAATGATTCTCACCCATCTACACACAATACCCCATAATGACAAAGTGAAAACAGGTTTTTAGAATTGTTTGCAAATGTATTGAAAATGACATACAGAAATATCTAATTTTCTATAGTGCATTCCGACGAAGATCAGCAAAGGTAAGTGAAGATTTATAATGCTATTTCTGACTTTTGTTGACTCCACAATTTGGCGGGTAACTGTATGGCTTGCTTTGGTGGCTGAACGCTGTACTCAGATTATTGAATATTGTGCTTTTGCCTTAAAGCTTTTTTGAAATCTGACACAGCGGTTGCATTAAGAACAAGTTTATCTTTAAACTCTACAACTGTTGTAAAGTCATCATTGGCCTCATGGTGAATTCCCTGAGCGGTTTTATTCCTCTCCATCAACTGAGTTAGGAAGGACGCCTGTATCTTTGTAGTAACTTGGTGTACTGATGCACCATCCAAAGTGTAATTATTAACTTCACCATGCTCAAAGCAATATACAATGACTGCTTTTTTTTACCTGATCTACCAATAGGTGCCCTTCTTTACGAGGCATTGAAAAACCTCCCTGGTCTTTGTGGTTGAATCTGTGGTTGAAATTCACTGCTCGACTGAGGGCCATTAGAGATAATTGTATGTGTGGGGTAGAGAGATGAGGTAATCATTCAAAAATTATGTTAAACACTTTCATTGCTCACAGAGTGAGTTTATGTGACTTGTTAACACTAGAACCACCATAGGCCAATGGCTAGTGACATTTGCTTTTGTAAATAAAAAAACACCTTAGGTGTTGATACCATTCTCTTTTACATTTTACTTTGTAAAAAGAAACTGTTATGGGACCGTTTTATTTACTCTAACTCTATTACTAATCAAATTTATTAAGGGAAACGAAAAAATGCTTTGTGTTGCATTAGGCCTTTAGAATAATGCAAAACATATCCTTGACTCTATTCAACTTGATGAGCGGGAAATAAAAACGATGCCAGTCAGCCTGCACAGCCGGCCCATCGAAACTACATATGAACTATACCGAAACTAATTTCACACATAATAAGAATCAGCCCATAGATAAGATTAAATTGACAATAATCTGGTGAGTGACAATAGTAGGCCTATCGGTTGTCAAATTGTACATGAGATGGACGCATCTTGTAATTTACAGATGCAGGGAAAGTATCATCACTTTATCAAATCCTCCTTCAGAGTCACTTGCAGGTTAAACATTTTGATTTCTATATACTCTCAGAAAAATCATATTGTGCAGTTTCTATTACAATATAATTCAAGAGGTGCGGCTCTATTTACAAATGTAATTTTTCCCAGGAATTTCCCTGCTCGCACGGCATATTTTGCTTAGGCTACTTAACAAAAACTAGTAACATAATAAACGTACAGTTTAAATATGATATTTATTTATGCAATTCATCCTTTACAATTGTTCATGCACTGGTGCTTTCTTTTAGGATACTTTTTTTAATGTATTATTTGTTACATTGTTACCCCAGGAAATCTTAAGTTTTATTACATACAGCTGGGTGGAACTATTGGATATAAGAGCAACGTCAACGTACCAACATTACGACCAGGAATACAACTTTTCCGAAGTGGATCCTCTGTTTGGTCCACCACCCAGAACAATGGATCGGATCCCAGCCGGTGACCCAAAACAACGGCGCCGCAGAAGGGGCAGACCGAGCGGTCTTCTGGTCAGGCTCCGTAGATGGGCACATCGTGCACCGCTCCCGAGTATACTACTCGCCAATGTCCAGTCTCTTGACAACAAGGAATACGAAATCCAAGCAAGGGTTGCCTTCCAGAGAGACATCAGAGATTGTAACGTTCTTTGTTTCATGGAAACATGGCTCACTCGGGATACGTTATCAGAGTCGGTACAGCCAGCTGGTTTCTTCACGCATCGCGCCGACAGAAACAAACATCTCTCTGGTAAGAAGAAGGGCGGGGGTGTATGCCTTATGATTAACGAGACGTGGTGTGATCATAACAACATACAGGAACTCAAGTTCTTTTGTTCACCTGACTTAGAATTCCTTACAGTCAAATGCTGACCGCATTATCTACCAAGAGAATTCTCTTCGAGTATAATCACAGACGTGTATACCCCCCCAAGCAGACACATCGACAACCTTGAAAGAACTTGATTGGACTCTATGTAAACTGGAAACCACATATCCTTAGGCTGCATTTATTGTAGCTGGGGATTTTAACAAGGCTAATCTGAAAACAAGGCTCCCTAAATTATATCAGCATATTGAATGCGCGACCCGGGCTGGCAAAACCCTGGATCATAGTTACTCTAACTTCCGCGACGCATACAAAGCCCTCCCCCGCCCTTCTTTCGGCAAACCGGGCAGACCTGGTTAAAAGGGTTTATCCCAGCCAGATGTTACAGTACCTGTAGATAGAAGGTGATCGAGCCTCCAGAGCCTGTATCCCGATCCACAGCCAGCACTTTGTAGATACTGCTCCCACTTTCAGAGTTCTAGGAAAAGCAGGGAAAACCACAGAGAAGTAATGTAGGACATGACATGTAGCACAAATTGAATAAGCTAGAGTAGAGTGATCGCTGTTTTGGTTTAACTTCATTTGGGGGAGAACCTTTTCCGCTGGTTACACCTTCTCTAGGTTTTTTGCAGTTTTCATGTGAACTGATACCTATTTAAATCTCTTTCAAAGCAAATCAATGTTAATGACCATGAACGTATGGACTTGACGCAATAGGGAAGAAGTGACATCCTGTCATCAGCTAAGACAGCTATACTTTCTAAAGCCCATGGACGTTTGCCTTTTAGCTAATATAAGGAAAGTGTAGCATCAACGGATGTGATTTTTTTGGTAATATGTTATTGCCTTCATTTTTATAAATTAAATTATATTAGCCAACAGGAAAACATATATGTGTTCTATAATGAGATCTGTACAAGGTCTGGACCTATTATATTCCCTATAAGCCCTGCTTGAAAAAACAACATAGACCAGCATACATTTCAAATTGGTCTGACCAGCATGATCAGTCTGAAACTTTGCACACACCCTGTTGCCATCTTGTGGACAAAATCTAGATTACACCTAGGATCTTGTCTTAATGTATGGCCTTTCTCTTGCATTTCAAAGATGATGGAACATTTTTTTTTTTGAAAACCCATGTTTTTTGTTTGTATTATATTTTACCATATCTAATGTGTTATATTATCCTACATTAAATTCACATTTCCACAAACTTCAAAGTGTTTCCTTTCAAATGGTATCAAAAATATGCATATCCTTGCTTTAGGTCCTGTGTCACGGCTGTCGTAAGGAGGAGACCAAGGCGCAGCGTTGTAAGCGTACATCTTCTTTATTAAAAGAACGAACACTGAACAAAACAAACAAAATAACAAAAACGAACCGTGAAGCTAATATGGATAGAGCAGACAGGCAACTAAACACAGATCAAGAACCCACAAAACCAAAAGGGAAAATGGCAACCTAAATATGATCCCCAATCAGAGACAACGATAAACAGCTGCCTCTGATTCGGAACCAATTCAGGCCATCATAAACATACATATACCTAGACTACCAAAACCCCTAGACATACAAAAAACCCTAGAGAATTCAAAACTAGCATACCCACTCTTGTCACACCCTGACCTAACCAAAATAATAAAGAAAACAGAGATAACTAAGGTCAGAGCGTGACATCCTGAGCTACAGGCAGTTAGATTTGGGTATTTCATTTTAGGTGAAAATTGAATAAAAGGGTTTGATCTTATGCTACACAAAGATACATAACATCCATTTTTTTTTTTAACTAATCCAATCTGTTAGTTGGACCCATTACCCATTACAATTGTTGGATATCCCCACTTTTGCTGGATTCCAATAGGAATTAAACATCACTTTGCAAGCAAGCATAATATGACTTTATGCCGGTAACCAGCAAAAACACAGTGAAAGCTGATCACCAGCAAAAATACAGGCTCGTCACCAGAAAAACAAGCACCTGTCACGAGGCCAGCTTATGCTGATCTATGCAGTTTTTTAAAGCAGGGAGATCTTGTCTTTCTGTACAGTATAACCCAAAAACCTGGACATCATGTCCAGTGCAGTATAGCTGTGCAAATTCCACTTTGGGAAGCATTGTATACCGACTGTTGAATTTTAATTAATAGGGCTAAGCCCCTTTTTTTTCTCCACTTCCTGTCTGAATGACGTACCCAAAGTAAACTGCCTGTAGCTCAGGCCCTGAAGCCAGGATATGCATATAATTAGTACCATTGGAAAGAAAACCCTTTGAAGTTTGTAGAGATGTTAAAACAATGTAGGAGAATATAACACAATAGATATGGTAGGATATGGTAGGAGAAAATGCAAAGAAAAACCAACCATAATCTTTTTTTGAGAGAGAGACCATCCTCTTAGAAATGCAAGAGAAAGGTCTTTTTGAAAATTAGCTCCCTGGATGCAATTCCTATGGCTTCCACAGGTTGTCAGCAGTGTATGTTCAAGGTTTCTGGCTTGTAACTTCAAGAATGAATAAGAAATATCAGTTTTAGTAGAGGGACACAGTTTTGGAAATTCGTGTTTGCGTGCACCATGAAGACATTATGCACCTGCTAAAATCAGTTTCCTATTGAACATACTTCTTTCAAGAAATAAATATTATAGTTTGTTTACATTTTTAAGTATCTGAGTAGTAAATAGAAACATATTTTGACTTGTTGAAACAAAGTTTTTTCAGATTCCTACATGTTGAACGAGTGGATTACTCAAATCGATGGCGCCAACTAAATAGACTTTTTGGGATATAAAGAAGAATTTTATCTAATAAAACGACACTACATGTTATAGCTGGGAGCTTTTGGATGACAAATTAGGGGAAGATTTTCAAAAAGTAAGTGAATATTTAATCGTTATATGTGAATGTATGAAACCTGTGCCAGTGGAAATGATTTTGATGCATATTTTGGTGCAGTCCTCAAACAATCACATGGCATGTTTTCGCTGTAATAGCTACTGTAAATCGGTCAGTGCAGTTAGATTAACGAGAATGTAAGCTTTCAGATGATATAAAAGACACTTAAATATACATAAATGTTTAAAATCCATAATATTTATTATTATTTATTTGAATTGCGCGCCCTGCAGTTTCAAAGGAAGCGGGACACCTAGCTCTAAGAAGTTTTAAAAACACTGAAATTAAAACACTTTTTATTTGAAGGCCACAATGTCTTACCTCTGGAACATCCAAAAAGGAGGGCAGGTTTTTGAACACTGGTCGTTCATCATTGGCATCCATGACAAACACTGTGACCTTTTCAGTAACCTGCAACAAGAGAGACAGGGAATTCAGTGACATATTATATATGAGTGACAGATAATTCATAGTGTCTATAATATATATATGTTTTTTGTATTACATTATATTTCATTTGGTTTACGTATTTAAACCAAGATTAACTGAATATGCTTACCTTACTTCGGCCATCTGTGATACTGACAAGAACTTCAATAGAATCTAAAATCTTTAGTGGCAGAGAAAATAATGTCTCTCAAAATACAGTAGTATATGAAAGAAAAATTCAAGACTTTGAGGCCACTGAATGTGAATGAAAGCTACTCATAAGACTAGTATATATACAGTATATTATACTCATAGAAAAATATTTCATATGAACCAATCAGAAAACAATCAGAGTGTATATGCTATATGTTGATGTAAGCTATACCTCTCTGTCCAGTTGTTCCACCAGAGTTATGTTTCCAGACTTGGGCTCCACTCTGAAGTATTCTTTGGCACCGGGTTCAAAGCTCAACCCATACCTCACCTCCTGGCCTTCCGGGTCGGTGCCATTGAGAGCATAGATCTGTGTGCCTGAGGAGCAAATATATCATATTTTCACAACACGCTACATTCTCAATCTAAGCTGTGGTTTTAGAAAAAAAATTGACAAACACTTGGGGAATTGGATAGGTTTGTTTCTGTAGATAAAGTCAAGTCTTAGGCACTGGCAGGGAGGAAGAGGAGGAAGGTCCGCCGTTTTGTGGGGAAAAGTCTAAAACAATAATTGTCAACAATGTCATCCCAGTAAAAGCATGTTAATGGCTCATCTCATCGGCTTTTCCCCCCTCAAAATAATTGTCATACTGTAAAAAAAAATCCTGTAATTTTTACAGTAAATCACTGGCAGCACAGAAGCCAGTAAATTACCGTAGATTTACTGGACTTTTACTGAAACAAACATTTACAGCATTTTACTGGAACACCTGACTACAGCAACATGCTGTATTTTCTAGAATGTACAGTACTGTACTGGAAGCACAGCGGATAGTAAAATGTTGCAGATCTACAATGTAGGCAGCTAGTGCCAACGATTGACAGTATTTGTGTTCTATGTACAGTTGAAGTCGGAAGTTTACATACACCTTAGCCAAATACTTTTAAACTCAGTTTTTCACAATTGACTGTCTTAGGTCAGTTAGGAACACCACTTTATTTTAAGAATGTGAAATGTCAGAATAATAGTAGAGAGAATGATTTATTTCAGCTTTTATTTATTTCATCACATTCCCAGTGGGTCAGAAGTTTACATACACTCAATTAGTATTTGGTAGCATTGCTTTAAATTGTTGAACTTGGGTCAAACGTTTCGGGTAGCCTTCCACAAGCTTCACAAAATAAGTTGGTTGAATTTTGGCCCATTCCTCCTGACAGAGCAGGTGTAACTGAGACAGGTTTGTAGACCTCCTTGCTCGCACACACTTTTTCAGTTCTACCCACACATTTTCTATAGGATTGAGGTCAGGGCTTTGATGGCCACTCCAATATCTTGACTTTGTTGTCCTTAAAGGAACATATTTTCATTCTAGCCCGCCTACCCTACCTTTATAAAGCAGGGATCATCAACTTGATTCAGCCGCGGGCCGATTTATTTCTTGAGTGTATGGTCAGGTGGCCGAAACATAATTACAAATCATTTGAAGACTGCAAAATGACAGCAATAAGCCCAAACAGATATAATATTTGAATAATATCTGGCCACTCTACCATAAAGGCCTGATTGGTGAGGTGCTGCAGAGATGGTTGTCCTTCTGGAAGGTTCTCCCATCTCCTCAGAGGAACACCTCCCAGACCAAGGCCCCTCAATTTGGCCAGGCGGCCAGCTCTAGGCAGAGACTTGGTGGTTCCAAACTTCTTCCATTTAAGAATGATGGAGGCCACTGAGGCCATTTTTCTGTGATTAAAGGTCAAAAACGAAAATAGAGCGCTAATTTGACCGCTTCACGTCAAAGTACATGAACCTACGGTGTCAGGAAAAAAGAAACAGCCATTTATCTATCGTAATTTAAGAGAAATCGTACAATGTACAATTGGTGATGTTCAATTTTTTTATATTTTTTCAAAAAAGTTTCAGATCCAGTTGCAACGTGTTCAGACAAATCCATTAAGGTGGGTTTCGGAGCTCTGCGAGATTTCTGTGATTTTCTGAAATAACACACACTCATTCAACCCTCGGTAAATAAGTCAGTTTTAACGTAAAGACTTAAAACTCAATTTTCTATAAGAGCCTACCCCAAGGAGGATATGTGTTCACTTTCAGCTTCCTGTGTCAACCGGAAGTACCTTAAAACGGTGTCTTAGGTGCTTATTCGAAGGGTTAAAAAGGTCAGATCATTAAAAAAATATATATGTTTGATTAGGCAACCCTCATCAACTGTAAAATCAGTAATTTCTCCCAACAGATGTCAAAGAAAAGCTCTCTCACACATCACACACACACACACACACACACACACACACACACACACACACACACACACACACACACACACACACACACACACACACACACACACACACACACACACACACACACACACACACACACACACACACACACGCACACACACACACACACAGCAAGGATGGAGTGACACAGTGCGGGGCTTAAAGACACACAGAGCCTGCAATGGCATTACGATAATCTCTAGGCTGTGCCGAGTTCAACGAGATGCCCCGCTTGACCGTAGCTCGCTCGGTCTGAGCTCAACGGCCGTGAAAAATAGAAGGCCCAAAATTAAGCCTGGCCCTAAATTTCAGTTGCTTTTGGGTGACAGCGGGAGAACCGTTAGGGTGAGAAGCACAATTTGACCTCAGGAACATTCCTGAGGTCCTCCCAATCTGTGCAAGCCTAACCTTGACAGTGTGGCATTTTAGGGATAGGGGGCAGCATTTTCACTTTGAATCGCGTGCCCATAGTGAACTGCCTCCTACTCTGTCCCAGATGCTAATATATGCATATTATTATTACTATTGGATAGAAAATACTCTGAAGTTTCTAAAACTGTTTGAATTATGTCTGTGAGTATAACAGAACTCATATGGCAGGCAAACTTCCAAATAGGACGTGGAAATTCTGGGGCTGGTTGATGTTAAACTCATCGTCTATTCACATCCCAGTAATATATGGATCTGTTCGCACTTCCTACACCTTCCACTAGATGTCAACAGTCAGTAGAACGTGGAATGAAGCCTCTAGTGTGATGTGGGGCCGGATGGCAGCTATTTGAGTCAGTGGTCTGGCAGAATGCTAGTTCCTGGTCACGCGCACTAGTCATGATATGGCCATGAGTTCCATTACTCTGTAGACAAAAACGAATGCTCCGGTTGGAACGTTATTGGATATATATGATAACAACATCCTGATGATTGATTCTCTACTTAATTTGACCAGTTTATTCGACCTGGAATATAACTTTTTGAAGTTTTCATCCGAGTTCGCCAGCGTTTGGACATGTGAACTAAACGTGCTAGCAAAAGTAGCTAATTGGACACTAGTAATGGACATTATCGAACAAAACAACGATTTATTGTGGGACTAGGATTCCTGGCACTGCATTCTGATGAAAGATCATCAAAGGTAAGGGAATATTTATGATGTAATTTCGTATTTCTGTTGACTCCAACATGGCGGAGAAATGTTGTGTATTTCTGAGCGCCGTCTCAGATTATTGCATGGTATGCTTTTTCCGTAAAGTTTTTAAAGAAACTGACACAGCGGTTGCATTAAGAACAAGTGTATCTTTAATTATATGTAAAACATGTATCATCAAAGTTTATGATGAGTATTATGATGAGTATTTCTGTTATTTGACGTGGCTCTCTGCAATTTCTCCGGATATTTTGGAGGCATTTCTGAACATGGCGCCAATGTAAACCGAGATTTGTGGATATAAATATGCACATTATCGAACAACACATAAATGTATTGTGTAATATGATGTCCTATGAGTGTCATCTGATTAAGATCATCAAAGGTTAGTTTTGAATTTTATCTCTATTTCTGCTTTTTGTGACTACTATCTTTTGCTGGGAAAATGGCTGTGTTTTTCTGTGGCTATGTACTGAGCTAACATAATCGTTTGGTGTGCTTTCGCCGTAAATACTTTTTGAAATCAGACATGTTGGCTGGATTCACAACATGTGTAGCTTTAATTTGGTGTCTTTCATGTGTGATTTCATGAAAGATTGATTTTTATAGTAATATATTTGAATTTGGCGCGCTACATTTTTTCTGGCTTTAGGCCAAGCGGGACGCTACCGTCCCACATATCCCAGAGAAGTTAAAGTTAAGTTTGCAGGCTTGAGGAATTAAGGTAATGAAGAAAAAAGAAGAGAAAAGGAAAAACAAATAGGACAACTATAACATCAATGCCTAAACTTTCAATGGAAGGGCTGTGGGAGCCATAGCTCTTGTTCCATTATCCTCATTATTATTAGCACATAATGTAGCCTCATGTTTTATTATGCAAAAATGCAGTCTATAATCTAGATCTTCACAATAACTAAATCATTGCCTGTAGGCCAAGTCAACCCTGGGAGATAAATTCAGGAGTGTAACCTGAATGGCACACAAAATGTCAACAGGAAGAAAAAAAATGGAATTGTGTGGTAGCCCATATGGGACTGGCAATCTATCCTGAACAGTTTATCCCATAGGGATGCAATGCGTTGTAGCTATAACGACACAGAGCGAGACCTAGATCCAGTCAAAGGAGACAAATGGTTTGAGTCTCTGATATTTATTAAAAGACAAGGGCCAGGCAATAGGAGGTCGAGGACAGGCAAAAGTTGTCACGCCCTAACCATAGAGAGCTGTTTATTCTCTATGTTGGTTTGGGCATGATAGTGACTAAGGTGGGTCATCTAGGTGATTAATGATTTATGTTGACCTGTTATGTTTCCCAATCAAAGGCAGCTGTTTATTGTTGTCTCTGATTGGGGATCATATTTAGGCAGCCATTTCCCCTTTGTGTTTCGTGAGATCTTGTCTACAGATAGTTGCCTGTGTGCACACCAGTAGCGTCACATTTCGTTTGTGCTTGTTTGTTTTGTTTGGTGAGTTTCAAATTATTAAAAGATGTGGAACTCTACACACGCTGCGCCTTGGTCCAATCATTACTATGACGAACGTGACAGAAGTTCATTAACCAGGTCAGAGTCCGAAAGGTACCGGGCGGCAGGCAGGCTCGAGGTCAGGACAGGCTGAATGGTCAGGCAGGAGGGCTCAGTGTCAGGGCAGGCAGAAAAGGTCGGAACCGGGAGGGCTAAAGAACAGAGACTAGGAACCCAGGAGCACAGAAAAAAACATGTTGGTACGCTTGACAAGACAAGACGAACTGGCAACAGACAAACAGAGAACACAAAAAAATATATAAAAAATAATGAATAAATAAAAATACAATTTGATTTGAGGTGTAAATGCACTGGGGAAGATGGGCAACAACTGGACGGGGGTGGAGACAAGCACAAAGACAGGTGAAACAGATCAGGGTATGACAGTAGCCCCACAAGGAAGCAACCCCAGTCTGTATAGCGCGTCAATACATTGAGTGTGAAAAGCATTAGGAACCTCTCCTAATTTTGAGTTTCAACCCCTTTTGCCCTCAATTCGTTGGGATATGGACTCTACAAGGTGTCGAAAGCGTTCAACAGGGATGCTGGCCCATGTTGACTCCAATGCTTCCAACAGTTGTGTCAAGATGGCTGGATGTCCTTATTCTTTAACCTGTCTCCTTCCCATCTTTACTGATTGAAGTGGATTTAACAGGTAATATAACAAAGGGATCATAGCCTTCATCTGGAATCACCTGGTCAGTCTATGTCATGGAAAGAGCAGTTGTTCCTAATGTTTTGTACACTCAGTGTACATTGTCCATTGTTCATTAATTGGCGTGGAGTCATCATTGTCTAAATATCCTGGACCACTGGCAATATAATAATAACAAAGTCCAATGTTCAGAAATGATCATGTGTACCTTTTACCCAAATTGAGGGGGTGTCCTCATCATTGTCTTATGCTGAGGGTAGCATCACAGCCATAGGCTAGGCTGCATGATTGTGGGTGGATAGCATACCTGAATATTGAGACAGTCAAATTGGAGTTAGCCTAGATCTGGGTAGATTCTGATGCTCTTCTCCGCATATGCCCCGATTCTTTTGCGAGGTGAACAATTTGGTGTTTGACATCAAAACTGTGGATTTGTACAATCATGCACGACATCCCTTCCGGAGAGGACCCGTGCAGTGCGCAATGTTTATCAGTGGCATGGGACCCAGCTTCTCCTGCCCAAACAGTTCATAGAAAAGATCGTTCATAAAGGAAGTTTCAAGTCCTGTGACCCTCACATTGAATTTACAGGAATAAGTTTAGAGTGATTCTTTTTTAGAAGATTGATTTCTCACTGTCTCCAAATGTTACACTTTAGTTGATTAGGTATCCCCTTTAGAAATGAACAGTGCAATAGTTTTAATTGCAAGTCGAGGTCAGAGGTCATTTTCTCACAAACAATCTCTCGGATAGTAGTGGCAAACTCTTGTTGCCGAATGTTGAGAGCTGCCATGTTCCCACAGGTGAATTGTGAAAGGACAGAATATGCCAGCTGCTGGAGCGAAATATACCTGCTATTCTTCCCCGTAATCCAATGAGTCCTGTAACTTATTGTGATGTTAAATGTTGCCAGTTAATTGAAAATAAGTCTGTTAATTCATAGTTATTTGTAAAAGAAAGTCACGAGAAAGCCACCCGTTTCAATTTGTGAATAAAAATAGTCAAGTATGATCACATTTATAGTAGAATAAATGCTCCAGTAGCTGTTTTCAAAGTATTTCTGCCATTTTGTTTCATAGCTGTTAAATAAATAGCACAAAATCCAAAAACTACGAATCCTATATAGTCTATCCCACCTCGTGCTGCAACACTGTCTAGCTGGGGGCTGTGAGCACAGGAAGAGCCACGTCAAAGATTCATTTTTAGACACTCTGCGCACAGGCCTAAAATTTGGTCTAATTAACTTGAAATGAGAGTCTACTTTTCTTCACAAGCTAGGTAGTTTTTCTATGTTTGAGTTTCAACTGCTAGGGAAGAGAATACAACACTTCTACTAATCAGACTCACAGGCACAAACATGACTCAAGTCACACTATCATGGTAACCTCCTGCCCTTAAAGGAGCAGGTGAAAATGTTTGTCTCGTCTGTGATATTTTGGTTAAATGACTCATGTTATAAAAAATACATACTATTCAATATACCACATTAGTTTCTTCTTACTAGTAATACATGTATTTGTTTTAGAAACATAACAAAGCATGCTCATCTGTTTTTTTGTGTTTTGTTGGTGTAATTTTCACTGCAATTTATTTTTCTTTTAATCTACCTGCCAGTGACTGGTTGACCAAAAAGTACATTTATTGCCCTGTTCCTCGCCTTGAAAGTTGCCTATGGGCCAGGAGAAACTGAAATCCATGGCTTGATTTTATTTAAACAGCCATTGCAAACGTCATCTAACTTTAGCCACGACGGGCTAACAATCAATGGAATTGGTAGGGGCATGTGAGCATGTATTACTTATTTTTTGCTACATTACCATGTTAGTAACATCAAACCATATATAGAGTTCATTTCAGGTTATTTGGCCATTTTTGGGGTGGTGTTAGGGTAAGGTCTTACCGACAGGAGTATCCTCTGACAGACTGAAGAGTGCCAGGTTTCCGTTGCTACTGTAGGGCCCATTATCGTAGAAAAATGGGGCGTAGTCTGCTTGTGCTAGAAGAGATATATCAAGACTCTAATCCATTTGTTGTTATACTGTACTACTAATTCCCCCTAATAACATCTTAGCACTGGCTGTAGGTGTCAGATACACAGAGCAGGGTATATTGTACTAACCCCCTCTGCTTTCTCTATCCCTTGACTGGGATTACAGGCGCAGTTACGTCAACCAGCCCAAAAATATACACACTTTTCTTGACTTTTCCCCACGCCATCAAAGGTAATTAAAATAGCTTTTTTTCAAATACATACAGTATTCACAATTGATGGTACTGTGGTGTAATTTTACATTCTTCTAAATCACTTGAGAGTTTCAAACAATATCCAACAACTTCTATTAAATCAT
This sequence comes from Salvelinus alpinus, assembly GCF_045679555.1. Taxonomy (NCBI): domain Eukaryota; kingdom Metazoa; phylum Chordata; class Actinopteri; order Salmoniformes; family Salmonidae; genus Salvelinus; species Salvelinus alpinus. The sequence continues at coordinate 6,003,410 of NC_092102.1, forward strand.
AAGATATTGCACTCACTTGCAACTAGCAGGTAAGCAGGCGATGGGAGGAAAGGCAAGCATTAAATACAGAACAGGAAAAACATGTTCTTAGCTCTAAAGTGTATGATTATGAAAATGCTAGCCATCTCTCAAAGCCCTCTAGTGCAATTGAAAACCCTTAACAATCAGAACAAAGCTTAATTAAGTTGCCAATCAGGTATAAAGGAAGCGAAAAGGAAAAGGTAGACTTACCAAAGCAAACATGCACTAATACGAGAAGCAGTGAAAAATGTAACTTCTTGACATTCTTCATCTTAGAGAGCAAAACCATGAAAGCACACCAAGAAAAGAGCTTGTGGAGGTAGCTACTACAGTTAGTTCTGTACATAAGGTGTCCTTCAAGGTGTTTACGGCGAACTAGAGGAGGAAGGCTTTGGCAGATGCCCACATACTAATCCAATAACACGTCTTAGCCCCGGAGACGCATATAGACCCCCCCTTCTCTCCAATCATGCCATTTACCACCAATTGTCTGGCAGGGGGTGGGTCAACAAGAGAGGGGCTTGGGGTCTGGGAGTGTCCACTCTGTGAGAGCTGGGAGCTGAACTGGAAAACACTAAAAGGCAAAAAATATATTGATTAATGTGATGAGAAAATTAACTCAGAAGTATTGTAGATATTTATTACATCAAGAATAAATATTTCTTAATTGATATGTTATTCATCATCTGGATTCATGCATTATTGATGTGTAATTAATGTGTTAAAAAATCTGTCTAATTCATGTTAAGTTAGTTTGTCTACAGTTGTGCAGCTGGGAATGTATTACAATTCATATTTAAATTGCTTGAAGAAAGTAAAATACTGTGGGGATACAGTGCCTTACAAAAGTTTTCACCCCCCTTGGCGTTTTTCATATTTTGTTGAGTTACAACCTGTAATTTAACTTCACTAGAGTAGAGGGAACTATTTTCACTTCCAGGTGAAAACCATGCCCAAAGTAACGGCCTATTTCTCAGGCCCAGATGCTAGAATATGCATATAATTGACAGATTAGGATAGAAAACACTCTAAAGTTTCCAAAACTGTCAAAATATTGTCTGTGAGTATAACAGAACTGATTTTGCAGGCAAAAACTTGAGGAAATCCAACCCGGAAGTGCCTCTTATTTTATCCCTGTTCCATATCCTCCATTTAAAGGGATATCAACCAGATTCCTTTTCCAATGGCTTCTACAGGTTGTGAACAGTCTTTAGACATAGTTTCAAGCTTTTATTCTGAAAAATGAGCAAGATTTATCAAATCGCGTCAGTGTCCTTGATTAGTTCTTGCGAAAGTGGTAGTTCGACTTTTCTTTCTCTCTTGTATTGAATTACTTTACCCTCCGGTTGAAATATTATCGATTATTTATGTTGAAAACAACCTGAGGATTGATTATAAAAACATTTGACATGTTTCTACGAACTTTACGGATACTATTTAGAATTTTCGTCTGACCTTCAAGACCGGCACGAGCCTGTGGATAACTGAACATAACGCGCAAACCAAATGGAGTTTTTTGAATAAAAATCATCTTTATCGAACAAAAGGAACATTTATTGTGTAACTGGGAGTCTCGTGAGTGCAAACATCTGAAGATCATCAAAGGTAAGCAATTAATTGTATTGCTTTTCTGACTTTCGTGACCAATCTACATTGCTGCTAGGTGTTCGTAATGTTTTGTCTAGTGATCGATAAACTCACACAAACGCTTGGATTGCTTTCGCTGTAAAGCATATTTTCAAAATCTGACACGACAGGTGGATTAACAACAAGCTAAGCTGTGTTTTGCTATATTGCACTTGTGATTTCATGAATATAAATATTTTTAGCAATTATTTTTGAATTTGGCGCTCTGCAATTCAGTGGTTGTTGATGACAATTATCCCGCTAAAGGGATCCGTGCGCCAAGAGGTTAACTAACCTCCAAACGAGCTTCAATGCCATACAACACTCCTTCTGTGGCCTCCAACTGCTCTTAACGCTAGTAAAACCAAATGCATGCTTTTCAACCGTTCGCTGCCCGCACCCTCCCGCCCGATTAGCATCACTACCCTGGACGGTTCTGATCTAGAATATGTGGACAACTACAAATACCTAGGTGTCTGGCTAGACTGTAAACTCTCCTTCCAGACTCATATTAATATCTCCAATCCAAAATCGGCTTTCTATTTCGCAACAAAGCCTCCTTCACTCACGCCGTGAAACTTTCCCTAGTAAAACTGACTATCCTACCGATCCTCGACTTCGGCGATGTCATCTACAAAACAGCTTCCAATAATCTACTCAGCAAACTGGATGCAGTCTATCACAGTGCCATCCGTTTTGTTACTAAAGCCCCTTATACCACCCACCACTGCGACCTGTATGCTCTAGTCGGCTGGCCCTCGCTACATATTCGTCGCCAGACCCACTGGCTTCAGGTCATCTATAAGTCTCTGCTAGGTAAAGCCCCGCCTTATCTCAGCTCACTGGTCACGATAACAACACCCACCCGTAGCACGCGCTCCAGCAGGTATATCTCACTGGTCATCCCCAAAGCCAACACCTCCTTTGGCAGCCTTTCCTTCCAGTTCTCTGCTGCCAGTGAATGGAACGAATTGCAAAAATCGCTGAAGCTGGAGACTTATAATTCCCTCAATAACTTTAAACATCAGCTATCTTAGCAGCTAACCGATCGCTGCAGCTGTACACAGTCTATCTGTAAACAGCCCACCCAATCTATGTACCTCATCCCCATTTTGTTTTTATTTACTTTTCTGCTCTTTTGCACACCAGTATCTACTTGCACATCATCATCTGCTCATTTATCACTCCAGTGTTAATATGCTAAATTGTGAATAACTTCGCTACTATGGCCTATTTATTGCCGACCTCCTCACGCCATTTGCACACACTGTATATAGACTTTCTTTTTTTCTATTGTGTGTTTGACTGTACGCTTGTTTATTCCATGTGTAACTCTGTGTGTTTGTTTGTGTCGCACTGCTTTCCTGTGTCGCAGCTGTAAATGAGAACTTGTTCTCAAATAGCCTACCTGGTTAAATAAAGGTGAAACAAAAACAAAAAAAGATTAAAAACTCCTTGAACATCTGATCAAATGGCTAGACAGACTATTTGCATTGCCCCCCCCCCCCCCCCCTTTTTTTTTTTACACCCCTGCTACTCTCTGTTGTTATCATCTATGGCTAGTCACTTTAATAACTCTACCTACATGTACATATTACTTCGACTAACCGGTGCCCCTGCACATTGACTCTGTACCGGTACCCCCCTGTTTATAGTCTCGCTATTGTTGTTTTACTGCTGCTCTTTAATTACTTGTTAGGGGCTCGTAAGTAAGCATTACACTGTAAGGTCTACACCTGTTGCATTCGGCGCATGTGACTAATACAATTGGATTTGATGTGGCATCGTTTGGATTTGATTTGGCATCGTTTGCTACGCTGGATAGAGTCAAGGATAAATTCTTCATTATTCTAAAGTTTAGTTATCAGGTCAGTTAGATTTAGCTCAGTAAAAGTATCTTTCAGCCTATCTGAAATTAGCATCAACCAATCCAGATTAAAATCACCCAATATTACAGTTTTTTCTGGATTGTTTAGGCATTATCTTTGAAACTATAGGCTATTTTTGCTAAACTCTACACACTAACCACAAAACCTTACACCAAACCAGCAAAACATTATACATCTCTTGCAAAAGCAAACAATTCTTGCAAAACTCTTCAAACCCTTTAAAAATGTGTTTTTGCGTAAATACAGTACACACAAACCATCACTTGAATAAGTACACGAAACACCAATTACGCACTAATAGTATAAATGAAAACACTTGTGGCTTTTTCTTTTTCTGTGTGCAGGGCATAGCAGTTTGCAATAAGGTTTTGTCATATATGTTGTAAACACACAGGTATCCAAATGTGTAAAGTATGGATGTGTATTCTGAACATAACACACTATGAAAAAAATAAGAGGGCAAAGTTTATTTTTTCCCCCCAAAATGCTCCTCAAACAACCAAAGCGCAGTAGAAGAAAACAAAAACATTTGTGCTAGAAAAAAAAGAACAGAAAAAAATGAGGCTACATCTCGCCTTCTTTGTGGGTCTGGCCATAAGAGTATAATAACAGACGATATTGCCACTCCTATTTGTCACATCTTCAATTTAAGCCTACTAGAGAGCGTGTGCCCTCAGGCCTGGTAGGAAGCTAAAGTCATTCCACTACCTAAGAATAGTAAAGCCCCCTTTACTGGCTCAAATAGCCGACCAATCAGCCTGTTACCAACCCTTAGTAAACTTCTGGAAAAAATTGTGTTCGACCAGATACAATGCTATTTCACAGTAAACAAATTGACAACAGAATTTCAGCATGCTTATAGGGAAGGACACTCAACAAGCACAGCACTTACACAAATGACTGATGATTGACAACAAAGAGCTGCAGTTAGTTTCAGAGTGGGTGGCAAAATTAGCCCTAAATATTTCTAAAACTAAAAGCATTGTATTTGGAACAAAACACTCACTAAACCCTAAACCTCAACTAAACCAACTCACCCCAACTTTAAATATCCTGAATAATCTACTCTTTTAGATGTTATTCTAACAAATGCCCCTCATAAGTATACCACCAATGGAATCCTTGCTAATGAGCTCAATGACCATTGCCCCATAGCCTGCGTAAATTATGTATGAACTACCTAAATCTCACCCATGCATTATTACAAAGAGACATTTTAGGAATTTTAATTACCAACATTTCATGTCTTATCTGGGGTTGTGTGACTGGGGGATTGTGTCATCTATCTCTGACTCGGATCAGGCCCTAAATTGTTTTACTTCTGTGTTAAACAGTGTTGCAGATACGCATGCTCCGTATAAAAATCTAAGAGTAAAGTATAGATCAAACCCTTTCTTCACGCATGAATTGTCTGAAAAATTACAGGAAATACATTTAGCTTGAACTAAAGCTGGCAGTCCTTCAGACATTTGCGAAATAGATGTCCATCTCTAGTTAAAAAGTAAAGTCAATATACTTGGACTGTGTATCTGAGAATGGTGGGAATCCAGCAAACTTCTGGAAAGTTGTCAAATCTTGTAACCCCCCCCCCCCCTCGTAACAAAACTCCCCCACTCATTGCCCCAGCAGGTTATGGCTGCCTCTGGTCCAAAAATAGGCAAAATTTACATTTGTGGTGTTTTAATAATCACTTTGCCTCAGCTGGCCATCTATTTGAAATTCATAGTTTCAGTTGGCCATCTAATTGAAATTCCTCTAATTGCTCCAGTAGAGCAAGTATTTTATTCACCTTGAAACAGATTGTAGAGAATGATGCACACCCAGATACACACCCAGATCTTCTTATTGAGGAATTGTATTGTTTTTCTATAATATGTGTTGTGCTGTATTTTGCATGTTTTATATTGAATTTGAAATTGTATATACAGTGCTCCCTTGTTAATGAGACCCTGATCTCAATGGTGACTCCCTGCATAAATAAAATCAAAAGGGGAAAAAAAGTGCTTTATTGGTTGTCCACCGTTCATCTCTGTAAGACCGAGGGAAATTTTACTTTAAGTTGAGCCTAGCAACAGAAGACAAAACAGAAAGCCATTTGTCTCAAATTGCATAGTGACATCATCATAAAAACAAAAAAACGTACAAACAACTGAATGTGTCAAATTAGTGTTTGAAACCTGTGGCACCATTGCAAGACAGGTTTGTTGTTGTACTTTAAAACAAAACAAGACATTAAGACACAAATATAATGTAATTTTTTCACGCTCTGTATATCTAAAAAAACAGTCTGTGTAAAACTGTAATGGTCAAGTGTAGGTGATCCTGTTTACAGAGAAGAGAATTGTCTTCATATTATACACAAATCATTCTACAAAGCAGCAATGTGTTGCAAATGACATAATATTAAGTAATCCAATTTCAACTTTTTCAATACAGATATAAGATATCTTAATATTTGCCTCTACTTAAAATGACCACATACATGTTCAATGTTAACTACTTTTAAAAGAGAATACTGCTTTATACACTGAGTGTACAAAACAAAGAACACCTCCTCTTTCCATAACATAGACTGCCCGGGTGAATCCAGGTGAAAGCTATGATCCCTTATTGATGTCCCTCTTTAAATCCACTTCAGTCAGGGGAAGAGACAGGTTAAAGAAGGATTTTTAAGCTTTGAGACAATTGAGACATGGATTGTCTCAATTGAGGGTGCCATTCAGAGGGTGAATGGGCAAGACAAAATATTTAAGTGCCTTGAACTGGGTATGGTATTAGGGGCCAGGCGCACCGGTTTGTGTCAAGAACTGCAACTCTGCTGTGATCTTCACGTTCAACAGTTTCCCGTGTGTATCCAGAATGGTCCACCACCCAAAGGACATCCACCCAACTTGACACAACTGTGGAAAGCTTTGGAGTCAACATGGGCCAGCATCCCTGTGGAACGATTTTGACGCCTTGTAGAGTGTCCATGCCCCGACGAATTGAGGCTGTTCTGAAATATTCAATATTAGGAAGGTGTTCGTAATGTTTTGGACACTCAGGGTATAAACATACGTACAGTAAATACAACACTGAATATAAAACTAAGTCTTTGGCAAACGTAGTAAAAAGTACATTAACAAAACATTTCCAGCAGCAAATGAGTGTTTTCTTTCTATTCCTTCTTCAGTGTCCCTTTAAAAGCAAGGTGGCTATTCAATTACATGTAAATAATACTTAGGACTATAGTATGACTTGATTTGTATTGAAAAGTGAAATTTCTAAAGAGGTTAAAGTCTTTTTACAGTTGAAGCTTATACATATGTAGGCAACTGATGGTAAGAGTAAAACTATATTTCAGAATGTTTAGCTAGAGATATTATAGTAGCACTATATAGTATTATCCTTACCAGAGCAACGTGCATCATATTACTGTAGAAACTATCAGATACATGAATGTCAATTTCACATGAAAGTGTTATTCTTAAGAAGGCTTCTTTAGTTTAGATCTGGATAATGCCACTGTACATGTATTCTGTCATACTGTAGTATTTGATTAATTGTGACTAGGTATCCCCCTTTCCCTTTACTTACAGTGAATGTACTCAGTTGGAATGCAATTCTATTAAATCAGATGCCCAGGTAATAGTGCAAAAAAGATCAAACGATGATAACGCAAGTACACTGCTGAGTTAACAAAATATGATACGAAATGTGACAGAAAAAACACAATCCTGAAAATTCTTAGAAACTTTTGTACATTAGAAAAAAATCTTTAAAAAATAAAAACAATTTGAGAATAGAAAATGCTGCTGAACCACGGTCTGCATTTCATATTTTTCAGCAAAAAAAGCTTTAGAAAGTAAGCGAAAAGCACCAGGCTGTGGTTCACCCTACTCTTCAACATGCCCTAAACACAGGTTAGCTGGTTAGTCACCGTATTTGTATTTTGGCATACAACCTGTAGAAACCCCTGGGCTTATCATTACAACAAGAAATACCGCACTGATTTAGTCATGTAAAGAATTGAGGATCAATGAAGAAAACAACATCAACAACCACCGCAAAATAAAAAAAAGTTTGTTCAGTTCTAGATGCCAGGGGGCCCTCTTTGGCCAGTGTGTGTGTTTGAGCGTAGCCAGTCGCCCTGCCACTCATCCCCCTATGGTGAAACTGGAGATTTAGGGGGGATTCCATCTTGCTTCCCTTTGACCTCTCAGTGCCTCTCAGACAGGGACAATATGGAGGCTGCAGTCCCGACTGTGCAGTTGGACCATGTTTCCATGGTAACTAGTGGCGGTCATATGCTGTGGCAGCAGTGGGAGGCGCGGAGCCACGGGCTGCAGCACTATAATAATAAGGGTAACCTGAAAGTGAACAGAAGAAAGCGCAGTTCGAAACCACAAGATCAAACACCACAAAAGGCACACACACATGCTCATTTAACGTTACACTGCATAATTCACAGGGAAATCGTTAATCAGATATTGTGCTGGGGTAGCTAATTTGTGTTAAAATTATGACTGATTCTGCAGTAGGTTTACATGTAATGTCTCCACAACTGTTATGGTACATTTACATTTAAGTCATTTAGCAGACGCTCTTATCCAGAGCGACTTACAAGTTGGTGCATTCACCTTACGATATCCAGTGGAACAACCACTTTACAATAGTGCATCTAACTCTTTTAAGGGGGGGGGGGGGTTAGAAGGATTACTTTATCCTATCCTAGGTATTCCTTAAAGAGGTGGGGTTTCAGGTGTCTCCGGAAGGTGGTGATTGACTCCGCTGACCTGGCGTCGTGAGGGAGTTTGTTCCACCATTGGGGTGCCAGAGCAGCGAACAGTTTTGACTGGGCTGAGCGGGAACTGTACTTCCTCAGAGGTAGGGAGGCGAGCAGGCCAGAGGTGGATGAACGCAGTGCCCTTGTTTGGGTGTAGGGCCTGATCAGAGCCTGAAGGTACGGAGGTGCCGTTCCCCTCACAGCTCCGTAGGCAAGCACCATGGTCTTGTAGCGGATGCGAGCTTCAACTGGAAGCCAGTGGAGAGAGCGGAGGAGCGGGGTGACGTGAGAGAACTTGGGAAGGTTGAACACCAGACGGGCTGCGGCGTTCTGGATGAGTTGTAGGGGTTTAATGGCATAGGCAGGGAGCCCAGCCAACAGCGAGTTGCAGTAATCCAGACGGGAGATGACAAGTGCCTGGATTAGGACCTGCGCCGCTTCCTGTGTGAGGCAGGGTCGTACTCTGCGAATGTTGTAGAGCATGAACCTACAGGAACGGGTCACCGCCTTGATGTACTATGGTACTACTGTATACTTATTCTAGTTTTGATTGGTTTAGCTTATCAACCTTTCCAATATTTGGTCATAGTTATAATATTGATCAAACAGACAACTTCATTCTTAGCTACTTGAACACATAGTGAAATAGTACAAAGTATTATAGCTGTAATCTGATATAAATAATAAAAGGTAATACAGTGTTGATACTGACTTAGTACTGCTGGGTTGCTGAACCGCCATCCTTCGTTGTAGGTGGTGCATTGAGGGTGGGAATAGGGGTTTCCTGAAAAGTCTCCTCCTGAAAACCAAAAAAATCTGAACATCAGTCACAAGAACATGGCAATTCAGGAGATTTGCTTAATATTCCTGTAACTGTGTCACACAAAAGGTTCATCTAAAATGACATACTCAAATCTAACTGCCTGTAGCTCAGGGCCTGAAGCAAGGATATGCATATTCTTGGTACCATTTGAAAGAAAACACTTTGAAGTTTGTGGAAATGTTAAAAGAATGTAGGAGAATATAACGCATTAGATCTGGTAAAAGATAATACAAAGAAAAAAAAACGTTTTTTGTATTTACTTTGTACCATCATCTTTGAAATGCAAGAGAAAGGCCATAATGTATTATGCCAGCCCAGGCGCAATTTAGATGTTGGCCACTAGATGGCAGCAGTGTACGTGCAAAGTTTTAGACTGATCCAAGGAACCATTGTATTTCTGTTCAAAATGTTGTATCAAGACTGCCCAAATGTGCCTAATTTGTTTATTAATAACGTTTCATGTTCAAAACTGTGCACTATCCTCAAACAATAGCATGGTATTCTTTCACTGTAATAGCTTCTGTAAATTGGACAGTGCAGTTAGATTAACAAGAACTTAAGCTTTCTGCCAATATCAGATATGTCCATGTCCTGGGAAATGTTCTTGTTACTTACAACCTCATGCTAATCCCATTAGCCTACATTAGCTCAGCCATCCCGTAGGGGACCCACCAATCCTGAAGAAGACTTGTAGTTTGTGTTATCAAATATTTTAATACAGATTTTAAATTATCAAAAATAAAACATATTTCACATTGTTCCTTTTTATTTGAGCAATTAGATTTTGTGTGCCACGGAACAGACAGAAACTACATTGTTCCACAACAAGTCCCAGAGAAATGTCCTTGTCGTTTCCCTAAGCCCTCCTACCCACTCACTTTAGGTGAATTCATCATACGTTAATCATCTGGTCGTTTTGGAGATGTCTCCTATTCTCTGCTTGGCTAGGGGACTTTGGTGCAACCTTTTGTTGCTTTTAAAAACGTCCAAAGCCTCGATTCTAAGGTCCCAAATGGATTCCCACTCTGCTTCTCATCCTCTGTTTATTCTCACTGTAGATTCTCTGTTGCAGAGGGCAGGAAGCTGAGGCAGTGTCAGTGAGCAATACTGTTGGTCTTGCCCGTTTCTTTATTTTATGATACAATAAAGGCTAGGTTTTATATAAAGCTACTGAGGAATGGCCTTTGCTTTAACAGTAGAACTGCTAAAGCAGTCATTTTGACTGCTCATGGTTATGAATTTTGTACTACTCTGCCATTTTTTTTGTCATGCCCCCCTCCGTCCGTGACTTGTCCTAAATAAGTGTATATAACACAATGTCTTTGTTAGAATCTTAATATCACAAACCCAACTGGATTTACAACTAGTTTAACTAGGGCATGTCATTTTTTTAAATGGTTTTCCCCAGTTGCCTTTCTTCTCCCAAAAGTAGGGCCTGCTCTTGCTCCTAACAGTTGAAAGTGCAATGCAAGGCTGATAATCACCCCAACAATTGCCTCAAATCTGAATCAAAATTATACTGAAACAAATTTCACACATTAAACAGCAGATTAAATCAATTCAGGAAAGTATGATGGGGAGAATGGGTGGAGTGACGAGCAAGGGGGAAGCGAACAATGCATAATTATGTAATCACTCATTTTGAATGAAGAACAGGGCAGGCTATTCGATTATATTGATCCATTCCAATTATATGCCTAGTCTTAAAATGGTATGTACCATATATCAGCCCACCGAATCAAAGCAGTGATATCAGTCTACTCTGGACTACTTGGAGTAGGGTACACACCAAGAGCGTGCATAATTGAACATGCTGAATATCTGGTCAAATATCCACATTGGGCAGCAGACGCGAGTGTTGGAAAATGTGGTGATGAGGCCTGTGGAGCCTTATGTCGGAAGGGGAGAAATGTCACCATGGACAATTTCTTCACCTCACCGTCATTGCCGAACAAGTTGCAAGTAAAACAAGTCTGGCAGGCACCATTAACAAAATGAGATGGGAGCTCCCTCTCTTAGGGCAAAATAAGGAACTGCACAGCCTAACGTACTTCTGTAACGGCTTTCGTTGGTGGAAGGAGAGGAGGACCAAAATGCAGCGTGATACGTATCCATAATATATTTTAATTTGAATGAATACAAAATACAAAAAGAGAATCAAAATGAAAACCGAAACAGTCCCGAATGGTACAAACACTGAAACGGAAAACAGGAAACAATCACCCACACCACACAATGAAAAACAGGATACCTAAATATGGCTCCCAATCAGAGACAACGATAAACAGCTGCCTCTGATTGGGAACCACACCAGGCCAAACACATAGAAAACAAACAACCTAGAAAAAAGAACATAGACTGCCCACCCCAACTCACACCCTGACCAACCTAACACAAAGACATAAAAAAGAAACTAAGGTCAGAACGTGACAACTCCACAATTGTGCTGAAGAATGATAAGACAATTGGACACAGTCAAGAGAAAACCGGACACTATTATGCACTACAACCAAACAAAGGTACTGTATGTCAAAGTTTGTCATGCAAGTGAAAGTGAAAAAATAGTGTCAACTGTTAGGACAAGGAAAATCCAACTGATGCCATTTCATAAAGATGCACACAAGCACGAGCTGACAATAATTGACCATTTTTTACTGCTGTCATCGAAACATATTTATTATAATGCAGTGATTGCTTTTGTGCAGTTTCACTATTTATGATGGCCACTTGTCGCTTCTAATGATGTTCAGGCTACTGATGTTTTCATAATTTAACCGCATGTCATTTGACCATGTGTCTTGGTAGTTGGGGTATTTTTATTTACTTCAAAGTTATACAAATACGCCGTTACCATGTTCCACACATATGCTTTCTGTTTCATAGTTGTAACAAAAGCACTCCACAAATAGAATTTATTGAACGCTTGAATTTTGGCGCTTTTAGATTTTGATTTGTTTTTACAGATAGCCTACAGTAACATCAACAAATTCAAAATGATATTGTGGTATTTGAAATAAAATACAAATCATACAGTATTATAATGTTACCCAAGGCCTTCGTAAACACAACCAAATTATTATTTTTTACAATAGAATATATGAAATGTATTAATTACACTGTTAGAATGTTTCAGTACAAATTACTGCTCATTAGCTTGAAGGGAGGTCCATCGAGGCTCAGCGGTTCTCGTGTTAACAGCGTTTGGAGCCTGTCACCAAATCTTAGCCATTCCTTGCTGAATGAATAGGAGAGAGCGGAAAAAACTCCTCGGCTGACAGAGGCTCTCTCTGTGTCTGTGGCTGTGCGTGCATATGCGCGTGAACCCTCAGAACATACTTTATGGTGTGGGCCAAGTTAACTACACTTTACAAAAATACGAATGCAACAAATTCAAAGATTTTTCTTTTAAGAAAGTTCTTAAAAGGAAATCAGTCAATTGAAATAAATTCATTAAGCCCTAATCAATGGAATTCACATGACCGGGAATACAAATACGCATCTGTTGGTCACAGATACCTTATAAAAAAGTTAGGGGCGTGGATCAGAAAAACAGTCAGTATCTGGTGTGATCACCATTTGCTTCATGCAGCGCGACACATCTCCTTCGCATAGAGTTGATCAGGCTGTTGATTGTGGCCTGTGGAATGTTGTCCTACTCCTCTACAATGGCTGTGCGAAGTTGCTGGATATTGGTGGGAACTGGGACACGCTGTCGTACACGTTGATCCTGAGCATTCCAAATGTCTGGTGAGTATTCTGTTCACTGTTTATAAGATTTACCCAGCATAGTATTAATATTAGCTCTTGCTGTGTTCGGGCTCAAAGGTTGTATTCGTATATCTTTTTTCTTGCATTGTCTGTTATTTGTTTGCCATGTATTTGAACACTTCTTCACTGATTTTTAAATTGATTATATTTTTTGTCATTGTCCTTTACTTAAAAACAGTATCAACATAATTAACTTGCTGTAGGGACTGTCCAGTGAGAATCAGGATTATCTATGGTTAATATTTTAAACATGATTGGGCCACATTGTAAAGTAGCCCATACACACACATAGAGGCATCCTCACTGCTGGACCTGTGACCCGAGCTGGTCCCTGAGAGAGATATTGATTTTACCTTTAACTGTTTGCTGTGAACCGAAAATGCAGGTTAAGTAGAAGGGAAACAGATACGCTCGGCAGCCCTTGTATTCTAGGGAGGCAGGCACAGCCACGAAAGGAAAGCGGGAGAGCTGTGTTTATCCATGGGGCTGGTGAGAGTTGAGAAGAACTGTCCTATCTCACAGCGACTGATCACCTATCGATCTCCTCTATTGTCTGCTAAACACATGCTAAATGCACACTAACGATGCTAACCGCTGACATCCTACTCCCAGGGCTCTAAAGAGAGGAAATCTTGGAAATATTTTGCTGTGCAACCTGAAGTTTTAATTTGGGAGCACCAGTGCGAAAAAAATTATATATATATATATATACACTGCTCAAAAAAATAAAGGGAACACTTAAACAACACAATGTAACTCCAAGTCAATCACACTTCTGTGAAATCAAACTGTCCACTTAGGAAGCAACACTGATTGACAATAAATTTCACATGCTGTTGTGCAAATGGAATAGACAAAAGGTGGAAATTATAGGCAATTAGCAAGACACCCCCAATAAAGGAGTGGTTCTGCAGGTGGTGACCACAGACCACTTCTCAGTTCCTATGCTTCCTGGCTGATGTTTTGGTCACTTTTGAATGCTGGCGGTGCTTTCACTCTAGTGGTAGCATGAGACGGAGTCTACAACCCACACAAGTGGCTCAGGTAGTGCAGCTCATCCAGGATGGCACATCAATGCGAGCTGTGGCAAGAAGGTTTGCTGTGTCTGTCAGCGTAGTGTCCAGAGCATGGAGGCGCTACCAGGAGACAGGCCAGTACATCAGGAGACGTGGAGGAGGCCGTAGGAGGGCAACAACCCAGCGGCAGGACCGCTACCTCCGCCTTTGTGCAAGGAGGAGCACTGCCAGAGCCCTGCAAAATGACCTCCAGCAGGCCACAAATGTGCATGTGTCAGCATATGGTCTCACAAGGGGTCTGAGGATCTCATCTCGGTACCTAATGGCAGTCAGGCTACCTCTGGCGAGCACATGGAGGGCTGTGCGACCCCACAAAGAAATGCCACCCCACACCATGACTGACCCACCGCCAAACCGGTCATGCTGGAGGATGTTGCAGGCAGCAGAACGTTCTCCACGGCGTCTCCAGACTCTGTCACGTCTGTCACATGTGCTCATGTGCTCAGTGTGAACCTGCTTTCATCTGTGAAGAGCACAGGGCGCCAGTGGCGAATTTGCCAATCTTGGTGTTCTCTGGCAAATGCCAAACGTCCTGCACGGTGTTGGGCTGTAAGCACAACCCCCACCTGTGGACGTCGGGCCCTCATACCACCCTCATGGAGTCTGTTTCTGACCGTTTGAGCAGACACATGCACATTTGTGGCCTGCTGGAGGTCATTTTGCAGGGCTCTGGCAGTGCTCCTCCTTGCACAAAGGCGGAGGTAGCGGTCCTGCTGCTGGGTTGTTTTCTACAAGTTTCCACTTGTAATTCCGACTTAGAGGGTAGTTCAAGTCAAACCTTCCAGTCAGAACTAGAAATGTACGATAACTCTGATAGAACGCTGCATATGACACAACACTCCCTGGAAACTATATTGAGAATAATAGCCAAAACCTTGTGAGACAGAGAAATGTATATCCTCAGCTTCAAGGCTTTTTCAAGACTCATGGTAATGATGGGGGGAAAAGTTATTGTTCAAAAAGCTTTTGTTGTCTTGGCATATATCTACAAGTAACTAAAATGTGGATAAACAATCAAAATATGTATTTGTCTGTCTGTCTGTCTCTCTCCCAGCCTCTCTCTCTCCCAGCATCTCTCTCTCCCAGCATCTCTCTCTCCCAGCATCTCTCTCTCCCAGCCTCTGTCAATCAACAGGGCATCATAGCCTTTGATGACAATGTCAGGTCGCGGCGAGAACACCAGCTGTCTCTTATTAGAAGTGCTCCCAGTCAATCTGTTAGCAGGCCAATACAGAGCTCAAATCTGAGCCAATTAGGAGCAGTGTGTGAAAGGGCTAAAGGATCTAAAGGGCTTAGCCTGTCTGTCGTCACTCTGATCGCACCAGAAACATAAACACATAAGAGTTTATGCGTTCACATGGATTAAGGAAATATGTCTGTCACCAGAACATGTATAGCAATTGATACAATAATACATATGCAGTTCACACTCAACTACATTTTTCAACTTAACCATCTAAATTATGATGATCATTCATTGAATTTAGATAGCACTTCTCCAATGCACAAAGTGCTTAACATTATAAGGAGGGTGGGACCTCACTTCACCCACTACTATTCTGCAGCACCAATGGGACATGAAAAACCAATAAGTCTTCAATGGGACCAGATAAACCAATAAATAAGTTGTCAAGATGTCTTACCTGTGATGACCGAGTAGCTCTGTGAGATGCTGGAGCCCAGATCTGAGCTGGCGCTGGTGGATAGGCAGGGTTTGGTCTCATCTAGACTGCTGTTCGGGGATGGGAAAGAGGACTCATTTGCCTGTGGAATAAAATACACAACATTAGCATTGGTCTTTTAGCACATACCCTCGCAAGCGCTAGCACACACACACACCCTCACTGCCTGTCTAAACTTGTCCTTTGAGTGACCCAAACAAAGCCTATCAAATGTCAAACCCACCGAATACAACAAAAGCTATCTCTGACTACAGTCAAGTCTTCAGCCAAGACCCAAAAGGAGTGTGACCGCTAATGACCATTTGGGAAGCCCATCCTTAAACAACAATGGTTTTAAGGTGTAGAAACCGATAAACACATCTGAAGGGCCTCTGTAATCTTCTAATTGCAATTCCTCCTGAATATTTATGCATTCTGCTGTGACCCCCTTGTGCTTGAACCAAAGGCCTGTGATGTATGCATACATTAGGCTATGTCTGAGAGGAAGAGAGAGAGGAATGAGTGAGGGATTGCGAGAAGGAGTGAAAGGCTAGGAGTGTCAGCTGGTTCTTTGTGCTCGGTTGCGGTCATCCCTGTGACCAGTCAAGGGAGGAGACATTCAGGGCTTTGTTACAGGAGGCACATGTGGTCGTGCTTTTTTAAAAGGGGAGGAAAAAACCTTGACATCAAAACCTGTGTTTTGAAGTTTCAGGATGAATAAATAAAACTTTTGTCGAATTTTAGGGGTTTGCGACATCAAGATGTGAGATGAGCGTGGCTACTGTGTTTCTGTAGAAAACCACACATGTTAAATCTTGAAAGCATGCATAAAAAGAGATGCTTTTAACTTCATTGAGAGGAAGTTCCTGAATTTGGGAACTTTCTGTGTATTTTAATGTGTTTTATCAAGGTTAATTCACTTCTAAATCAGTCTATGAATGGGCAATAGCCCTTCTTTAGAGTAATAGTCAGCCATTACTTCCTGTTTAGTGTTTATTCCCCTTGAATTATTATACAATTATAAGGGTTAAGGCTCTCTAGGCGGTGAGGAAGACTTCCTGTCTGTCCCTCGTGTGTGTGTGGGTCTCTGTCTGTGGGTGTGTTTGTATCAATGGGGGCCGCCCCATTCCCAAAGGGGCCGAAACGGTGACCCCATCCTTGTCTGCCTCTATCCCCGTTCAACTCTAATTGTCTACTCCTCTGGATGTTCCTCTCTATTGCACTGGGCCTAGGGAGCACAACAGCCATTTTGTTATGCTAATGGGCTGTGGGCTGGGTGGAGGGTTGGGCGGAATGCTGGGTGGAGGCCGAGTGGCGAGCACAGAGGGCCCCTGAGTGGCCTGGGCAACATGGCAGCCAGAAGTGTGGGAGGGATGAGAGCCATTCAACCAGGCAGGCCTTCTCCAAAATTGCTTTTTAATGCCCTGACGCAGACACCCCAGATACGACCCTAATAGCCTAATAGTCAAGCACCTTTTCACCAGTTGAAAAAAAGAGGAGGGAGGAGGAAAGAGGGGGATGAAAATAACGGGAAAAAAGGCTCCAATGAAAGCGGGCTAGTCTGATTAATATTACGTTAGATGAAAACAGATTTTTCTGGACCATTCTGGGGCGGCTTCTCTCCCCTCTCCCCCCTCCTTCCTCCCTCCTTCTCTCCCCTCCTTCCCTTGTTTCAATACCTTCTCCTCCACTCTTTATGATTGCAAGTCATTTCCAATTCGTTTTGGTATTGATCTTGTGGTAGGAATCAGTTTGGTAATTAGTTGCATTAGGGGCCTGTCCCGCCGGCTGAGGGGCTGTCCCCATCCTGATTTATCACCGATCTAATTCGCTACGATCGCACCCGAGATGAAAATGAACTCAATTAGGCCACTAGCCACGGCTGCTAAGGCTGCATGGGCAGTAGCTCTGGGAGTTTCAAGAGAGAAACTAATAGTCTCTTGTTTAATGAAAGTAAATAAAGGTTATCCGACGAAATAGGGCCCATAGCTTTAAATAAGAAGTTGGAAGCAATTAGGGATTTATATTGTCGCTGGAGCTGGTTTGAGTGGGCCACCTCATTCAATGATGGAATGGCGTTCTCTGGAAATTTGACCTCAACTGCTCATACATGCGTGGGGAACAAAATTGTAAAACAGTGAACATTTTTAACAGTGAAATAAGGAAATTGCAACATTTTTATAATGAGGTACGCTATATAGACAGTAATTCACTATTGCATGTGAAAATGTCACTGGATGCATTTGTAGCCATTTAACTTTAAGTTTATGTTGGTGGCCTACTTTCTGTGTTTGCAAACGTTCCCGCACGAGGGCAATGCAAGCAATTTGGTGGCAGAACACAGGGGAGTTCTCAGAGGTTGACAGCAAAAAAAGCCTCCATTTACATGTTGCATTTCACACTACTTTTGGATTATAATTGGATTTTAAGGCTCATATTTCAATTGATTAAGGATCCCCATTAGCTGCTGCCAAGGCTAACTCTTCCTGTGGTCCAGCAACATTAAGGCAGTTATATACAGTTTAAAATATTACATGACATTACATTTAATAACACTTTAGCCAATACATTTAGTGTATTCCCTCAGGCCACTACTCCACTATCACATATTTACAATACAACATCCATGGGTATGTGTCTGTGTCTTATCATGTGCATGTGTGTCTGTGCCTGTGTGTGTTTTTTCAGAGTCCCCCGCGGTTCCATAAAGTGTATTTGATCTGTTATTTAATCTGATTCTACTGCTTGCATCAGTTACCTGATGTGGAATAGAGTTCCATGTAGCCATGGCTCTATGTAGTACTGTGTGCCTCCCATAGTCTGTTCTAAACCTGGGGATTGTGAAAAGACCTTTGGTGGCATGTCTTGTGGGGTATGCATGGGTGTCTGAAGAGACCTCTGGTGGCATGTCTTGTGGGGTATGCATGGGTGTCCTAGCTGTGTGCTAGTAGTTTAAACAGACACCTCGGTGCATTCAGCCTGTCACCACTTCTTACAAAAAAAAGTGGTGATGAAGTCCGTCTCTCCTCCACTTTGAGCCATGAGAGATTTACATGAATATTATTAATGTTAGGTCTCTTTGTACATTTAAGGGTCAGCCGTGCTGCCCTGTTCTGAGCTAATTGTAATTTTCTGAGGTCCTTCATTTGTGGCACTTGACCACACGACTGAACAATACTCCAGATGCGACAAAACTACAGCCTGTTGATAGTGTTTGTTAAAAAGGCAGAGCAGCACTTTATTATGGACAGACTTCTCCCCATCATAGCTGCTGTAGTTTCAACATGTTTTGACCATGATAGTTTACAACCCAGGGTTACTCCGAGCAGTTTAGTCACCTCAACTTGCTCAATTTCCACATTATTTATTACAATATTTAGTTGAGGTTTAGGGTTTAGAGAATGATTGAAATATTTACAACTAACTTATTACTTGCTCTTTATTAGGTGTTTTAGTGATTTCACTCGCTGTACTAGCTGATGTGGATAGTGTTGAGTCATCCGCATACATAGAAACACTGGCTTTACTCAAGGCCAGTAAAATGTCATTAGTAAAGATTTAAAAAAGTAAGAGGCCTAGACAGCTGCCCTGGGGAATTCCTGATTCTACCTGGATTATGTGGTAGAGGCTTCCATGAAAGAACACCCTCTGTGTTCTGTTAGACCGGTAACTGTTCATCCACAATATAGCAGGGGGTGTAAAGCCATAAGACATATGTTTTTCCATCAACAGACTATGACTGATAATGTTAAAAGCTGCACTGAAGTCCAGCAAAGCTGCTCCCACAATATTCTTATCATCAATTACACTCAGGCAATCATCAGTCATTTGTGTAAGTGTTGGGCTTGTTGAATATACTTCCCTATAAGCGTGCTGAAAGTCTGTTGTCAATTTGTGTACAGTAAAATAGCATTGTATCTGGTCAAACACCATTTTTCCCAAAAGGTTACTAAGGATTGGTAACAGGCTGATTGGTTGGCTATTTGAGCCAGTAAAGGGGGCTTTACTATTCTTGGGTAGCGGAATGACTTTAGCTTCCCTCCAGGCCTGAGGGCACACACTTTCTAGTAGGCTTAGATTGAAGATATGGCAAATAGGAGTGTCGATATTGTCCACTCTTATCCTCAGTAATTTTCCATCCAAGTTGTCAGACCACGGTGGCTTGTCATTGTTGATAGACAACAATATTTTCTTCACTTCTATCACACTGACTTTATGGATGTCTAAATTACAATGCTTGTCTTTCATAATTTGATCAGTTACACTTGGATGTGTAGTGTCAGCGTTTGTTGCTGGCTTGTCATGCATAAATTTGCTAATCTTGACAGTGAAAAAATAATTAAAGTAATTGGATTAATCTATGGGTTTTGTGATGAATGAGCCATCTGATTCAGTAAATGATGGAGCTGAGTGTGCCTTCATGCCCAAAATTTCATTTAAGGCGCTCCAAAGCTTTTTTATTATTAAAATCAAAAATCAAATCAAATTGTATTAGTCACATGCGCCAAATACAACCTTACAGTGACATGCTTACGTACGAGGCCCTAACCAACAATGTAGTTAAAAAAAATAGGGATAAGAAATAAAAGTAACAAGTAATTAAAGAGCAGCAGTAAAATAACAATAGTGAGACTATATACAGGAGCGTACTGGTAGAGAGTCAATGTGCGGGGGCACCGGATAGTCGAGGTAATATGTACATGTAGGTAGAGTTATTAAAGTGACTATGCATAGATGATAACAAAAGAGGGTAGCAGTGGTGTAAAAGAAGGGGAGAGGGGGAGGGATGCAAATAGTCTGGGTAGCCATTTGATTAGATGTTCAGGAGTCTTATGACTTGGGGGCTGTTTAGAAGCCTTTTGGACCTAGATTTGACGCTCCGGTACCGCTTGCCTTGCGGTAGAAGAGAGAACAGTCTATGACTAGGGTGGCTGGAGTCTTTGACAATTTTTAGGGCCTTCCTCTGACACCGCCTGGTTTAGAGGTCCTGGATGGCAGGAATCTTGGCCCCAGTGATGTACTGGGCCGTTCGCACTACCCTTTGTAGTGCCTTGCGGTCGAGGGCGAGCAGTTGCCATACCAGGCAGTGATGCAACCAGTCAGGATGCTCTCGATTGTGAAGCTGTAGAACCTTTTGAGGATCTGAGGACCCATGCAAAATATTTTCTGTCTCCTGAGGGGGAATAGGTTTTGTCATGCCCTCTTCACGACTGTCTTGGTGTGCTTGGACCATGTTCGTTAATTGGTGATTTGGACACCGAGAAACTTGAAGCTCTCAACCTGCTCCATTGCAGCCCCGTCGATGAGAATGGGGCAGGCTCGGTCCTCTTTTTCCTGAAGTCCACAATCATCACCTTTGTCTTGATCACGTTGAGGGCGAGGTTTTTGTCCTGGCACCACACGAGCAAGTCTCTGACCTCCTTATACAATGCCCTGCAAAAGTTTTCATCCCCCTTGGCGTTTTTCCTATTTTGTTGCGTTACAACCTGTAATTTAAATGGACTTTTATTTGAATTTCATGTAATGGACACAAATAGTCCAAATTGGTGAAGTGAAATGAAAAAAATTACTTGTTTCAAAAAATGTGAAAGAATTCTAAAGGGAATACTCTTGCGTGCATATACTGTATATACCTGTTCTGAAAGGCCCCAGAGTCTGCAACACCACTAAGCAAGGGGCACCACCAAGCAAGCGACACCATGAAGACCAAGGAGCTCTCCAAACAGGTCAGGGACAAAGTTGTGGAGAAGTACAGATCAGGGTTTGGTTATAAAGAAATATCCAAAATTTTGAACATCCCACTGAGCACCATTAAAATCATTATATATTTTTTTAAGAATATTGCACCACAACAAACCTGCAAAGAGAGGGCCGCCCACCAAATCTCACAGACCATTCAAGGAAGGGATTAATCAGAGAGGCAACAAATAGACCAAAGGATAACCTTGAAGGATCTGTCCATAGGACCACTTTAGTCTGTACATTCCACAGAGCTGGGCTTTACAGAAGAGTGGCCAGAAAAAAGACATTGCTTCAAGAAAAAAATAAGCAAACATGTTTGGTGTTCACCAAAAGACATGTGGGAGACTACCCAAACATATTGAAGAAGGTTCTCTGGTCAGATGAGACAAAAATTTAGCTTTTTAGCCATCAAGGAAAACGTTATGTCTGGCGCAAACCCAACACCTCTCATCACCCTGAGAATACCATCCCCACAGTGAAGCATGGTGGTGGCAGCATCATGCTGCGGGGATGTTTTTCATCGGCAGAGACTGGGAAACTGGTCAGAATTGAAGGAATGATGGATGGTGCTAAATACAGGGAAATTCTTGAGGGAAATCTGTTTCAGTCTTCCAGAGATTTGAGACGGGGACTGAGGTTCACATTCCAGCAGGACAATGATCCTAAGCATACTGCTAAATCAACACTTGAGTGATTTAAGGGGAAACTGTTAACCTCTCTGGTACAAGTGGGATGCTAGCGTCCCACCTCGACAACAGCCAGTGAAATTGCAGGGCGGCAAAATCAAAACAACAGAAATCCCATAATTAAAACTCCTCAAACATACAAGTATTTTACACCATTATAAAGATAAACTTCTTGTAAATCCAACCACAGTGTCCAATTTCAAAAAGGCTTTACTGCAAAAGCACACCATGCGATTATGTTAGGTCAGCACCTAGTCACAGAAAACCATACAGCCATTTTCCAGCCAAAGAGAGGAGTCACAAAAAGCAGAAATTGAGATAAAATTAATCACTAACCTTTGATGATCTTCATCAGATGGCACTCATAGGACTTCATGTTACACAATACATGTATGTTTTGTTCGATAAGGTTCATATTTATATCCAAAAATCTCAGTTTACATTGGCGCGTTATGTTCAGAGAGAAAGTGCAGAGAGCCACATCAAATTACAGAAATGCTCATCATAAACATTTATAAACGATACAAGTGTTAAACATACGGATAAAGATAAACTTCTCCTTAATGCAACCGCTGTGTCAGATTTCAGAAAGGCTTTACGGAGAAAGCACACTTTGCGATTATGTTAGGTCAGCACCTAGCCACAGAAACCCATACAGCCGTTTTCCAGTCAAGGAGAGTGTCACAAAAGTCAGAAATAGCATTAAAATTAATCACTTACCTTTGATGATCTTCATCTGGTGGCACTCCCAGGTCTCCATGTTAGACAATAAATGTTTGTTTTGTTCGATTATGTCCCTCTTTATGGCCAAAAACCTCCTTTTTGTTCGCGCGTTTTGTCCAGTAATCCGAATGCTTAACTTCGTGGCTATATATATCAATAATATTTCAACCGGACAAAAGCTTCGTCAGGAGGAAAGGAGAAACAGGAAAGGCGCGTTCCCGATCAGGCGCATGGCTGATGAATGGAAATTTCCACTGGCCACTGATTGAAAGTGCTGTATCTCCCTCATTTTTCAGAGTAAAAGCCTGAAACAATGCCTAAAGACTGGCCACATGAGGAGGAAGCCACAGAGCTCGTGAACTGGGTCCTAAGTCTTTGTATGGTGGATAGGCCTTCAATGGAAAAACAGCCTTTCAAAATAATAGTACTTCCTGGTTGAATTTTCCTCGGGTTTTTGCCTGCCATATAAGTTGTGTTATACTCACAGACATTATTTTTACAGTTTTGGAAACTTTAGAGTGTTTTCTATCCAAATCTACTAATTATATGCATATCCTATCTTCTGGGCCTGAGTAGCAGGCAGTTTAATTTGGGCACGCTTTTCATCCAAAAATCCAAATGCCACCTACCCGAGTGAAGTTAAATGGAATGGCCTAGTCAAAGCCCAGACCTCAATCCATTTGAGAATCTGTGGTATGACTTAAAGATTGCTGTGCACCAGCGGAACCCATCCAACTTGAAGGAGCTGGAGCAGTTTTGCCTTGAAGAATGGGCAAAAATCCCAGTGGCTAAATATGCCAAGCTTATAGAGACATATCCCAAGAGACTTGCAGCTGTAATTGCTGCAAAATGTGGCTCTACAAAGTATTGACTTTGGGGGGGTGAATAGTTATGCACGCTCAAGTTCTTTTTTTTTTCTTATTTCTTGTTTGTTTCACAAGAAAATATTTTGCATCTTCAAAGTGGTAGGCATGTTGTGTAAATAAAATGATACAAACCCACAAAAAGTCCATTTTAAT
Source organism: Salvelinus alpinus (assembly GCF_045679555.1). Classification (NCBI taxonomy): domain Eukaryota; kingdom Metazoa; phylum Chordata; class Actinopteri; order Salmoniformes; family Salmonidae; genus Salvelinus; species Salvelinus alpinus. The sequence continues at coordinate 6,027,209 of NC_092102.1, forward strand.
TCCAGGTTGAAAGGCAACAAAGTAACAAAAATGCCAAGCGGGGTGAAAACTTTTGCAAGCCACTGTAGGCTGTCTCGTTGTAGTCGGTGATCAGGCCTACCGGTGTTGGAGTTATGCCTGCCCGTGCAGTCATGAGTGAACAGGGAATACAGGAGGGGACTGAGCACGCACCCCTGAGGGGCCCCTGTGTTGAGGATTAGCTTGGCAGATTTGTTGTTACCTACCTGGGGGTGGCCTGGTCAATATTTAAATCACCCAGAAAATATACCTCTGTTGATATCACATACATTATCAAGCATTTCACACGTTATCCATATACTGAATGTTAGCACTTGGTGGTCTATAGGAGCTTCCAATCAGAATGGGCTTTAGGTGAGGCAGATGAATCGTTTGAATCTCCTGCTTAATATAATGTTTGTGTCATCATCGCAAAACAACTGCAATATACTTAAAAAACACTTCAACTTCAACCAATAAAATAGCTTTTGATACAGGTTGTTAATTAGCCTTCGCTAATTAACAACTGAGCCCTAGGACCATCTGGCCTGGCGATTCCTGGCTGTCCCCAGTCCACCTGGTTGTGCTGCTGATCCAGTTTCTGCTGTTCTGCTGGCGTTTTGGAACCCTGGCCTGTTCACCAGACATGCTACCTTGTTGTACTGCTGCTCCAATTTCTGCTGTTCTGCCTGCGGCTATGGAACCCTATCCCGTTCACTGGACGTGCTACCCAGACCTGCAGTTTCAACCCTCTTTCTCCCTCTCTGTCTCACTGTACCGCACCTGCTGTCTCGACCTCTGAATGCTCGGCTATGAAAAGCCAACTGACATTTCCTTCTGAGGTGCTGACCTGTTGCACCCTGTATAACCTCTGTGATTATTAGTTGACCCTGCTGGTCATCTATGAACGTTTGAACATCGTGAGGAACACTCTGGCCTTAATGTCCATGTGCTCTTAGGATCTCCACCAGGCACAGCCAGAAGATGACTGGCCACCCCTCAGCCTGGTTCCTCTCTAGGTTTCAGCCTTTCTAGGGAGTTTTTCCTAGCCACCGTGCTTCTATCAGCATTGTTTGCTCTTTGGGGTTATAGGCTTAGTATTTGTATAAGCACTTTGTGACCACTGCTGATGTAAAAAGGGCTTTATAAATAAATATTATTTGATTGATTGCTTAATCCAAAATAGGTATTTTGTAAAAATCACAACCAAATATAATGTTTGTGACTGTTCAAGCAATAATCAAAACAACATTGTAAGCGTATGACAACCCAAAAAATGTATGGCTCTGGTTACAACAACCTAGGAGGTTTATTCGTGGCACTGACCGATGATGGGTGACTTCCTGCTTTCTTGCTTCATCCAAACGTTGTGCGTTGTGCGTGACATCAGTGTGCCATGTACTTAAAAGGGGCTTGTACACATAATACAAAGTGTATACTAATATTCCTTCTATCTTCAGATGTCTTTTCTGTGTCCAGCTCCTGCGTTGTGTTTGGATATTTACACTATATACTGTTTTTCCATCATGGCATTGTCACTCACCTGTTCTGGTTTGATGTGTTCTGAGGTGGAGAAGACATCGGGGTAGGATGGCCGCTCGAACACCCGGTCCAGAGCCTCCAGTTGCTGCTGGGTGAAGGCGTCGGCCCAGAGGTACTTCCGTAAACTCTCCATGCTGACCTGAGAGTCACTGCATTGGCCAGAGCCATCCGACCCATCTAGGGAGAGAGGGGGGTATAGGGTTAAAGGACAGGATTATTATTAATATGGCCAGCTGTTGGGGGGTCTAAAGCCAAACAGAACTGAGAGGTGGAGATGCTATTCAAACACCTGTAACAACCAGCAGGGAATATTCCTGCAATACTCTCAAAGTTCCAGTATGACGTTGATGGAGCTGCTATTCAAAACACCTATAACAACCAGCAGGGAATATTCCTGCAATACTCTCACAAAGTTCCAGTATGACGTTAGGACATGATGTTCCAAATTGTTCCCTGATCATACATCAGAAATCTATAATAAGTAAATCTATAAAATGCCTGGAATCAATGAAATTGGTTATGAGAAAACATTATAGGAACATTCTGCTAGTGTTGATGGAAACAACACCGATAACAACAAGCAGGGAACATTCACACAAGACTCTTAAAAGTTTACGGTGTGATGTTATGACATGATTGTTCCAATAATGTTCCCTAAAAATACAGTTGAAGTCAGAAGTTTACATACTGTACACTCAGGTTGGAGTCATTAAAACCCACTTTTCAACCACTCCACAAATTTCTTGTAAACAAACTATAGTTTTGGCAAGTCGGATAGGACATCTACTTTGTGCTTGACACAATTTTTCCAACAATTGTTTACAGACAGATTATTTCACTTATAATTCACTGAATCACAATTCCAGAGGGTCAGAAGTTTACATCCACTAAGTTGACTGTGCCTTTAAACAGCTTGGAAAATTACAGAAAATTATGTCATGGCTTTAGAAGCTTCTGATAGGCTAATTGACATAATTTGAGTGAATTGGAGGTGTACCTGTGGATTTATTTCAAGGCATACCTTCAAACTCAGTGCCTCTTTGCTTGACATCATGGTAAAATCCAAAGAAATCAGCGAAGACCTCAGAAAAAAATGTTTTGACCTCCACAAGTCTGGTTCATCCTTGGGAGCAATTTCAAAACCACTGAAGGTAACGCGTTCATCTGTACAAACAATAGTACTCAAGTATAAACATCATGGGACCACGCAGCCGTCATACCGCTCAGGAAGGAGATGCGCTCTGTCTCCTAGAGATGAAAATACTTTGGGGTGAAAAGTGCAAATCAAACACAGAACAACAGCAAAGGACCTTGTGAAGATGCTGGAGGAAATAGGTACAAAAATATCTGTATCCACAGTAAAACGAGTCCTATATCGACATAACCTGAAAGGCTGCTCAGCAAGGAAGAAGCCACTGCTCCAAAACCTCCATAAAAAAGCCAGACTACTGTTTGCAACTGCACATGGGGACAAAGATCGTACTTTTTGGAGAAATGTCTTCTGGTCTGATGAAAGAAAAATAGAACTGTTTGGCCATAATGACCATCGTTATGTTTGGAGGAAAAAGGAGGATGCTTGCAAGCCGAAGAACACCATCCCAACCGTGAAGCACGGGGGTGGCAGCATCATGTTGTGGGGGTGCATTGCTGCAGGAGGGACTGATGCACTTCACAAAATAGATGGCATCATGAAGGAGGAAAACTTCGTGGATATATTGAAGCAACATCTCAAGACATCAGTCAGGAAGTTAAAGCTTGATAGCAAATGGGTCTTTCAAATGGACATTGACACCAAGCATACTTCCAAAGTTGTGAAAAAATGGCTTAAGGACAACAAAGTCAAGGTATTGGAGTGGTCATCACAAAGCCCTGATGTCAAACCCATAGAACATTTGTGGGCACAACTGAAAAAGCGCATGCAAGCAAGAAGGCCTACAAACCTGACTCAGTTACACCAGCTGTGTCAGGAGGAATGGGCCAGCATTCACCCAACTTATTGTGGGAAGCTTGTGGAAGTCTACCCGAAACGTTTGACCCAAGTTCAACAATTTAAAGGCAGTGTTACCAAATACTTATTGGTTGTATGTAAACTTCTGACCCACTGGGAATGTGATGAAAGAAATAAAAGCTGAAATAAATCCTTCTCTCTACTATTATTCTGACATTTCACATTCTGAAAATAAAGGGTTGATCCTAACTGACCTAAGACAATGAATTTTTACTAGGACTAAATATCAGGAATTGTGAAAAACTGAGTTTAAATGTATTTGGCTAAGAGGTATGTAAACATCCGACTTCAACTGTACTTCAGCAATATTACCTGAATACAATGGAAGTGGCTATGACAAAACAATATGGGAACATTCCACTATCTTTATGGAGATGTTGCCCAACACATCTCCACAAATGACTGAATAACCCTCTGCTAAGGGAATCTCATTAAGTTATTCTTTAACATTATGTTCCAATAATGTTCTAAGAACATACATCAATGACAATTGATGTGGTTCTGAAAACATTAATGCAATGTTCTGCTAATATTGATGTATAGTGTAACATTATTACAAGAAGTTACCTAACATAAACATAGCAAACTTTAATCTACTTCCATCATAATATGTTATAAGGCTATTGCCCCAACATACTGTAGTTATAGCTTCATAAAGGTCATGAATGAGATTTGAACCTATGACCTACCACTTCCCAGCCTGTACTTAGCACACTGAGCCACTAGGATGGAGCTGATAAATCTATTGAGTCAGGTAGGCTAAGATTTTCAAGTCTCATGGCTATATGTCTTAGTAGATATATGAATCTATTGACAGATCACCACAATCAAATAACATTTTATTTGTCACATGCTTCGTAAACAATAGGTGGAGACTAACAGTGAAATGCTTACTTACGGACACTTCCCAACAATCCAGAAAGAAAGATATTAATAGAAAAGTAATAATAAACACAATGAGTGACAATATACACAGGGTCACAGTACCGAGTCGATGTGCAGGGGTACGAGGTAAATGAGGTAGGTATGTACATATAACTAGGAATAAAGTGACTAGGCAACAGGATGGATAATAAATAGTAGCAGCAGCGTATGTGATGAGTAAAAAAAGCGCAGAAAGGGTCATATGTTCTGCTAATATTGATGTATAACATTATTATATTTGGTTAACTATTTAACTAATTATTTAGCAGTCTTATGGTCTGGGGTTAGAAGTTGTTCAGGGTCCTGTTAGTTCCAGACTTGGCAGAGAGAATAGTGACTTGGATGGCTGGAGTCTTAGAAAATGTTTAGGGCCTTCCTCTGACACCGCTTGGTATAGAGGTCCTGGATGGCAGGGACCTCGGCCCCAGAGATGTACTGGGCCGTATACACCAGCCTCTGTAGTGCCTTGCGGTCGGATGAGAAGCAGTTGCCATACCAAGCGGTGATGCTGCCAGTCAAGATGCTCTCAATGGTGCAGCTGTAAAACTTTTTGAGAATCTGATGCCCCATTCCAAATCTTTTCATCCTCCTAAGTGGGAAGAGGCATTTTCGTGCCCTCTTCACAACTCTGTTGGTGTGTGTGGACCATGATAGATCCTTAGTGAACTGGACAATCTGACATGCAATAATTTCATGCTAATAACCTCTCTGGGATATGTGGGACTCTCGGGTCCCAACTGGCCAACATCCAGTGAAAATGCAGAGCGCCAAACTCAAAAAAATTAGTATAAAAATTAAACTTTCATGAAATCACACATTCAATATAACAAATTTAAGCTACACTTGTTCTGAATCCAGCCAATGTGTCAGATTTCAAAAAAGCTTTACGGCGAAAGCAAACGATGCTATTATCTGAGGGTAGCAACCAAGCAAACAAACACAGACCATCATATTTCAACCCTCCAGGCGCGACACAAAACGCAGAAATAAAGATATAAAAAGAGAGTGAACTCAACAACAACAAAAAATCTGAATGGTTTGTCCTCGGGGTTTCGCCTGCCAAATAAGTTCTGTTATAGTCACAGACATGATTCAAACTGGTTTAGAAACTTCAGAGTGTTTTCTATCCAGATCTACTAATAATATGCATATCTTAGCTTCTAGGCATGAGCAGCAGGCAGTTTAATTTGGGCACGCTTTTCATCCAAAATTACGAATGCTGCCCCCGTATCCTATAGAAGATTTAATATAATTTTAAACATTTTGGCCTAGTTTTAATCCGGAGTACATAAAATCCGCGATATAGCCCATTTTAATTTTACAGGGAATATTACCGTGTTTGCGGTGACTGCATTCATGGTAAACACTGTATATTTCAGATCAATCAGAAATGTTATTTACATTTCAATCGCGAATCTTCCTTTCTCCGAATTGAATCCTGACCAGAGTTTGTAAGGAAGTTGAAATATCCAAATTTGACAGTATATGAAGAGGACTGGTAAGTGTAAAATACTTATATTTCTAGATTAGTTAACCCCTCTTATAATTGTTCTACCTTTATTTTAGCTGGGAGTCCCAATGACAGCATTGCAACAAACGCGGCACCTGTTGGTTACCTGCAGGTTACCGCTGTATTTGTTGACACGCTACTAACGGGCGATTACATGGAGCTTCGAGCTAAAATAACCCTGACTAAAACAGCGGAATAAAAAGAGTAGACCAGATGATCTGACGTTGAACAGTGTTAAGCCGGTTTGATACTAGACAATGATAAAAAATGGCATGGGAAATGGTCATTGTCTGCTTTCACTACTCCAGCCCCAATCAAAAAACATCCTATCAGGAATAACGAAATTGAAATATGAAAAAGAAATCGAAGAATATTACAACAAACAAAACATTTTGACTGGAAATATGACAACAATTTAGTTAACACGTTTAATTGTAGACAATTACTAAGCCAAATTATACCTACATCAAGGCTACTCTTGTGTGAAAATAAAGTTATCGAGGACCAACCTATAGTCATTGTAAATTAAAGTGATATGGATTGTAGCAACATGTGTGATATACAATTTAAATATAATTATCAAATGAAGCAGTTTTCATCTGCCAAAGCAGCAGCTACTCTTCTTGGGGTCGAGCAAAATTAAGGCAGTTTATACAATTTCAAAAACATTACAATACATTCACAGATTTCACAACACACTGTGTGCCCTCAGGCCCCTACTCCACCACTACCACATACAGTGGGGAGAACAAGTATTTGATACACTGCCGATTTTGCAGGTTTTCCTACTTACAAAGCATGTAGAGGTCTGTCATTTTTATCATAGGTACACTTCAACTGTGAGAGACGGAATCTAAAACAAAAATCCAGAAAATCACATTGTATGATTTTTAAGTAATTAATTTGCATTTTATTGCATGACATAAGTATTTGATCACCTACCAACCAGTAAGAATTCCGGCTCTCACAGACCTGTTAGTTTTTCTTTAAGAAGCCCTCCTGTTCTCCACTCATTACCTGTATTAACTGCACCTGTTTGAACTCGTTACCTGTATAAAAGACACCTGTCCACACACTCAATCAAACAGACTCCAACCTCTCACAATGGCCAAGACCAGAGAGCTGTGTAAGGACATCAGGGATAAATTGTAGACCTGTACAAGGCTGGGATGGGCTACAGGACAATAGCCAAGCAGCTTGGTGAGAAGGCAACAACTGTTGGCACAATTATTAGAAAATGGAAGAAGTTCAAGATGACGGTCAATCACCCTCGGTCTGGGGCTCCATGCAAGATCTCACCTCGTGGGGCATCAATGATCATGAGGAAGGTGAGGGATCAGCCCAGAACTACACGGCAGGACCTGGTCAATGACCTGAAGAGAGCTGGGACCACAGTCTCAAAGAAAACCATTAGTCACACACTACGCCGTCATGGATTAAAATCCTGCAGCGCACGCAAGGTCCCCCTGCTCAAGCCAGCGCATGTCCAGGCCCGTCTGAAGTTTGCCAATGACCATCTGGATGATCCAGAGGAGGAATGGGAGAAGGTCATGTGGTCTGATGAGACAAAAATAGAGCTTTTTGCTCTAAACTCCACTCGCCGTGTTTGGAGGAATAGAAGGATGAGTACAACCCCAAGAACACCATCCCAACCGTGAAGCATGGAGGTGGAAACATCATTCTTTGGGGATGCTTTTCTGCAAAGGGGACAGGACGACTGCACCGTATTGAAGGGAGGATGGATGGGGCCATGTATCGCGAGATCTTGACCAACAACCTCCTTCCCTCAGTAAGAGCATTGAAGATGGGTCGTGGCTGGGTCTTCCAGCATGACAACGACCCGAAACACACAGCCAGGGCAACTAAGGAGTGGCTCCGTAAGAAGCATCTCAAGGTCCTGGAGTGGCCTAGCCAGTCTCCAGACCTGAACCCAATAGATAATCTTTGGAGGGAGCCGAAAGTCCGTATTGCCCAGCGACAGCCCCGAAACCTGAAGGATCTGGAGAAGGTCTGTATGGAGGAGTGGGCCAAAATCCCTGCTGCAGTGTGTGCAAACCTGGTCAAGAACTACAGGAAACGTATGATCTCTGTAATTGCAAACTAAGGTTTCTGTACCAAATATTCAGTTCTGCTTTTCTGATGTATCAAATACTTATGTCATGCAATAAAATGCAAATTAATTAATTAAAAATCATACAATGTGATTTTCTGGATTTTTGTTTTAGATTCCTTCTCTCACAGTTGAAGTGTACCTATGATAAAAATTACAGACCTCTACATGCTTTGTAAGTAGGAAAACCTGCAAAATTGTCAGTGTATCAAATACTTGTTCTCCCCACTGTATCTACAGTACTGAATCCATGTGTATGTATAGTGCGTATGTTATTGTGTATGCGTGTGTCTGTGCCAGTGTTTGTGTTGCTTCACAGTCCCCGCTGTTCCATAAGGTGTTGTTTTATCTGTTTTTTAAATCTAATTTTACTGCTTGCGTCAGTTACAGTTACTTCCATGTAGTCATGGCTCTATGTAGTACTGTGTGCCCTCCATAGTCTGTTCTGGACTTGGGGGCTGTGAAGAGACCTCTTGTGGCATGCATGGGTGTCCGAGCTGTGTGCCAGTAGTTTAGACAGACAGTGCGGTGCATTCGACATGTCAATATCTCTCATAAATAAAAGTAGCGATGAAGTAAATCTCTCCTCCACTTTCAGCCAGGAGAGATTGACATGCATATTATTAATATTAGCTCTCTGTGTACATCCAAGGGCCAGCCGTGCTGCCCTGTTTTGAGCCAATTGCAATTTTCCTAAGTCCTTTTTGTGGCACCTGATCACAAAATGTTATTGCAAGTGTAACGAAATGCTTGTGCTTCTGGTTCCGACAGTGCCGCAATATCTAAAATGTAATCTAACAATTCCACAACAACTAACTAATGCACACAAATGTAAGTAAAGCAATGGAATAATAATATATACATATACAGTTGAAGTCTGAAGTTTACATACACCTTAGCCAAATTCATTTAACTTCTTTGGGGTAGGGGGCAGTATATTCACGTCCGGATGAAAAGCATGCCCAGAGTAAACGGCCTGCTACAAAGCAATACAAGCTAGAATATGCATATTATTAGTAGATTGGGATAGAAAACACTCTGAAGTTTCTAAAACTGTTTGAATGATATCTGTGAGTATAACAGAACTCATATGGCAGGCAAAAACCTGGGAAAAAATCCAACCAGGAAGTGGGAAATCTGAGGTTGGTCGATTTTCGATTCCTATTGAAGATAGTGGGATATTGGTAATGTTGCACTTCCTAAGGCTTCCACTAGATGTCAACAGTTGTTAGAACCTTGTCTGATGCATCTACTGGGAAGTGGGGCCGAAGGAGAGAGGAATGAGTCAGGTCTATCATAACCTGAACATGCCCTGACCATGCGCGTTCACGTGAGAGCGAGCTCTGTTCCATCGCACTTCTGAAGACAATGGAATACTCCATTGAAAGTGGAGGAGAGATTTACTTCATCGCTACTTTTATTTATGAGAGATATTGACATGTCGAATGCACCGCACTGTCTGTCTAAACTACTGGCACACAGCTCGGACACCCATGCATGCCACAAGAGGTCTCTTCACAGCCCCCAAGTCCAGAACAGACTATGGAGGGCACACAGTACTACATAGAGCCATGACTACATGGAAGTAACTGTAACTGACGCAAGCAGTAAAATTAGATTTAAAAAACAGATAAAACAACACCTTATGGAACAGCGGGGACTGTGAAGCAACACAAACACTGGCACAGACACACGCATACACAATAACATACGCACTATACATACACATGGATTCAGTACTGTAGATATGTGGTAGTGGTGGAGTAGGGGCCTGAGGGCACACAGTGTGTTGTGAAATCTGTGAATGTATTGTAATGTTTTTGAAATTGTATAAACTGCCTTAATTTTGCTCGACCCCAAGAAGAGTAGCTGCTGCTTTGGCAGATGCAAACTGCTTCATTTGATAATTATATTTAAATTGTATATCACACATGTTGCTACAATCCATATCACTTTAATTTACAATGACTATAGGTTGGTCCTCGATAACTTTATTTTCACACAAGAGTAGCCTTGATACTACTCAATGCTACTGTGTGACTGACTTGTAGTAAGCTAAGATAACGCTATATTGTGTTTTCGCTGTAAAACACTTAGAAAATCTGACATATTGGCTATATTCACATGATCTGTGTCTTTCATCTGCTGTACGCTGTGTATTTTTAAGAAATGTTTTATGATGAGTAATTAGCTAATACACGATGGTCTCTGTAGTTATTCTAGTCATTTTAGTGATAGTTGTAATGGGGGCTGCAATTGTAAACTATGATTTATACCTGAAATATGCAAATTCTAACAAAACCTATGCTATACAATAAATATGTTATCAGACTGTCATCTGATGAGAATTGTTTCTTGGTTAGTGGCTATTTATATCTTTATTTGGTCGAATTTGTGATAGCTACTGATGCAGTAAAAAAAATGGTGGATTAAAAAAAGTGGTGTCTTTTGCTAACGTGGTTAGCTAATAGATTTACATATTGTGTCTTCCCTGTAAAACATTTAAAAAATCAGAGATGATGGCTTGAATCACAAGATCTGTATCTTTCATTTGGTGTCTTGGACTTGATATTTCATGAACATTTTATTTTATGATATCCCTGTAACTTTAGGCTAGGCTATGCTAGTCAGCTTTTGTGATGGGGGGATCCCGGATCCGGGTTTGTGACTCGTGAAAGGATAACATATTTTTGGAACTTTAAAATAAAATTGTGTTCTGAGAACATTCTTGCAACAACACAGGAACATGTCATGCATCCTAATACAAACATTGTATAATCATCAGGACAGATTTGTTTTATTCAAACTTTTGAGGGGAATGTTCTTATACCTTTCCCACAACTTAATTAAATGTTCTGTTAACATTCATAGAACCAATGTTGGTTTGCTGGGCTCTCTCCAGGAAGAGAAAAGAGAGAGTGAATATTCAGGACTGAAAGAGAACGGGGCACTGAGGGCACACACACACACACACACACACACTCTATAAACAAATGAGCCTCTCCTCCTCTCCTGTCCTTCCCTGACCGCTGACCCCATCAACCTGCCTCATCATGCTGCACTGCTCTCCCCTCATCTAAAACTTCTACACAACGTCCAGAGAACGTCGCCGTGAACTTCCACAGGGGAAATCTCTGCTACCATCATCATAGCTGCTTCCCAAATGGCACCATATTCATTATATATTACATTATTTTGACCAGAGCCCTATGGCCCTGGTCAAAAGTAGTTCACTATAAAGGGAATAGAGTGTATTTGGGACGCTACCCATTCCTCCTATACACCCTCCCTTCCCTTCTTCCCCAGGCCGGGAGGCAGCTAGCGGATGAGGTAGGGCTTTAGCTCCCGTAGTACAAAACTGTCATTCTAAATTTGCAGCAGATTATGTTCTCTCCAGGGTGAAGGCAGGTGTGATATATGATATGCAAGGCCATTATCGATTGCCTGATCCGGCCTGGGCCATGGAGGGGAGGCGAAATTAACTTGGAATGAACATCTTGCCTCAACTCATTATGTGTATAATACACGACTTAATTCCACATTTTTCTGTGCTATGGAATTCATTTGATCAATAATGTTCCACTGATGGTACCATTTCAGACGTGTTATTGCCATTCTGCCTGCCTGCTTGACCTTTTTTAAATGGCTGAGGCCACGGGATGAACCCGACTGATGCTGAGAAATAGATCTTTAGAGTAAACTGAATAGGGCACTGGAATTGGGTGCGGTTTCAAGTGTGTTAGGAGGGAAATGTGAGTGTGAGGGGGAAAGACGGGGTGTGTGTGTGTGTGTGTACGAGTGAGGGGGTGTGTGTGCATGCGTGATATTTAATGAGGAATGTGTTTTTTCTCCCTGCATGTGTTGTCCTAAAATCATCTGATCATGAACACCTTATTTTAGTACAGGGATTTCTCTGACAGCTCCCTTGGGTGCCTTTCTACCTTATTAAAAAGGTTCCAAAAAACAAATAGGTTTCTGTTTGAACCTTTACAAAGACGTTGCTCAAAAAACCTATTATTATTATTATTTATTTTAGCTTTTTGGATGACAGACTGAGAGCCCATCTGACATAAATGAATGGTGGATGGTTCAATTCTACCAATACAGAATGGAAGCTTTATTCACTATTTGTAAGTGTATCTTCAACTATGTAGGTATCTCTGTGGGTGTTCCGTTATTTTCTTTTCACTCACACATCACTGGCTGACTGTCTCTCAGCTTTTAACACTGAGATGGGGAGAGACCGGAGCTCTATCAGATTAGGTAACCTATGCCCTAAAACAAGACTGCTCTCGGTGGTCTTCACACACACACACACAGAGAGAGTGAGCAGATGAGCTCTAGCATTTTTCAGCATGTTTTTTACAAAAAGATTTAGAATTAGATTAACTTGGACATATATACAGGATACTACCCTCCACAACATAACCTTCACTCCAAATCAAAACTCCAAATCTACAGCCTGATTTTGGACAAAATTACCTGGAAGGATTCACACTACCAAAGATTCTTATTCCCAAATATTATACAGCAAATGCTCTGGCAAACCAATGACCAGAAAAAGAAGCACAACAGAATCCTGAAAACACCATCCGACCTGGAACTGAGTGAGTAATGTTTAGCCTGAAGCTACTTTTAAAGCCAAGAAGAAAAATCAATTACAATAATATATTTTACTTTATAAGGACTGAATGCTAAGTTAAGGCTACCAAGCTTGCTAGGACAGAACAGATCCGGTTGCAACTTCAATTAGCACTGAAGTATGAAGTGAGAGGTGTCAAAGCCCTTGAGCCCAACAATGGCAGGAGAGTTTCACAGCCTCTCCCAAGTAAATGCAGAGGCCTTTGAAGCCCCCTCCCTCTGTGCAGAGGTCATTACATTACAGTACCCGTAGGATGTAAAAAATGAGAAGGCACGGAAAGAGTACAAAAATATGTTCATTATGGAAAATAAAGAGACACTTTTTGCTGACTGCTATAAAAATGGGAATGTAAGCAACTTAATCTTCCACATCTTCTTCTGTTAGCGATGGGTGTAAACTCAGGATAATAAACAACGAGTACTCTGAGTCAGCCAATGTCAACCTGTAAGTCTGGAACAGTATTGGTACAGGGCAACCCCAAACTGTTTCAGCTGGACTTTCACATAACTAAACAGCGAGCGCAGCAGGAGAAGCTCTCTCTTGAGACAGATACCCCCACCCGAGCATGTCAGACCAGACCTCTTCATTAAAGATGAGCAACCCCAAGCGGAAAGTCAACCTCCCAGCACAGAGCACTACTCCCTCATTGAAATTAAGGATAAATTCACCCAGCTGGAGGTAAGGCAGGTGGAGCTGGAACAGCAGGTGAACACACTCAAGTCAGCACAAATGTCCAGCACAGCAACATCCCCTCAACCAGACCCGGAGAGCTGGAAGTGGAGAGAGACACATCTGCACTCTGGACTGTGATGAGACAACATCAACAGGAGAAAGAGCAGGAGCAGGAGAAGAACAGAGCACTAGAGAAATGGATGAGAGTGCTGGAGGAGAGGGTGAGGGGGATGGCGTGTGACAGAGAACAAGCTATTAGAGAGCTGGCCACCCCCGCAGAGAAGCCAGCAGAACAGCCTACCTCAGATCCTGACCAAGGTCTCTACACCACAGCAGAACAGTCCACCCCTGACCCTGACCATAGCCTTGACATCACAGCAGGACAGACAAATTAAGAACTCTAAGCCCAAGGGATCCCACCCCCTCTGAGCACCACCCCTGTCAGCCACCCTGAAAGCCCTCCTGACAATCCCCCACCACCCACTGAGCACATGCACAAGCCACAGATTGTACTCCTTATGGACTCAAACGGGAAATATATACAGGAAAATAAACTTTTTCCCAAACACACAGTGTCTAAATTCTGGTGTCCAAATACCTAACGCGTCCTAGACCTTCTGTCTGAGGACCAACTAGGGTCACCCAGCCACATAATAATACACACAGGCACAACGACCTGAGAGCACAGCAGGAAAGGGTGGCCATAGCACTCAAGGGAGTGATTGAAAAAGCTTATTCTACTTTCCCCAAAGCACAAGTGGTTATCGCCATCCTGCTACCACGAAAAGACTTCCACCCTGCTACCATACAGCGGGTAAACACAAGTGTTTCCTGTGACTGTGCCTCAAAACCAAATGTTTACCTGGCCCACCACTCCACCCTGGACTTGAACAGCCTTTGCGACCAGATCCACTTATTCAAGGCAGCAGTGCACACCTTCACCAGGACCCTGAAGGACATCACCCTCAACCACAGCCACAACACCTCACACAGGAGCAACAGATAAAGAGACACCCACCCAGACCAGCGAGACACTCTCCCAGACGTGTGGGACACCCTGCTGGACTTACACATAGAGACCCACGCCGAGAGGACCTACATCCAGACCACAGCACCACCAGTTACATCCACACCCCCACCCCAACCAAGCAATACCCCCCCAAACCAACCATGTCCACACCCCATAGAGGCTCCCTCAGATCAGACCTATGCTCCTCCTGCCCACCCCATGCCCCCCAATCCCGCAAAGAGGGCCTCAACATGAAAGGCATACATATTCCCAGGCCGTGAGCAGGTAAACAGGCCCAACCCCCACTCTTACACTAGCCCAAGCCATTGGCATGTACCAGATGCTCAGGAGGCTCTGCTTACCCTTACTGGTCTGAGGCCAAACCACACGATTAACAACATAGGACACTTTATGGAACACAAAGCCTTCACTATCTCTTCCTCGATTATCCAAGGACTGAGGTAATCTGCCTTTGGCCTAAAGAGCAGGAACATGGACTTTAAAGAAAAATGAAATACAGACATTGCCATAGTACAAGAAACATGGTATAGAGGAGATGGACCCACTAGTTGCCCTCTAGGTTACAGAGAGCTGGTAGTCCCATCCACCAAACTACTAGGTGTGAAACAGGGAAGGGACTCAGGGGGTATGCTAATTTGATATAGAGCAGACCTAAATCACTATATTAAATTAATCAAAACCGGAACATTTTACATTTGGCTAGAAATTCAAGAGGAAATGATCTCAACAGAGAAGACTGTCCTCCTGTGTGCTATATATATCCCCCCACTAGAATGCACATACTTTAATGAAGACAACTTCTCCATCCTGGAGGGGGAAATCAAGACATTTCCAGGACCAGGGACATGTACTAGTCTGTGGCGACCTAAATGCCAGAACTGGACATGAACCTGACACCCTCAGCACTCAGGGGGACAAACACCTACCTGGAAGTGACAACATTCCCTCCCACATATGCCCCCCCTAGGCACAAGTACGAAAAATGTAACCAACAAAAACGGAACACAACTCCTGCAGCTCTGTCGCATGCTGGATATGTACATAGTCAATGGTAGGCTTCGAGGGGACTTCTACGGTAGGTACACCTACAGCTCATCTCTTGGCAGTAGTCCTATAGACTACTTTATCACTGACCTCAACCTAGAGTCTCTCAGAGCGTTCACAGTCAACACACTGACACCCCTATCAGATCACAGAAAAATCACAGTCTACTTGAACAGAGCAATACTCCATCATGAGGCATCAAAGGCAAAGGAACTGCATAATATTAAGAAATGCTATAGATGGAAGGAAAGAAGTGTGGAAACCTACAAAAAAACAATTCCACAACAGCAAATGAATCCCTTTTAGACAGCTTCTTGGACAAAACGTTTCACTGTAATAGTGAAGGTGTAAACTTGGCAGTAGAAAACCTAAACAGTATTGTTTTGACCTCTCAGCTTCCCTACCAACATTTCAAGCAGAAAACTGAAGAAAATTAACAACAATGACAAATGGTTTGAGGAAGAAAGCAAACACCTAAGAAAGAAATTGAGAAACCTATCCAACCAAAAACATAGAGACCCAGAAACCCTGAGCCTACGCCTTCACTATGGTGAATCACTAAAACAATACAGAAATAAACTATGGAAAACGAAGGAACAGTACGTCAGAAATCAGCTCAATGTATTTGAAGAATCCATAGACTCTAACCACTTCTGGGAAAATTGGAAACCACTAAAACAACAACACGAAGAGTTATCTATCCAAAACGGAGATGTATGGACAAACCACTTTTCTCCACTCTTTTTGGCCCTATAACAAAGCACAAAGCACAAACAGCAAAAACATATACATTATCAAATAAAAATCAGAATCAACTATTAAAATCAGAGTACTATAGCTAAAGAGATGAAGAAAAAACCTGTCTCCGGATTACTTCAAACAAATGGCAACCATGGCATTGCATCCATGACAGGGAGACGCGTCTATCATGCATGATGATGTATACGGGAAGTCCAGCTAGCTACATTTTCAGATATTACACATTTCTAATTTTGACAGAAAGTGGTTTAATTCCAGGCTAAAGTGTACTGTTCGCTAGCTAGCTAACGTTAGCTGGCTGGCTCCCTAGCTAACATTACGTGTATGATGTTATTATTCGTATCCCAGAACCATTTGCTTTGCTAGTTAGAGAAAAATGTTAGCTAGCTAACATTTAAACTGGATGGTTAGCTCCCAGCAGATTCATGCAGGTTAGTAACGACATGATTTTGCACTATGTTCATTGTTGTTTAACTAGCTAATGTTAGCTGACTGTCTCGTTAGCTAACATTACGTGATGTGTGTGATTTTACATGTTGTTTACCTAGCTAGGTTCGTTGTTTACCTAGCTAGCTACATGTCATAAGCTAATGTGTTCTGTTAGCTAGCTAGCTAATGTTAGCTGGCTGGCTCCCTAGCTAACGCTACGTGTATGACATTATTCTAGTCTCAGAGCAGTTTGCTTTGCTAATTAGAGCCTAATATTAGCTAGCTAATATTGAACCTGGTTGGTTAGCTCCCAGCAGATTCTTGCAGCGTAGTAACGACATGATTTGGAGGCTTGGCTTAGTAGGGGCATGGCTTTAAGATCTAATTCCTGTTCATATCAGAGTAAATATCATTCCTGTTCATCTGTTTTGTCATTAGAACACTGACATATTTGTAGCTCCGATGAGGCTAACAGAGGTCTATGAATTCCCCAAGAGCCTATGCAAATCCCAAAGTTGGAATAGTTATCACCTTGTCACTGTATGCAAACAGCAATGTTAATACTATGACTATTATGTTAGAATATGTAATATACATAAATATTCAAGGAGCATTTTAGTTTACAGTGTACAAACTTATCATGATGAACCGAAATTACATGTACGCTACCAGGTGACCAAAAATAACTATCGGAAAGACACGCCTCCAATCTGATAGGCTGCTACCTCTACAATATATTATTAAAAAGACTCAAATTGAATCCCTCCCATCAAAAAAAAAATCCCGTTTGAACATTTAGAAATGCGTTCCTAGAAGACTCTTTTCAGAGAGGTTCCTCGAGGAACCCAAAAGGTTCTTCCAGGCACCTTTACTTCTAAGGATGCACGTGATTTACTACAGTCAGCCTCTAAGGCCTGTCCACCCTAAGGTCCTCCCTAGGACAGCACCACTGGGTGCGTTCCAGGATGTACAATGAGAAAACCACAGAGTTAGGTCACATCAACCTACATTGCAGAACTAGCAAGGTCATGGCTGACCCGTCTTTGCTCAGAGTTACATGTTTCTTAACGTGAAACTATACATGAAAATTATAAAATGGGTTATAGACCATAATACAGTAATTAAGATGCCATTCATATGGAAGAAATATGCCATATACTGTATATTGCCCTATGTATACTACGCCGGCTCTGACGCATGTCGGTTGTGGCAGGGCTTGCAAACCATTACAGACTACAAAGGGAAGCACAGCCGAGAGCTGTCCAGTGACATGAGCCTACCAGACGAGCTAAACAATTTCTCTGCTCACATCGAGGCAAATAACACTGAAACATGCATGAGAGCACGAGCTGTTCCGGAAGACTGTGTGTTTACGCTCTCCGCAGCCAATGTGAGTAAGACCTTTAAACAGGTCAACATACACAAGGCCGCAGGGCCAGACGGATTACCAAGATGTGTACTGCGAGCATGCACTGACCAACTGGCAAGTGTCTTCAATTACATTTTCTCCATGTCCGAGTCTGTAATACCAACATGTCACCATAGTGCCTGTGTGCCCAAGAACACTAAGGTAACCTGCCTAAATGACTACCAACATGTAGCACTCACGTCTGTAGCCATGAGGTGCTTTGAAAGGCTGGTCATGGCTCACATTAACACCATTATCCCAGAAACCGTAGACACACTTCAATTTGCATACCGTTCCAAAAAATCCGCAGATGATGCTCTATTGCACTCCACACTGCCATTTCCCAACTGGACAAAAGGAACACCAATGTGAGAATGTTATTAATTGATTACAGCTCAGCGTTCAACACCATAGGGCCCTCAAAGCTCATCAATAACCTAAGAACCCTGGGACTAAACACCTCCCTCTGCAACTGGATCCTGGACTTCCTGAAAAGCCGCCCCCAGGTGGTAAGGGTAGGTAACAACGCATCCGCCACGCTGATCCTCAACACAGGGGCCCCTCAGGGGTGCATGCTCAGTCCCCTCCTGAACTCCCTGACTGCACAGCCAGGCACGACTCCAACACCATCATTAAGTTTGCCAATGACACAACAGTGGTAGGCCTGATCACCGACAACGACGAGACAGCCTATAGGGAGGAGGTCAGAGACCTGAATGTGTGGTGCCAGGACAACAACATCTCCCTCAACGTGATCAAGACAAAGGAGATGATTGTGGACTACATGAAAAAGAGGACAGAGCACGCACCCATTCTCATTGACGGGCTGCAATGGAGCAGGTTGAGAGCTTCAAGTTCCTTGGTGTCCACATCATCAACAAATATACATGGTTCAAGCACACCAAGACAGTCGTGAAGAGGGCATGACACACCTATTCCCCCTCAGGAGACTGAAAAGATTTGGCATGGGTCCTCAGATCCTCAAAAGGTTGTACAGCTGCACCATCGAGAGCATCCTGACTGGTTACATCACTGCCTGGTATGGCAACTGCTCACCCTCTGACCGCAAGGCACTACAGAGGGTAGTGCAAGCGGCCCATTACATCACTGGGGCCAAGCTTCCTGCCATCCAGGATCTCTACACCAGGCGGTGTCAGAGGAAGGCCCTAAAATGTGTCAAAGACTCCAGCCACCTTAGTCATAGACTGTTCTCTCTGCTACCGCACGGCAAGCGATACCGGCGCGCCAGGTCTAGGTCCAAGAGGCTTCTAAACAGCTTCTACCCCCAAGCCATAAGACTCCTCAACATCTAATCAAATGGCTACCCAGACTATTTGTATTGCCCCCCCCCCCCCCCCCCCTTTTACGCTGCTGCTACTCTCTGTTGTTATCATCTATGTATAGTCACTTTAATAACTCTAACTACATGTACATATTACCTCAACTAACCGGTGCCCACGCGAATTGACTCTGTACCGGTACCCCCCTGTATATTGTCTCGCTATTGTTATTTTACTGCTGCTCTTTAATAAACGTTTATTTCTTATTCTTATCTGTATTTTTTTTAACTGCATTGTTGGTTAGCGGCTCGTAAGTAAGCATTTCACTGTAAGTTCTACACCTATTGTATTCGGCGCATGTGACTATTAAAATTAGATTTGATATATGCAGGGATAACACTTTACAATAAAGTGTTATAATAACGTTATTATTAATGATTATTTAATCATTTATAAGTGCATTCTAAACCATTAATAAACTATTATATTGCATTGTTTAAAATAGTGCAATAACTAGTTAGTGTATGCAAAATAGTGAGCCAATATTTACCTCCAATTATTAACCATTTATACAGTAAATGCACTTACAAAATGCTTATAATGCTAACTCATATGTATTATCATGCAACCTTATTTTCAATATTTGCACAGTTGAACAACAATTATTTTCTCACTTTTGGGTCTGATGCATTCGTGTTCAGTCCCAGGAACAGAAGAGGTTGGATTTCATAATGTGTCTGGACCCACCAAATGTATAAACAGGAAATTATTCAATCATCATTCCTAACATATTACCCCTTACATGATTATGTCAACACACTTACAGTGCCTTGCAAAAGTATTCATGCCCCTTGGAGTTTTTCCTATTTTGTTGTGTTACAACCTGTAATTTAAATTGAATTTATTCGTATTTCATGTAATGGATATACACAAAAGAGTCCAACTTGGTGAAGTGAAATGAAAAAAATTACTTGTTTCAAAAAATTTGAAAAAATGAAAAACGATAAATGGTGCGTGTATATATATTCACCCCCATTTTGCTATGAAGCCCCTAAATAAGATCTGGTGCAACCAATTCCCTTCTGAAGTCACATAATTTGTCAAATAAAGTCCACCTGGGTGCAATCTACGTGTCACATGATCTCAGTATATATACACCTGTTCTGAAAGGCCCCAGAGTCTGCAACACCACTAAGCAAGGGGCACTAACAAGCAAGCAGCACCATGAAGACCTAGGAGCTCTCCAAAAAGGTCAGGGACAAAGTTGTGGAGAAGTACAGATCAGCGTTGGGTTATAAAAAACTATCCAAAACTTTGAACATCCCACGGAGCACCATTAAATCCATTATTTCAAAATGGAAAGAATATGGCACCACAACAAATCTGCCAAGAGAGGGCCGCCCACCAAAACTCACAGACCAGGCAAGGAGGGCATTAACCAGGGAGGCAACAAAGAGACCAAAGGATAACCCTGAAGGAGCTGCAAAACTCCACAGAGGAGATTGGAATATCTGTCCATGAGACCAGACTCCCCAAACATATGGAAGAAGGTACTCTGGTCAGATGAGACTAAAATTGAGCTTTTTGGCCATCAAGGAAAATGCTGTCTGGCGCAAACCCAACACCTCTCATCACCCCGAGAACCCCAACCCTATGAAGCATCGTGGTGGCAGCATCATGCTGTGGGGATGTTTTCATTGGCAGGGACTTGGGAAACTGGTCAGAATTGAAGGAATGATTGATGGTGCTAAATACAGGGAAAATCTTGATGGAAACCTGTTTCAGTCTTCAAGAGATCTGAGACTGGGACGGAGGTTCACATTCCAGCAGGACAATAACCCTAAGCATACTGCTAAAGCAACACTCCAGTGGATTAATGGGAAGCCCAGACCTCATTCCAATTGAGAATCTGTGGTATGACTTAAAGATTACTGTACACCAGCAGAAACCATCCAATTTGAAGGAGCTGGAGCAGTTTTGCCTTGAAGAATGGTCAAAAATTCCAGTGGCTGGATGTGCCAAGCTTATAGCGACATACCACAAGATACTTGCAGCTGTAATTGCTGCAAAAGGTGGCTCTACAAAGTATTGACTTTGGGGGGCACGCTCATGTTCTGTTTTTTGTCTTATTTGTTGTTTGTTTCACAAGAAAATATATTTGCATCATCAAAGTGGTAGTTATGTTGTGTAAATCAAATACAACCCAGAATTTTTTTTAAATTTTAATTCCAGGTTGTAAGGCAACAAAATAGGAACAATTCCACGGGGGGTGAATACTTTCGCAAGCCACTTGTCACGACTTCCGCCGAAATCGGCTCCTCTCCTTGTTCGGGCGGTGTTCGGCTGTCGACGTCACCGGCTTTCTAGCCATCGCCGCTCCATTTTTCATGTATCCATTTGTTTTGTCTTGTTCCCTGCACACCTGGTTTTCATTCCCCAATCAATCTACATGTACTTTTCCTCTGTTCCCCATCATGTCTTTGTGTAAGACTGTTTGTGTTACGTGTGTATTGTTGACGCACCAGACTGGCTTGTTTTTTACGTGTTATTTTTCACGAAGATGTTTATTGTTAAACATATTTCTTGTGACTGTTTTGCGCGTTTTGCACTTTTGCATAAATAAAGTGTGCGCCTGTTCACAAATCTCTGCTCTCCTGCACATGACTTCGCTACCAGTACGCACACATCTGACACCACTGTACCACTTCTCTGTGATATACCAAGTATGGTGAACACTCTGGTGTGAACTGGTAACCCTAATACCTTTGGTTGTTGAAACAGTGGATGAGGTATCCTCTCACTTTTGGTCTTCCACCATTTATTGACTGAACCTCTACTGGATCCGTGTCCAGAAATCGGGATTGCTGCTCAATACGCGATATTTGACTAGAATGGCGTTGTAATCAAAAGTCAACTTTCCGGGACATCGACAGGTTTTACATGGTCAGAAAGCTTAAATGATTGTTAATCTAACTGCCGTGTCTGATTTACAATAGCTATTACAGCAAAAGAATACCATGCTATTGTTTGAGGATAGTGCACAACAACAAAACTATTTTATCAAGGCAACTCGTTTGATACATTCACCTCTGATATCGGTATATAATGTGCTTACATTCAGTAATCTTGCTCTTATTTGTCATCCTGAGGGTCTCAGAGATAAAATGTAGCATAGTTTTGTTTGATAAAATCTATTTTTATATCCTAACACGATCCACATTATATACAGCATTTCGCATGAATTTCGACTCTTTAAACTTCAACAAAACAATCTATGAAATCTAAATGGCTAAACTTTGTTTCACCTGGTCAAGTTCAGTTTCTGTGCAATCCTCAGACATTCTAGAAGGCAACCAAACTTTGTTTCATCATTCTACATTACGTATTGGCTTCACAAAAAATCTATTAACCCACGAAGGACGGCCATCATTACACACCAAAGAGACGGGCGGTGTTCACTTGATTGACAATCTCTTGGTCCAATGACCACCTATCGTTTTGAAACATAGCTAGCTAGATAGCCAAGGAACTGGGCTTTACATGAGTATGTGATGGCCCTCTGTAGGAGTAACGGCAATTGTCCCATGGCTGCGCGCAACGCAATTCATTCTCCATTGAAAATCTACAGGACACAAGGGAGTTTACGTTACGCAGCACTCACTTTCTTCTACAAAGTTTTCTCAAAATGTAAAAAGTATAACATGGCTACTAAGATTATAACGTTAAATCAAACTTTTATTTTTATTGGCCAGTCTGAGATATTTATTTTTCTTTGCAACTCTACCTAGAAGGCCAGCATCCCGGAGTCGCCTCTTCACTGTTGACGTTGAGACTGGTGTTTTGCAGGTACTATTTAATGAAGCTGCCAGTTGAGGAATTGTGAGGCATCTGTTTCTCAAACTAGGCATTCTAATGTACTTGTCCTCTTGCTCAGTTGTGCACCGGGGCCTCCCACTCCTCTTTCTATTCTGGTTAGAGCCAGTTTGCGCTGTTCTGTGAAGGGAGTATATACAACATTGTACGAGATGTTCAGTTTCTTGGCAATTTCTCGCATGAAATAGCCTTAATTTTTCAGAACAAGAATAGACTGATGAGTTTCAGATGAAAGTACTTTGTTTCTGGCCATTCTAAGCCTGTAATCTAACCCACAAATGCTGATGCTCAACTAGTCTAAAGAAGGCCAGTTTTATTGCTTCTTTAATCAGAACAACAGTTTTCAGCTGTGCTAACATAATTGCAAAAGGGTTTATTAATGATCAATTAGCTTTATAAAATTATAAACTTGGATTAGCTAACACAACGTGCCATTGGAACACAGGAGTGATGGTGGCTGATAATGGGCCTCTGTACACCTACAGTATGTAGATATTCCATAAAAAAAATTGCTGTTTCCAGCTACAATAGTCATTTACAACATTAACAATGTCTACACTGTATTTCAGATATGATTTGATGATATTTTAATGGACAGAACATTTGCTTTACTTTTAAAAAACAAGGACATTTCTAAGTGACCCCAAACTTTTGAACGGTAGTGTAATTTACAAACAAAGCATTTGTGTTCAGTGAGTCTGCCAGACCAGATGCAGTAGGGATGACCAGGGATGTTCTCTTGATAAGTGTGTGAATTAAACAATTTTCCTGTCAAAATGTAACGCATACTTTTGGGTGTCAGGGAAAATGTATGGAGTAAAAAGTACATTATTTTCTTTTGGCCAAAAATATAAATAGTAAAGTAACATAAGGATACCCCCTAAAAATACTTAAGTACTACTCTAAAGTATTTTTACTGAAGTACTCCACACCACTGCCCAAAAGCCTTCACACCAGTACATTGGCATACTTTATATACTGCTACACACGCACTTATCATATAGTATTCCATACATAAGTTAAGGCCATGCAATCTGAGTTGAAACCTGAGTGAGGTGCACATGTACAGTACATAAACAGATGCATGCACCATATATGTATGTGGTAGACACTTGATACAGTCACATGATATTGTTGTGGTATGTCACAAAATCATGTTACAACCACACAAAATATTGATATATGAAATTAATATTGATAAGTCTTGCTAAGTAGAGGAGTCTCTACAGAAGGTGTAAACGGTGCAGCCAAATGGTTACTTGCATAGTAGCAATATCAGAAATAGATAGTGTCAATATAAATAAAATAATATACAGTATGTACAAGAACAATATCAATAACGATATCAGTGCTAGACGAGGTAGTTATATGCATACAATCATGGGTAAAGTGGCTGAGCAGCAAGATAAAAAGAAAATAGTAGCAGCAACGTATGGCTTGTGTGTTAGAAGAGAGTCATTTGAATAGAGGCACTGCAGATAGTGCTGATGACTGGTCCTACGGAGCTGTGAGGGGAACGGCACCTCCGTACCTTCAGGCTCTGATCAGGCCCTACACCCAAACAAGGGCACTGCGTTCATCCACCTCTGGCCTGCTCGCCTCCCTACCTCTGAGGAAGTACAGTTCCCGCTCAGCCCAGTCAAAACTGTTCGCTGCTCTGGCACCCCAATGGTGGAACAAACTCCCTCACGACGCCAGGTCAGCGGAGTCAATCACCACCTTCCGGAGACACCTGAAACCCCACCTCTTTAAGGAATACCTAGGATAGGATAAAGTAATCCTTCTAACCCCCCCCCCCTTAAAAGAGTTAGATGCACTATTGTAAAGTGGTTGTTCCACTGGATATCATAAGGTGAATGCACCAATTTGTAAGTCGCTCTGGATAAGAGCGTCTGCTAAATGACTTAAATGTAAATGTAAATGTAATGTAAATGGTCCATCTGAACCACGCATGAACAAGGAAAACTATTTTCAGAGAGCCTGTTTCTGTCTTTCCCTTGACTTTGGTACAGGGCATGTGATGTCCATAGCCTCTTTGTCGCAAAACTCCCTGATCTTCTCAAAAAGATACGTTTGTCTAGTTGTGTCCAGTCCAGGTGTTGCTTGTACAGGCAGACCATCTATGAGAGGAAGGATGTCAGCGTTGCGCATAAACTGAACCTGGTCCCGACAGTCCGAAGGCTCCTTGGCGACAACAACACCAGGCTCCAGAGCATAACAAACAAACAAAAATCAGAGGACATTACAACCTTGCACAACATCAATTCACCTCCCAAGTTTAGATAAGATTAACCTCATACAATGCAATGAAAATTATTTTCACCTGAAGTGCTGGTTCTGCTTGATCTGTGCCTGAAGTATGGAGTCAGGTGTTGTTGCCAGCCATAGCTTTCCACCAGCACCGTATCACCGTCCAGTCCAACCAGCTGTGGAATATTGACCCCTGTCACGGTTCTGTCTTTCACAACACCAGGAATCTCAGACAAAGTGTTCAATCTGGTCTTTCTGAAGCGCTGCTTTATGAGGCCGAAGCACCAGTCGGGGGCAAATTTGGTATGGCCTGTGATCAGGAAGTGAAGGTCCAGACAGTTTGCTGGTTCAGTAGTGGCCCCCAGAGACAGAAATAGTGCGAGATCAATAAAAGTAGTGCCAATCATGTTAGAGGTGAATTAAATATTCAAAACGTGCTTATGCTTTACATTCCAAGTGTTGTCATCGATTCCTTGTAGAGATGCCACACTGCTGCTTTTGTCACATGGGAGGGCAGCAGCTTTCCACCAAAGTGTTTGTGTCCTGAGTGGCGTCCTGGTAATAATATTGCATTATCCTCTGCGTAGTTATTGATGTAGTTCACCACTCACTGCAAGTCCTCATGCTTCAGATGTAACCTGTGCTTGCTTGGGCCAGCTCTCTTTCTGATGGGAGGCATTAGACCATTCTCCTTGTATGACTGGTGGAGTCAGGCGTGTTCTACTAATGCTGAAAGACAGATTCCAGATACAAATATTTTAGCATTAGTATACAATAGATGCGAAATGACATTCTGAGATATCACTACACAGTTCATACACGTAATGTTAGCTAGCTAGCCAGCCATCTCACATCAGCTAATGTTATCTAGCTAACAGCAAGCTTTAACTTGGGGTCTTTTGTTTAGACATGTAATGTTACTGTTAGCTAGCTAGCTAAACAATGAACTATAATCCCAAGCCATAGAGTACTAGCCATACAAACCGATTGGCATAGCTAGTTAAAGTTAACCAAATAAGTTCAATGTTAGCTAGCTAACATTAGGCTATAAATATCAATGCGAAATGGCATTCTGGTGAAAACATCACTAACGTTACACACTTTACTTAACTTATTTGGGATAGGGGGCAGCCTTTTCACTTTTGGATGAATTGGTGCCCAAATTGAACGGCCTCCTACTCTGTCCCAGATGATAATATATGCATATTATTATTACTATTGGATAGAAAACACTCTGAAGTTTCTAAAACCGTTTGAATTATGTCTGTGAGTATAACAGAACTCATTTGGCAGGCAAACTTCCAAACAGGAAGTGAAAAATCTGAAATGGGTCGATGGGAAAGTCATTGCCTATTCAAATCTCTGTCATTTATGGATCTGTATGCACTTCATACGCCTTCCAGTAGATGTCAACAGTCGGTAGAACGTGGAATGAAGCCTATAGTTTGATGTGGGGCCAGATGGGAGCTATTGGAGTGACTGGTCTGGCAGATTGCCAGTTCCTGGCCACGCACGCTAGGCATGTGATGTCCATGTTTGCCATGAGTTATAAAGACATGAAGAAATGCTCCGGTTGGGACGTTATTGGATATATATGATAACAACATCCTAAAGATTGATTCTCTACTAATTTTGACCAGTTTATTTGACTAGTAATAAAACTTTTTGAAGATTTCATCCGACGTTTTCCTTCAATGTGCCGGTGTTTGGACACGTGTACTACACATGCTAGATAAAGTTGCTAATATGACATAAGTAATGGAAGTCGAACAAAAAAAACAATTTATTGTGGAACTAGGATTCCTGGCATTACATTCTGATGAAGATATTCAAAGGTAAGGGAATATTTATGATGTAATTTTGTATTTCTGTTGACTCCAACATGGAGGAGTAATGTTGTGTATTTTTGAGCGCCGTCTCAGATTATTGCATGATGTGCTTTTTACTAAAGTTTTTTTTAAATCTGACACAGCGGTTGCATTAAGAACCAGTGTATCTTTAATTATATGTAAAACATGTATCTTTCATCAAAGTTTATGATGAGTATTTGTTAGATGACGGGGCTCTCTAAAATTTCTCCGGATATTTTGGAGCCATTTCTGAACATAGCGCCAATGTAAACCAAGATTTGTGGCTATAAATATGCACATTATCGAACAAAACATAAATGTATTGTGTAACATGATGTCATATGAGTGTCTTCTGATGAAGATCTTCAAAGGTTAGTGATTAATTTTATCTCTATTTCTGGGTTTTGTGAAAGCTATCTTTGCTGGGAAAAATGGCTGTGTGTTTTTTCGATTTGGTGGTGAGCTAACATAAATATATGTTGTGTTTTCGCTGTAAAACATTAAAAAAATCGGACACGTTGGCTGGATTCACAACAAGTTTATCTTTAATTATATGTTAAACATGTATCTTTCATCAAAGTTTATGATGAGTATTTCTGTTATTTGACATGGCTCTCTGTAATTACTCCGGATATTTGAGGCATTTCTGAACATGGTGCCAATGTAAACCAAGATTTGTGGCTGTAAATATGCACATTATCGAACAAAACATAAATGTATTGTGTAACATGATGTCATATGAGTGTCTTCTGATGAAGATCTTCAAAGGTTAGTGATTAATTTTATCTCTATTTCTGGGTTTTGTGAAAGCTATCTTTGCTGGAAAAAATGGCTGTGTGTTTTTTGGATATGGTGGTGAGCTAACATAAATATATGTTGTGTTTTCGCTGTAAAACATTTTAAAAAATCGGACATGTTGGCTGGATTCACAAGATGTTTATCTTTCATTTTCTGTATTGGACTTGTTAATGTGTGAAAGTTAAATATTTCAAAAAAATATTTTTGAATTTCGCGCGCTGCCTTTTCAGCGGAATGTTGGGGGGGGTTTCCGCTAGCGGAACATGTGTCCTATAAAGGTTAAATCCAGGATTAACTCATCGTCTGATTCATTTTTCAGAGTCAGAGAGAGTCAGCATGGCACGATCGTCCTGCAGAAAGTAGTCCATCACAACTTTTTCCTACTGACCTTTGTTGATAGCCCCTGATAAATTCACGGCAGCAATGTTATTGAAAGCAGTAGCATCATATTTGCAGTTCTCCGTGGCTAAAGTTATATCTTTCCAAAAAAACTGCAGTAGAAAGGATTATGTATGCATAACGAGCAGCTCATTTTATAGACACAAGATGCTACACCGCAGACCAATCTGCAACTCATCTCTCAGCATGTCCACCCCACTCATTATCTAGCCAATCATGGCTAGCGGGTAAGGTTCCTGACTTTTTCTTTGGCTAAACCAATAAGACTCGTAATTTAACAACTGTATTTGTATTTACAGATGGCATAAAAGCATTTTGATTTAAAAAAAACCAAAATGTTCAAATGGCTCTCCTGTGAAGTCGTGATTTGCGACATACGCCTAGTTTCCTGAAACAGGTCACATTTACAAGTGCTGAAAAGATAGCATTAAAAAAAGTGGAAACCTGCTGACCATTTATTAATGAGTTAGGCCTACCAATATTCATACATTCTAAAAATATTGCTTAAAAGCAAGTGGAAACCGTCTGGCCATTTATAACAGCGTATAATCTCCTCAAAAATGCAATACATAAAGAACAAAATGCAATTTAATAGGATACATTGGGAAAACAATTTGAATTGCAGTGACTCAAATATATAGCCTATCATTGGTATAGTGAGTAGCCTAGCTAATTCAGATAAACAGGGGGAGGGGTACTCCCCTTTTTAATACTATAAGTCAGAATAGAAATTGACAACAGATTAACTATTTAAAATACAACATAGGGTCTCATGATCACCTTCTGTGTCTTCATCTGTTTCTTTCTTGTTAAGCATTTCCCATCCTGGAGTCTGAGACCATATGAGAATCTGTGGGAGAGGAGGAATCTATGACAATTTAGCATAGACACTCTAGCTACACATACTCTACAATCATCATTATTATACCATATAGGCTTAGCTAGTTATGTTATCCACTGCTAGGTAATAATAAAAAATAATAGCTAGAGTTTAACATTATTTGCAATCACTAATAGCTAGCTACCACAGACCAAATGGGTTAGTTATCATAATTGTTGCTTTATACACTAGATAGTTAGATAGGAAGTTAGCCTTAAAATTGGACCCACTAGTGTGCTGACAAAGGATGCTACTGTAGCAAGCTAACACGCCAGATACCTTGGTAGAGACAGAAACTGAGTTCAAAGGTTAGATAACTAGCTAGCTAATCCTAAAAAACTAGCTAAACAAATTGCATGGAAATTCTGTCATGTCGATGTTAGCTAGCTAGCTGGCAGCTAATGTTTGCTAGCTAGCTATGCCACAGATTATCTCATGCTAAATCGCCTATTCAAAAATATGTTTGAGGTATTATCTAATACTAGCTAACTAGGACAGAGGTGCTAGGAAACGTTACCTAGCTAGCTAGCTACTTAGCTGAGCAGCTTGCTAAATCATCCAGCAGAACTTCTGTATCCAAAAGTGAAACAAATTGCATAGAGAATTTACCCTCTGTCAATATGTGTATCTTGTGAACAACATTTCTTTTGCGCAATTTCTTCTGTCTGGCCTTTGCACACTTCTCAAAGCCACATCCATCCTGATTCTTCACAACACACTGTCACAAGTGGTAAGTGTCAACACTAAATTCTGGGCACGTTCCAGGTCATCGATATTTGTATTTATTATGGATCCCCATTAGCTGCTGCCAAGGCCGCAGCTACTCTTCCTGGGGTCCAGCAACATTAAGGCAGTTATATACAATAAAAAATATTACATGACAGTACATTTCAAAACACATTTTTTATAACCTTTATTTAACTAAGAATAAATTCTTATTGACAATTATGGCCTACCCCGGACGATGCTGGGCCAATTATGGGACTCCCAATCATGGCCAGATGTGATGCAGCCTGGATTTGAACCAGGGGCTGCAGTGATGCCTCTTGCACTGTAATGCAGTGCCTTAGACCGCTGCTCCACTCGGGAGCCCATTAAGTGTGTGCCCTCTGGCCATTACTCTACTAGCACATATCAACAATAAAAAATCTGAGTGTAGAGTGCGTGTGTTAGCATGTGTCTGTCTCTTCACAGTCCCCGCTGTTCCATAAGGTGTATTTTTATCAGTTTAAAAAAAATCTGATTCTACTGCTTGCATCAGTTACCTGATGTGGAATAGAGTTCCATTGTCGTGACTCTACTGTGAGGATCAAAAGATCAGGTTACAACAGATCAACTTCTACCAGATTGATGTGGGGGTTTATGACACATCACGCCCGGTCGTAAATTATATGCATCAGAGGACTCTTTTTATCATGTAGTATTGCTGATTTAGAATGTTCTTTATTAACAAATACTTTTTGCCGCCCAAAAACTCTAACGTCCAAAAGTGGACATATTGTTCCAAACATCCGAATGTGGGGAATGATGAGAGATGGTCTATGAAAAATGAATGTCGATTTTGTGATGTCATTAAAAATGGTATAAAAATGTTTTAACGAAAATATTGTAACTTGAAAAGTATACACCCTGTATATGACAGGTTTTCCTCCTTTACGTTGTGTAGGAAATATAAAAGATGTTGAGAATAGTTTTGTTTAGATAGGAATGTGATTTTAGTTTTCTAACGAGATTATAATTTTGATGATACTTTGCCCCAGTAAGTAGCCACACCCGAGGGAGCTCAGAGAGCGTGACAGCATGATATAAACGCCCCCTTTTTACCAAAGTGTATAAAGGATGAGTTGAGAATGAACATATCAGACTAGAAAGACCCAAGCTGCAGCTTAGGTCTCCATTGGTTACGACCCTGAAAATCAACACAAGGTGAAGACGACAAATTAGCCTCTCTAACAATCAATGTTACAGCATCTATGAAAGTAAATGTAAGTTGGACCATCCTGTTACTCTCTTCAAATCATCATCAACTACACTGCTCTCATCACCCCACTGGAGATCATCAACACGGCTGATTAGCTGTCTTCAGAGGACCCAGCTTCCTGGGAGTGAAAGTAAACACCACCCTGTTAGTCTGCTTCAGACTACAGGACAAGGCCTTGAAGCCACAGACAACTAAGAAGGACAGTGTGACCTCGTGTGGACAATCTGAGCCTTACACTTAAGAGCTCGGGAGAAGACCAACGGAACCATTTTCTCCAAGGCCTGGGTCCAACAGAGATAAAAGACGAAGGAAAACATTCAAACACGTAAATACATTCATTATTTCTTACCCCAAACGGGATGCGGTTCGGGGCAAAGTATTATGATTACTTTGAGCATAGTTCAAGTGTATAAGTTTGTCTCTCTCACTTTGTTCCTCTCTACTCCTCCCTCTTTCGATAAACAAGCAGTCATGTTGGTGTTAGACCGCTAGGGACCTGTTTTCACCGTATTACGTTTCAAATCAATAACTTATACCATGTGTGGGTGTCCTGTGTTATCATTTAGTTAGTTGGTAAATAAATAATTAAATCAATTTGTGTGGTACGGAATGATCAATAAAGCTGGGGTTTGTGCAGATGCAAGAAGGTTACGAGTATTCAGAATGAGAATTAATATGAGGTAATGATTAATAAATGACTTATCGATATATAACTTATATATCTTCTAGAGTTTAATTTGGGAGATGGTAACTCAATAAACAACTAATTATGTGGTGCCCCAAATCCTAATGAGTTAATTGTTACATGATTCATTTAATCGAGTAACAATTAAACATAGTTAGTTGATTCGTTACATAACAGTCATCAGATTAATGAAAGTAAGGTCACAACACCATGTAGCCATGGCTCTATGTAGTACTGTGCGCCTCGCATATTCTGTTCTTGACTTGAGGATTGTGAAAAGGCCTTTGGTGTCATGGCATGTGGGGTATGCATGGGTGTCAGAGATGTGCACTAGTAGTTTAAAACCTCTTAAGGATCTGCTCAATTTTCGCCTAAAATGACACACCTAAATCTAACTGCCTGTAGCTCAGGCCCTGAAGCAAGGATATACATATTATTGGTAACATTTAAAAGGAAACACTGTGTATTATCTTTTACCAGATCTATTGTGTTATATTCTCCTACCTTCCTTTCACATTTCCACAAACTTAAAAGAAAAAAACAACCGTTCTTTAGTATTTTTAGTATTTCAGTACCATCATCTTTGAAATGCTAGAAAAAGGCCATAATGTATTATTCCAGCCCAGGTCCAATTTAGATTTTGGCTACTAGATGGCAGTAGTGTATGTGCAAAGTTTTAGACTGATCCAATGAACCATTGCGTTTCTGTTCAACATTTTGTATCAAAACCGCCCAAATGTGCCTAATTTGTTTATTAATAACTTTCATGTTCTAAATTGTGCACTCTCCTCAAACAATAGCATGGTATTCTTTCACTGTAATATCTACTGTAAATTGATTAACAAGAATGAACGAGAATTTAAGCTTTCTGCCAATATCAGATATGTTAATGTCCTGGGAAATGTTCTTGTTACTTACAACTTCATGCTAATCGCATTAGCCTATGTTAGCTCAACCGTCCCGTGGAAGGGACACCGATTCCGAAGAAGTTTTAAAGCCAGTGGCATGTCATTTGTAAAGATTGAAAAAGTAACGGGCCTAGACAGCTGCCCTGTGGAATTCTTGATTCTACCTGGATTATGTTGGAGAGGCTTCAATTAAAGAACACCCTCTGTGTTCTTTTAGACATGTAACTCTATATTCACAATATAGCAGTGGGTGTAAAGCCATAACATACATTTTTCCAGCAGCAGACTATGATCGATCTAATCTTTTTATCATCAGTTTCTCTCAGCCAATCATCAGCCAGTCATTTGCGTAAGTCTTTGTCTTCAGACGAAGAGGAGGAAGGCTGTCGTTACAGAACCACCCACCAAACTCGGACCAAGCAGCGTAGTAACGGGCAGCAGCGGCAGCAGCAGCAGCGATTTCAGGATTCTTGGAATTGGGAGGAAGAGTTGGATGGAAAAGGACCCTGGGCAGAGCCAGGGGAATATCGCCGCCCCAAAGCTGAGCTGGAGGCAGCGAAAGTGGAGAGGCGGTGTTTTGAGGAGCTAGCTCGGCAGCGTGAGCAGGATCTGGGTTATACCACTTGGGAGGAAATAGACAGGTGGTCGGTCGACCCAGGGAGAGTGCCGGAGCCCGCCTGGGATTCGATGGAGCAATGCGAGGAGGGATACCGGCGAATGAGGTTAGCACGACGGCGCGGTAGGAAGCCTGAGAAGAAACCCCAAAAATGTATTGGGGGGTGAGGCTAAAGGGGAGTGTGGCGAAGTCAGGTAGGAAACCTGCGCCAACTCCCCGTGCTTACCGTGGAGAGCGAGAGTACGGGCAGACACCGTGTTATGCGGAAGAGCGCCCGGTGTCTCCTGTACGTGTGTATAGCCCGGTGCGGTACATCCCAGCTCCACGTATCGGCCGGGCTAGAATGGGCATCGAGCCAGGTGCCATGAAGCCGGCTCAACGCATCTGGTCTCCAGTGCGTCTCCTCGGGCCGGTGTACATGGCACCAGCCTTACGCATGGTGTCCCCGGTTCGCCAGCACAGCCCAGTGCGGGTTATTCCACCTCCCCGCACTGGCCTGGCTACGGGGAGCATTCAAGCAGGTAAGGTTGGGCAGGCTCGGTGCTCAAGAGCTCCAGTACGCCTTCACGGTCCGGTGCCACCTCCTCAGACCAGCCCAGTACCACCAGTGCCAACACCACGCACCAGGCTTCCTGTGCGTCTCCAGA
This sequence comes from Salvelinus alpinus, assembly GCF_045679555.1. Taxonomy (NCBI): domain Eukaryota; kingdom Metazoa; phylum Chordata; class Actinopteri; order Salmoniformes; family Salmonidae; genus Salvelinus; species Salvelinus alpinus. The sequence goes on from NC_092102.1 coordinate 6,061,451, forward strand.
GTCCAGTACGCCCTGTTCCTCCTCCCCGCACTCGCCCAGTGGTGTGTGTTCCCAGTCCGGTACCACCAGTTCCGGCGCCACGCACCAGGCCGGTGCGCCTCAGCAGGTCAGAGTCTTCCGTCTGCCCAGCGTCGCCTGCGCTGCCCGTCTGCCCAGCGCCGCCTGCGCTGCCCGTCTGCCCAGCACCGTCTGAGCTGTCCGTCAGTCAGGAGCCGCAAGAGCTGTCCGTCAGTCAGGAGCCGCCAGAGCCGCCCGCCAGTCAGGAGCTGCCCTCCAGTCATGAGCTGCCCTCCAGTCCGGAGCTGCCCTCCAGTCCGGAGCTGCCCTCCAGTCCGGAGCTGCCCTTCAGTCCGGAGCTGCCCTTCAGTCCGGAGCTGCCCTTCAGTCCTGAGCTACCTCTCTGTCCTGAGCTACCTCTCTGTCCTGAGCTACCTCTCTGTCCTAAGCTACCTCTCTGTCATAAGCTACCTCTCTGTCATAAGCTACCTCTCTGTCATGAGCTACTTCTCAGTCCGGAGCTACTTCTCAGTCCGGAGCTGCCTCTCGGTCCGGAGCTGTCCCTCAGTCCGGAGGAGTTTCCTCAGTCTAGTGGGGCCCATTGTTAGGGTTCCTAGGCCAAGGTCGGCGGCGAGGGTCGCCACTCAAAGGACGCTAGGGAGGTGGACAAAGACAATGGTGGAGTGGGGTCCTCATCCAGTGCCAGAGCCGCCACCGCGGAGAGATGCCCACCCAGACCCTCCCCTATAGGTTTAGGTTGTGCGGTCGGAGTCCGCACTTTGGGGGGGGGGGGGGTAGTACTGTCACGTTCTGACCATAGTTCTTGTGTGTTTTCCTTGTTTTAGTGTTGGTCAGGACGTGAGCTGGGTGGGCATTCTATGTTTTGTGTTTCTATGTGGGGATTGTCAATTGGCCTGATATGGTTCTCAATCAGAGGCAGGTGTTTGTCATTGTCTCTGATTGGGAACCATATTAAGGTAGCCTGTTTTGTGTTGGGATTTGTGGGTGGTTGTTTCCTGTCTTTGTGTTTCTCTGCATCAGATAGGACTGTTTCGTTTTGCCACGTTTGTTATTTTTGTATTTGTATAGTGTTCACGTTATTCGTCTCTTTATTAAAATCATGTTGAACACGGAATACGCTGCGTCTTGGTCCGATCCCTGCTACACGAAGGCTGTCGTTACAAGTATCATGTAGTACCCTAAACCTATCGAATATGCTGTAATAGAAATGAGGCCATGCAACAACAAAAAAAGAAACGTCCGCACTAATCTTGAACGGCACTAACTTCCACTGCTTCCATCCCTATCCCCACCCTTGTCCGTCCAGTGCGGTGTAACATGCTACTTTTAATTTGCGATAACACATGACTTTGCCAGATTAATGGCTCTTATGACACCTGTGTCCCTGAGGCTTGTCTCACGAAAAGGCGGTGTACATAACGCATGTCACACTATATTATCTCTACAGCCTTTCCAGTAATGAGGACCTTTTTCTTCGTCAAAGGGCAGAGGCTACTGACTTCAACCTCTTCCTTAACCACAGCAGAGCAGAATACACAGAACAGAACGGCTTCACTCATACACAGACATAATCTGTTAATAACATGGTGCTTATCTTTTCACATTCATTTTTGAATCTACAAATCATATGGCCTGGGACAAGGACTCATCTTGATATTGGATTGTGTGTGTGGGGGGGGGGGGGGGTTCCTTATGCAAAATTGTATTTAAAAGGTCATAATTATTCATTCATATTGTAGCATTTTGCATCATAAAGTCCCATCATATATTGAATTAACAGTAACAGCCACTCTGTGCCTCAACATAAATGTGGAAATTGAACTGCATGCCTTTACGTCGAACATATGATGTGCTGAAGTCACTTCATGACAATTTGTTAAAGTTACTCCCGATTGTCGCCATGAGGATATCAATAGTCACAATCAAAGTGTCTTCCCTCTTCTTCCTCAAACCCACACAGACAACTACACTCCTATAGAGGTAAAAGGCCTCTGACAGACCTAAGCAAGACAAACGGTTTGCTAAAGTTAACTTACAATGTCCTATTTTCCGCCCATCCAAGTGGTAGCCACTCCAGTGAACTAAGGAGACGGAAACATAAAAGAAGCAAGTGACCTGCTTTGATGAATGCTGCACGAGAATGCACACCAACTGGGTTGTGCGCACGCACGCACACACCATGCACACAGGCAGGCACGCACACACGTTCTTACACACACACACAACCAAGCAAAAACACACACACACGCACAGCAACCTCAGCCCCCCTGCCTGACTCCAAGGTCTGTTCCTACACCTGTTCAGGCCTTCACCAGGGAACATGTTAATTCACAGACATTAAAAAGCCAATTGTTTGCAGAAGCGATAATCTATTAGGCCTCAGGCACTATGTGTCCACTCATTATGTTTAGCCTGAGAATGAGGCATTCTGGGTCGGGAGTGCTCGGGCTTCCACTTAATCTTGGAACGTATCTACCTCTCACTCTCTCTCTCTCTGTACACGCTCAGTTTCTACAACTGATGTACAACACTTATGACAAAACAGTTGCGATCCAAAGAAGTGTTTGTCTGCACATTATTTTACACAACCGTTGTGGAGACACTACAGAATGGTTGTGTAAACATTTTTGTGCAGACGAACTTGGTGTTGCATGCCAAAAATATATGTTGTATGTTGTATCACAACCATTATGTCAAATGCGTTTAACATCAGTTGTACAACCTGAGTGTGTATGGGGCCTCTCTCTACTTTCTTGCACTTGTCTAAAGTCTTTCCCTGCATGATAAGTATTTTCCTTTTCAAATTCCTCATCCTCTTACTGTTAAACTCTCCACTCTCACTTGCTCAATAAACAACGAGCCTGCATCCTAATTCATTGTATGTAATTCAAAAGATCTCAATTTATTCCTACCGCTGTACTCTACACAAAACAGAAACAAATGAAGAATGAGCTGTGTTTAACACCTTAGTGGTCTATAAGAAGAATTAAATAAGTAGTGATATAAAGAACAGCACCCCTGGTGCCTTGCCAAAATGAATTACACTTTTATGAAGGCTGTGTGTGATTTCTAGTGCCAAGCGTCAGATAAAATTGAGATGCAGCTCTGTAGGCATAGGTGGTAAAACATACTGTTTCTACAATCTGATTGATACACAGTTCACTCCCCGGCTTGCCTGCCGATAACACAACACAACAACAAACAGGAGGGAGCAGACACAAAAACACATGGCTCCGGCGCTGTCATAAATGCCATCCTCTTTCACACACAGAAAAGTACAGAGACGAGGGGAGAGAAATAAAACGAGGTTCTTACCATCGTCTCCTTTCCTCTTTTCACCATTGGAGCGGGGTATCCCCAGGATGCCGTTGATGGAGTAGGATCCTACCGGGTTGTTGGAGGCGCTGGTCACGGGGGGAGACGCCGTGCTAAGGACTGGGAGAGACGAATCACGAGTTGAAGTGTGTTGTTAGCACATTTGTTAGGACTACTACTTACTTAATACTTTGTAGAAATATGATATACTATGTATAAATATTAAATTGAGGCCCTTCTCATATTTATGGTATGTCCAGTATTTGTCAGTACTGTGTATTTGTGTTTATACTGAGGCCCTTTCTTATACCTATGGTGTACCCAGTACTTGTCTGTACATACTGTTTATATTGTATATATTGAGGCCTTATGTAACGCTTGTCGTCTGGAGGAGAAGAAGAGGACCAAGGTGCAGCGTGGTAAGTGTTCATATTCTTTAATCCAATACGCAACACGAAACAAAACAACAAACACGACAAACGAACAGTCCTGAAAGGTGAAACAAACACTAAACAGGAAACAACCACCCACAAACACAGGTGGGAACAGGCTACCTAAATATGATTCTCAGAGACAATGAAAGACAGCTGCCTCTGATTGAGAACCATACCAGGTCAAACACACAGGAAAACAACACAAGGACAACATAGAACACCAGACATAGAATGCCCACCCAAACTCACACCCTGACCAACCAAAACAGAGACATAAAAAGGATCTCTAAGGTCAGGACGTGACACCTTATCTCTTACCTATGGCCGGTATTTGTTAATACATACTGTGCATATTGCCCTTTCTCAAACCTGTATGATGTGTCCAGTTTGTCAGTACATACACAGTATTTACTGACAAATACGTATGTTGAGTACCTTTCTCATACCTATGGTTTGTCCAGTAATATTTGTCAGTACAGGTTCCTAGCATGTATATATTAAGGCCTGCTCTCATAACCCTGGTGGGGCCAGTATTTGTCAGTGAATACTGTGTATATATATTGAGGTCCTTTCTCCTACCTAGGGTGTGTCCAGGCGTGGAGAGTGGTGTTCTGGAACCGTCAGGCGATGGGTGGAATGGCTGCTGAACTTTGGTGCGAATAATCCTGCCAAAGTGAACAACATACACGGATCAATCAACTCTTCGCCTCAGGGCATGGAGATTTGACACTGTTCCCCCAATCCCCACATTACAGCATGCTTTAACATAGCACACATCACGTCCATTTATAACCCTGCATGTGTAAAATTCCTCCATCGTTTTGGGGCCTCGTATCCCGATACTCTGGTTCTGTCACAAATAACCAATCTCAGGGCATTAGAGGAGTGTGGGAATGAATAGGGGCTGCCCCCTGAGAGAGCGGATTCAATCTAGCAGCATTCTGGGGTTAGAAATATGATTAAGTCCCAATACCCTTAAGATGTGGTATGGAGGGAAGGTCTTCATTGCACTTCGGACTGAATGATCTTGCAAACAAAGCATGAAATCACATCAATTCACCTCAATGATCAGCTTCACTGAGTCTACCTAGCCTCCTCTTATAATCTCCCTGTCTCACTTCCTATACCATACCCTTATCATTTTCTCTCTCTCTCTCTCCACATCTCTTTCTCTTCTCCTGCTCTCTTCCCCATGCCCTCCATCTCTCCCTTTCTCTCATTCTACCCTCTCTTCCCTCTCCCTCTACCCTCAATCTCTTATCGCTGTCCCCCCTTTACTGTTTTTGTATATCTGTCTCACACTCACACTCTGCCCCCCCACCTCCCCCTCTGTTTGTTGCTCTCTCCTCCTCCCTCCTCATATCTCTCGTCTCTCTCTCTCTCTTTCCTCAGATCAGTCAGATTAGCAGTGAGACATCTCCCGATGTCTATGAGGATCAGGCTCTATTGATCTGATCTTGGGGATAGAAAAGTTGGGGGAACGCGTGACAGAGAACAGATGCAAATGGCTAGGCTGTAAAGTATATCTGACAGGAAAGCCAATAGTGTCTCGTCCAAGCCCACTGCAACAACCTATATTTTTTCAATAACCTGAAAACGGAGGGGCCACATTTGAACAGAATTACAGATGACACCTTGTTACCACGACAGAAACTCTGAGATAATTTTAGAACAGTGAGCAGTACATTTGTGCTTTATAGTAATTCAGCCAGAGAGTGTAGTGTATCACACTGGGTAAGCAGTAAGACTCACTGGTTCAAAGGCTGGAAATCTAATGTGACACAATCACTTGAACATTACAATCACTGTACAAAAACAAAAGAGAGTTGCCTAAAAACCATGGGAGAAAAGCAAGTCTTCCTCCATTGGACCTGTATTGGTAACGGACGTCAAACAAGGTGATGTAACTGTAGCTAGCTAATCTACAGCACTTCTGATGCTTTTTACCCATATGCAGTGCATTCGCGAAAGTATTCAGACCACTTTACTTTTTCCACATTTTGTTAAGATACAGCCTTATTCTAACATTGTTTAAATTGTTTTTTTTCCCTCATCAATCTACACATAATACCCCCAAAATGACAAAGCAAAAACAGGTTTTAGATATTTTTTTATACATTCGCAAAAATATCACTAACGATGTGCGCTGAGAGTCGGGAAGCAATTCCAGGGAGTGAGTGTTTTAATAAAATAAACGGAACATAATACAAAACAAGAAACAGAAACAATGCACCGACTTGACACTGTAACAGAAACAATGACGCCTGGGGATGGAACCAAAGGGAGGGACATATATAGGGAAGGTAATCAAGGAAGTGATGGAGTCCAGGTCAGTCTGACGACGCGCAGGTGCGGATAACGATGGTGACAGGTGTCGCCATAACGAGCAGCCTGGTGACCTAGAGGCCGGAGAGGGAGCACATGTGACAGTACCCCCTCCCCAACGCGCGGCTCCAGCCGCAGGACGCCGACCAAAATGACGATCCCGGGGAACAGGAGCGGACCGGTCACCTCTGCAGAGGCGCAGGAAACCCGTCAATCCGGCTGAGACGCAGGAGTATGGCGGCGTAGAGCGCCGGAGAGAGAACGTAATTGACGGTACCCCCTCCCCAGCGCGTTCGGCTCCAGCCGCAGGTCGCAACCCAAGGGACGATCCCGGGGAGCAGGAGCGGACCGGTCACCCCCAATAATGCGTGGGAACCTGTCACCGGCTGGGATGTGGGAACCTGACAGACCGGCTGAGGCATCGGAGCCTGGCGATCCGGTTGAGGCATGAGAGCCTGTTGCGGCTCCCGGACCCAATTCCCATTCTAAAAATTAAAAAAAAACTCCCTGATGCTTACCTTAGGTGAGGCGTCATTTGGTAATGATTTGCACTGAGAGTCGGGAAGCAATTCCAGGGAGTGAGTGTTTTAATAAAATAAACGGAACATAATTCAAAAACAAGAAACACAAACAACGCACAGACCAGAAACAGAAACAATGACGCCTGGGGATGGAACCAAAGGGACGGACATATATAGGGAAGGTAATCAAGGAAGTGATGGAGTCCAGGTCTGTCTGACGACGCGCAGGTGCGCGTAGTGATGGTGAACGGTGTGCGCCATAACAAGCAGCCTGGTGACCTAGAGGCCGGAGAGGGAGCACAGGTGACAATCACATTCACATAAATATTCAGACCTTTTACTCAATACTTTGATGAAGCACCGTTGGCAGTGATTACAGCCTTGAGTGTTCTTGGGTATGACACTACAAGCTTGGCACACTTGTATTTGGAGAGTTTCTCCCATTCTTCTCTGCAGATCTTCTCAAGCGCTGTCAGGTTGGATGGGGAGTGTTGCTGCACAGCTACAGTATTTTCAGGTCTCTCCAGAGATGTTCGATCGGGTTCAAGTCCGAGCTCTGGCTGGGCATCTCAAGGACATTCCAATACTTGTCCTGAAGCCACTCATGCGTTGTCTTGGCTATGTGCTTAGGGTCATTGTCCTGTTGGAAGGGGAACCTTCGCCCCAGTCTGATGTCCTGAGCACTCTGGAGCAGGTTTTCATCAAGGATCTCTCTGTGCTTTGCGCCGTTCATCTATCCCTCAATCATGACTAGTCGCCCGGTCCCTGCCGCTGAAAAACATCCCCACAGCATGTTGCAGCCACCACCATGCTTCACCATAGGGACGGTGCCAGGTTTCCTCCAGACATGACGCTTGACATTCCGGCCAAAGCGTTCAATATTGGTTTCATCAGAGCAGAGAATCTTGTTTTTCATGATGTGAGAGTCCCTTAGATGCCTTTTGGCAAACTCCAAGCGGGCTGTCATGTGCCTTTTATTGAAGAGTGGCTTCCGTCTGGCCACTCTACCATAAAGGCCTGATTGGTGGAGTGCTGCAGAGATGGTTGTCCTTTTGGAAGGTTCTCCCATCTCCACAGAGGAACTCTGGAGCTCTGTCAGAGTGACCGTCGGGTTCATGGTCACCTCCCCTGAACAAGGCCCTTCTCCCCCGATTGCTCAGTTTGGCTGGGCGGCCAGCTCTAGAAACAGTCTTGGTGGTTCCAGACTTCTTCCATTTAAGAATGATGGAGGCGACTGTGTTCTTGGGGACCTTCAATGCTACCGAAATGTTTTGGTACCCTTCCCTAGAGCTGTGCCTCGACACAATCCAGTCTCGGGCGCTCTATTGGCAAATCTTTCGACCTCTTGGTTTGGTTTTAGCTCTGACATGCATTGTCAACTGTGGGACCTTATATAGACAGGTGTGTGCCTTTCCAAATCATGCTCAATAAATTGAATTTACCACAGGTGGACTCCAATCAAGTTATAGAAACATGGATGAAACATGGATGATCAAGGATGATCAGTGGAAACAGGATGCACCTGAACTCAATTTCGAGTGTCATTGCAAGATAAATAAGGTATCTGTTTTTTATTTTTAATACATTTGCAAAAATGTTTAATCTGTTTTCGCTTTGTCATTATGGGGTACTGTGTGTAGATTGATGAAAAAAAATGATTTCATCAATTTTGGAATAAGGCTGTAACATAACAAAATCTGTAAAAAGGGAAGGGGTCTGAATACTTTCCGAATGCACTCTATCTCGGGCTCCCGAGTGGCGCAGCGGTCTAAGGCACTGCATCTCAGTACAGTCCTTGGTTCAAATCCAGGCTGCATTACATCTGGCAGTGATTGGGAGTCCCATAGGCACACAATCGGCCCAGCATTGTCTGGGTTTGGCCGGGGTAAGCCGTCATTGTAAATAAGAATGTGTTCTTAACTGACTTGCCTAGTTAAAAAAAAATGTTTTACTGACTTTATGACTCGAGAGAGCCTAATAGATTAAATGTATTTCCAATCTATGTTCTTGAAATTGAATAAGCAATTTGGGCGGGTAAATTAAATAGGTGTGTTGGCATTGTTTTCCAGAAGAAAAAAAATCCTAAATAAATATTAAAATGGGGATGAATATGATTGAAAGCAGCTTATGCTGCAGGACCTTGGGTTCACTTGTTATGTCCAATAAACATGTGGTTGGTGGTGGCAACTTTTTCTGCGGCTGCAACACAAAGTGAAACCCAGTCTCTGCTTTAAACACATGAATCATTAAAGATTACACAAAGACATTCTCTTTTATCAGCGGAGCAGAGGTCAACTCTTTAACCACATGCCACGATGTTCTCTCTCCTTCTCCCTCCCTCACATTCTATCTCCCTTGCACCATTCTACCATTTCTTTTGAAGGTAAATTCCTTCCAAAATTCTGTAGGGACATCTTTTAAACCAAAAGCAGGCGTACTGTTGTGACTACACTGAATGTCAATTCACTTATATAGCCCATATTACAGCAGGTAAAATAATCCAGAGGATTTGTGGTGTATGCATTGTCTAGAGGATGTGTGCTATGTCCAAGAACACGCATCTTTTGTCTGTGCTCTCTTGAAAACTAAAATAAGGAACACCCCTCCTCAACCGTCCTCTAGCAATTCAAAGACACCCTTCTTTGCTTTATATAATACACATATCAAAAGATGTGTAGAATATAGACAAACTTAGTCCAACAATAAATGATTAAGTTGGACGGATGTCTTTTCATGTGGATACACATTTAGAATTAAATCTGTTCAAATCTAAATGAGATAAAATGTGTTTTCCCCCCTTCGGCTCATTAAAATGTAATGCTAATGGCCAGCTCTATGAACAGTGCCTCCTAACCAAAGTTCATTATTTGCGCTTGCAGGTATGGGGCTTTCTCACGTTGCGCACTTCCATTTGGGGTTTTCACCGTCTGCCGTCTGAAGATACTTTGTCTAGATTGTCCTGTATAATGTGAAATGTGAGGGTGTTGAACAACTGTTTAAAGCTCTCTAGCTATTCAGTTTACTGCACTAAGTAGGCCTAAAGGCTAACTTGCTTAAAATTCAGTCAAAAAAAAGAAAGAAAATTGACCTTTATTTAAGTCAGTTAAGAACAAATTCTTATTTACAATGACGGCCAACCAAAAGGCAAAAGGCCTTCTGCGGGGATGGGGGCTGGGATTATTTTAATTAAAAAATAAATAACATAAATATAGGACAAAACACACATCACAACAAGAGAGACAACACAACACTACATAAAGGGAGACCTAAGACAACAACATAGCAAGGCAGCAACACATGACAACACAGCATGGTAGCAACACAACATGACAACATGGTAGCAACACAACATGGTAGCAGCATAAAACATGGTACAAACATTATTGGGCACAGACAACGGCACAAAGGGCAAGAAGGTAGAGACAACAACACAAAGCAATCACAACTGTCAGTAAGAGTGTCCATGATTGAGTCTTTGAATGAAGAGATTGAGATAAAACTGTCCACTTTCAGTGTTTGTTGCAGCTCGTTCCAGTCGCTAGCTGCAGCGAACTGAAAAGACAAGCGTCCCAAGGATGTGTGTGCTTTGGAGACCTTTAACAGAATGTGACTGGCAGAACGGCTGTTGTATGTGGATGATGAGGGCTGCAGTACATATCTCAGATAGGGGGAGTGAGGCCTAAGAGGGTTTTATAAATAAGCATCAACCAGTGGGTCTTGCGACAGATATAGAGAGATGACCAGTTTACAGAGGAGTGTAGAGTGCAGTGATGTGTCCTATAAGGAGCATTGGTGGCAAATCTGATGGCCGAATGGTAAAGAACATCTAGCCGCTCGAGAGCACCCTTACCTGCTGATCTATAAATGATGTCTCCGTAATCTAGCATGGGTAGGATGGTCATCTGAATCAGGGTTAGTTTGGCAGTTGGGATAAAAGAGGAGCGATTACGATAGAGGAAACCAAGTCTAGATTTAACTTTACCCTGCAGCTTTGATATGTGCTCAGTTGAACATTGTGCGATGGATTTCAAAATGTAGACTATGGATTGCTTGTTGGTAAATTGTAAATAATAACAATAATAATAGCCTAAAAATAAGCCTAACGACATGCCTAATAATAATAGTCATCATTATAATCATAATAATAAACAATGGTAATATTATAGTGATGTCAGGGGGTGCTGAGGAAATATCAATGTCAATTAGTATTTTTCTCTGCTCATACAGGAGTAATAAAGGCCTAGCGTACTAATTTGGGGGGAATACTTTTTAAATATTTTTTATATTAATACATTTTTCATTGTGATTTATCTGGGGGTGCTGCAGCATAGTGCCCCATCAATTTGTATAGGGGACAGATTGGTGTGGCAGCTCTCCTTAGTGGTTGAACATTCCGCCATGTCCTTTTGGTCTGTTTTGCCCTGTAGTCGCTACCAGTTTGGAAGCCTTTGTTGAGGCCACTAGAAGTGCAAGTGATATAAAACACCAACTATTAATTAATATACTTTGATGTGTAAACACTTAACTAGCAGCCAAACTCCTTGCACCAATCCCTTGTAATTACAGTAAAATACCATGAAATATAAACCCCTCCCCTCAAATACAAAATCCCTCTCATCATCCATTCATTCCGATTATGGTAGCCTTTGCTTTTTATTTAATTACATTTTTTACAGTATTGTCCTTACATAGTACTTGCTTTGATACCGTATTTAAATTACAGTAGGTGTACCATAAAATGTAAAACAATTTTACTTGCCATCAAGCTGCCTGTAAATTACTGTCAAATTCACAATAACCCCTTTACAGAGTAGGTCTGTAGGCTATATCAAAATAATCATCTATTCTTTTTTTTATTCTACCAAACATAAAAAAATGACTCTACTAATCTCCAAATAATACGAATAAAATATTATATCAGTCTATACTAGGTTTTATTCGCAACGTCCCTGCATGCTATAACCTCTCGGGTTCACATGTGTTTACTATGGCTCCCACACCGCTCCTATTTGAAACAGAGATTGGTTGGCTATATAAAGCAGCTGCCGGCTCTGTCGCAGTGTGGTCCGCGTATTGAACGATTTGGTTGGGTATTTCCCGCTGCCGCTGGAGCTTTTCCCCATTGTTGAAGGGTTTTTATCGAGATCTGATATTCGTGGCATAAATCGCCAATCGGATGCTGACTGTAGAGGGTTGCGGTACTGAATTTCCACTTTAAAGACCACCTTTGAGATGGACAAAACGTGTGTGCATATGTGCCCTTTCACCCAAATCTGGTAATGTACTGCGTGCAGCAGATATGGCAAACCTCTTTATTTTCACACAAGTTCTAGATCCAATAGGCAGCATGTGTCTAAACCCATATAAGTCTGATATAAATTCATCTTCGCACACAAGTAGACTTCCGTGCTTCTATTGGGCAATATTACACATAGGCCAATTATTTTTGTTATCTGTTGGGTCTACAACGAATTGATTCACTGGTCAGAGTAGGTAGGTTTACGATAATTCTCCCCTCGATATAGAGAATATAGTGAAGTTATCGCCTACCTGTTGATGGATGACACACTGGGAACGGTGTCGTTGTCACAGACGGCCTCGGACAGAAGTCGGTCTCGAATCTCCCAAGCGAACAAGGTGGGGTTCTGACGCTTGTAATCTGCGATTTTATCAACTACTTTAGGAGTCGCCACCTTTGGTTTGGAGCCCCCAATAACTCCGGGTTTAATACTGCCGGTTTCATAGTACCTGTAGGGTCAAAATATGAATTGGCTTGAATGATATGGGAAAAATACTATAGCTGAGTATTGCTGAAGGAATTTATCTGAAATATCTTAGTTGTAGTTTCATGTATCGGCCAAAATGTTCCTGTTTTTAAAGCCGATATTAAAGCATTAACTGTGCTTAATATACCTGAGTTAAAGGATAGTCTGAGTAGACTAAACATTAGTTGAAGAGAGCATCTGAGATTGAAATTCAGCATACTAAAATATAAAGATAACCGAATTGCTGTAAAAAGTTATATTATGGAAGGCGAATAAACAATTCCAAAATCAAACAATGTTCTCATACTTTCATCATCCACTTTGTTAAATTTTCAGCCAATAAACGAATGTATGGTTAGGGTTTAGGTTTAGGTTTAGAGTACGGGTTAGGTTTAGGGTAAGGGTAAGGGTTGGGGTTAGGGTTGGGGGTAAGGGTCTAGGGTTAGGGTTCAATTTAAACATAACATCACCTAAATCCAGAAATGTAGTTTGAATATAATTTCAAAATATTTTTTCAAAATGTTGGTTTTCAAAATGAAAACATGAGCTTGAATCCAGGAAATGAGAGCCCAAACGCTTTTCAGATCTAGGCCAATAATACTGATAGTATAAACTATTGCCTTGTCTGAGGCCCATTTTATAAATTAAGGAATTCATCAAAACCATTGGGGGTGATGGATTCCTAATCGTCGACACAGATTCAAGCAAATTCAAGAGAAATGCCGATGACTCTGGCTAAAATAAGTACTGTGCACACATATGTCAAGATATTTCTGTTTGACACCAATTTAATTGTGCTATTATGTTTCCCTTACCTGCAGAGAATTTTGCTGACGCAGCCGTGACTGACCCGTAGTTGGCGGGAGATGTCACATGGCCTGACACTTTGGTGCGCCAGCTCGACAATTCTCTGCCTCACTACATCAGGTAGAGGTCTGCCATTCACAAACACCCCGCCTAGCTGGTTCACACCCCCATGCCCTATATGGGATACAACAACACACCGAGGGAAACATAACATTACATACAAACAGAAGACATGATGTATCGTGAAACACGACATCCCTTCGAACAACATGACAGCACATCGAGCAATTACAATAAGAGCTCTTTCTATGTCAGTTTTAAAATACACATTCATAAAGTAGCTTTCACACACACACACACACACACACAATACATTTGTTTGTACTTTTTTGTTGCCTAATGGATGATTAGCCTAATAAATAGTGGTAGTAGCATATTGCAGATTATGAGCAGGGACTGTAATACACTAAGACTTTTCTGTAATTTCAACAGTAAAACACTGTAGAATGCACAGTAAAATACCGTGTGTTTTAACAGAAATAATAAAGTAGGTTTGCACTGCATTGTCTGTAAAATTATGAAAAATCCTGTTATTAACTGTAATTGTAATCCTCCTGTAAAAATTACTCTAACATACTATTTTTTTTTTTTTTTACAGTAATAGCTTATGCTATCAGTTTCCAGCACCATTGCCATCTTGTCGGGTAAGATGCATGAAGCTTAGATTATTTTAGTATATTAAAAAAAAATCTTCAATACTGCAGCCTCTGGGTGCCATAGTGAATAAACAGAGAGCAGATTCGTGACCATTATGTTTGCACCATTATTTTGATCTGCACTGTTGGAGCTCAGAGCATAAGAATTTCACTGTGCCCTGTAAATTCCAATTACATTTTTGTTTAACATACGTTACTTTCAAGAAAAACTGTATTTCAAATGGCACTGCAATTCCACTACACAGAATACCATACCCTACTATGTTTTTGGAGCGCCAAGAAACTTTTGACCACTAGTGGGTGCATGGTATTGTTGTTTCTGTCTTATTAACATATTATGAGGCTGGCATTTCTTGTAAGAGGCTATTTAACTGATATGTGGTAGTTGTGCCCAAATATTTAATTGTGTATAGGGAATTGATTGGAGTGACAGTAAGACTCAAACCTTTGGTTGAGTATTTACAATGTCCTTGGTCTGTTTTGCTCTGTAGCCACTGCACGTTTTACAGCCTTTGATATGACCTCTAGAAGTGCAAATCATGAATACATTTTTGGTATACATATAGAATCCCTGAGCTGACAAGGTAAAAATCTGTCATTCTGCCCCGAACTAGGCAGTTAACCCACTGTTCCCCGGTAGGCCATCATTGTAAATAAGAATTTGTTCTTAACTGACTTGCCAAGTTAGATAAAGGTTAAATAATAAATGTTTTAAAATATACTGTAATATGAAAACACATTACCTAGCAGCCAATGCGCTTGCACCAATCCCATGCAATTACCATAAAATACAAACTATGCCTACCCTAAATTAATTTAATCCATTCATTCATGTATTCATTCATTACAATTACTGTAAAAAAAGATGACAAAACCAACAAATTAAATGACATGTTTAAATGCCTGTAAGCATAATGAAGCCTACACTGTACAACTTTTCCCTGTAAATTTACAGCATTATACTGGCAGCCGAGCAAACTGCTGTAATCATTACAGCAAGACAGCTGTATTATATGATTACAGTAGTTTGCTCTGCTCCCAGTATAATGCTGTAAATTTACAAGGAAAAGTTGTACAGTGTATAGGCTTCATTATACTTAGATGCATTTAAACATGTTGTCCTTTAATTTGTTGGTTTTAAAATTATCTAATGTTCCATGACACAAAGCTATGCTATTTTGTTTGTAGTGAATTGCATAGCCCAACACTCTATACAATTTTGCCTCAACACCGAATGCCTTCACTGTGTATTGCAATATTTCCACATAGTAACCGTTCCATTGCAGCCTAAAACATGTTGCAGATATTATGTTTCAAGCTGCTTAAATTTAATTGCAAAATTATTGTAATTAATTAAAAAGAGCTTTGATAACCGGGATAGCTGGTCCAATAATGATTAATTTATAAATTAGGCTACATTTGGCAATGGTCTCTCGTTGCCTTTACTCTAATCGTAGGCTAATACAATGTAAGGAAAAAACTCATTTTCACAACAACGGTGTGCTTTAAAAATACATCTAAAGGCATATCCTATATTTCTGACGGTTATTTCGCGTCAATTAAATGATAAAAATAGACAATGTTAGACTCAAATCCCCCCAAAATGAAAGGGTAATCTTTTGTCTCTGCATTTGTAGAGTTTCATTCCAAAATTTACCAACATCCAAATGTTGGTAAATTAGCTTTTATTGTTTAAAGAAATTATGAAAGAGATTGGTGTGTCTTTTCACTATGTAATCATGCCATCTTAATGTTATATTTTTCAGAAAGACAAATAATCATGTTTTTTTTGTTGAAAATGCTATATATCCGCCTCATTCGCTGAGAAATATGTAGTACTGCTAGGGTTTGACACAGTCAAATGTAACGAATAACGACGTTTTTAATAAGGAAATGTACAAATGGTACAATTGTTACATCAATATAAAAAACATATTTAAACAAAATCATTCAATACAGTAAAATGTGATCTGTATGTAAAACATGTACATTTGGCATTTTAGTCATTTAGCAGATGCTGTTATCTAGAGCGATTTACAGTAAATGCATTACTTTTAAGATAGCTTTGTGTCATGGAACACTAGCTATGCTATTTTGTTCTTGTCTATGCCGCCGCTCATCCATATACTTATATGTACATATTCTTATTCATTCCTTTCCACTTATGTGTATCAGGTAGTTGTTGTGAAGTTGTTAGATTACTTGTTAGTTATTACTGCACGGTCAGGAACTAGAAGCACAAGCATTTCGCTACACTCGCAATAACATCTGCTAACCATGTGTATGTGAGCAATAAAATTTGATTTGATTTGAGACAACCACATCACAGTCAAAAATACAGGATACTCCATTCCAGATAAACAATGGATATATAGCGTTTCGCAACATACAACTAATAACATTTTCATACACATCTCAAATCTATGAATACAAACATATGTGAACAGTAATATTTTACACATACATGAAGTTACCAATAAGCAATCATTTCTGATGAAAAATCACAAATGTGAAAAATGTGTGGATATAGCGTTTTGGAAGTAAACTATTAATTTATTTCACAGGTGCCATTTATTTCAAAGGCAATAGAAAATGATTTGTATTCAAATGTAGGCTATGGAAGGTGCAATGATACCTTTATTCCCCACCTATTCAGGAGCGCTCATTTCAACTGACCTCTAGATTTTAGTCAGTAAACGGTATCCTATTCAGAATACGATGCCGATAAGACATAAGAAAACTTTTCAGGTCATTCTAAAATACAAATATGTACATTCTGAAATTACAGCTTTTACTGGGATGAAGTCTGCAGGGAAACGTTATGAAGGCTACACTGGATATTCCAACAATGCTTATGGAAAGGTTCTCAATATGATGTTATTCGTTTATAGCCTGGGTTGTTTTGAACGCACATCTTCAATTACGAGAAATATATACAGTATTTCCTGTGTCCATAGCGAAGCTAAAACGTGTAGGCTACAAATAGACTAATAATAGGCAATGTTTTTATTAGCAAATTCTTCTGAGAATGAAATCTTAACGGATTCGTTTAAATACAGTAATGAATGCGTAATCTAACGAGATTATTATGATGAAACGAATTCTCTACTCACGGTGCATCGCCAGGAAGGGGTCTGTTTTGCAGTGAATATCCATGGGATAGCAAAGAAAAGAAAGGCAGTCTATTGAATTCGCCGTTTTTGCCTTAGTGATATAGCTCTTTTGTGCGTAAAAAGAGAGATTGAGTGACAAACAGTCTGCTTCCGTGGCCAGTAGCTCGCAGGATAACTTCCTCATAACAGAAACCCCGCGCAAAGTTGTCTCCCCTGTGTAACTCAGTCCGTTCAGTGGATACCAATGTGTCAGGTGAAGAGCATGACCATCGTTTTCACAGAGAACACAAAATGCAGCGACGTTCGTCAAACCGGGGTCACTCTTAGACGTTGTTAAACCACATTATAAGGAAAACAACAGTCAACCGAGTCTCCCACGGTCCAGTCGCGAAACTGCGGTGGAAAATCCCTCTCCCTGTCAGTGGCAGGGACTGGTGAGTCTCGGGGTTTAATAATCCAACACAGTCTCACATTCAATTCGCGCATATATGTACAAAATGTATTTCAGCAGATTTCGTGCGTTTTTGTGCATTTTTGGGGTGTTTTGGGGTGGTTCAATTCGTTTGAAAATACACGAATTTCTGTGCTACTTAATTCGTGCGAAAAGACACGAATTTAACCAGTAGGCGACACAAGCCGTTGCAACAACCATGTAGACGCGATAATTTGTCTTTCATTTTTGTTCTTCTTAATGGCTAATTCAACGTCATGAATATACAGAAATGTTGTCTTTGTTTAACCATGTTTTAAAATGTGTCGTTGTATGCCTATATGTACTGTTTTAGACTTGCTGAACAGAATTTGAGAAAAGACGCACATTTAAGTGCGACTTAATTCGTGGGAAATATTGTTTTATTAATGCCAATGCTGTTTTCTGTGCTTGATTTCGCTTAATACTTTGGATACTGGTGCACTTGTAATCAGAACGCCTTTTTGTCATGTAGGCAACCATACACGATTTTCTTCATAACCCATTTCATATTTCGTGGAGCCTAAATTACACAATTTTCTTCATAATGCATGTATTACATGTTAATGTAAAATAATGAATTATGTTGGCTTACACTTATGGCCTTTCCAAGGCCTTTCCGTACCTTAAGGGAACATTTTAGCACTCGCCATATGGTTAGTGAGAAACGCCACTTGCAAATGTAAGGTCCCTTACTAGACGTCCTGCAACGTTTCTAAAATTCGTGGATGTGTCACGATCGTGTTGACGTGAAAGAGAGGACCAAGGCGCAACATGACTTGAATACATCTTCTTTAATTATAACGACGAAGATGAACACGTAACACTTAACACACTAACCAAACAACAAACGATCGTGAAACCTAAAACGCAAGTGCACACACAAACTACTTACGTCGACATGTACAATGACCCACAAACAGCTAAAGCCTATGGCAGCCTTAAATATGGCTCCCAATTAGAGACAACAGAAATCAGCTGTCTCTAATTGAGAACACATTCCGGCCACCATAGACTTTCCTAGTAAACTACACACCCATAGACACAGCTAGATACATACACTCAACACAAAACCATAAACTACAACCAACACCCCCTCTACCATATAATACCCCAAAATACACACATACCCCATGTCACACCCTGACCTAACTAAAATAATAAATAAAACAAATAATACTAAGGCCAGGGCGTGACATAACCCCCCCCTTAAGGTGCGAACTCCGGGCGCACCAGCACATAGTCTAGGGGAGGGTCTGGGTGGGCTTCCTTCCACGGCGGCGGCTCCGGCACTGGTCGTGGTCCCCACCCCACCATAGTCATAAGGGGCAGCACCGGGATAAGTGGCAGCACCGGGATAAGTGGCAGCACCGGGATAAGGGGCAGCACCGGGATAAGGGGCAGCACCGGGATAAGGGCCAGCACCGGGATAAGGGCCAGCACCGGGATAAGGGCCAGCACCGGGATAAGGGGCTCTGGCAGGTCCTGGCTGAGGGACTCTGGCAGGTCCTGGCTGAGGGACTCTGGCAGGTCCTGGCTGAGGGACTCTGGCAGGTCCTGGCTGAGGGACTCTGGCAGGTCCTGGCTGGACGGACTCTGGCAGGTCCTGGCTGGACGGACTCTGGCAGGTCCTGGCTGGACGGACTCTGGCAGGTCCTGGCTGGACGGACTCTGGCAGGTCCTGGCTGGACGGACTCTGGCAGGTCCTGGCTGGACGGACTCTGGCAGGTCCTGGCTGGACGGACTCTGGCAGGTCCTGGCTGGACGGACTCTGGCAGGTCCTGGCTGGACGGACTCTGGCAGGTCCTGGCTGGACGGACTCTGGCATGGCCTGGCTGGACGGCTCTGGCAGGTCCTGGCTGGACGGCTCTGGCAGGTCCTGGCTGGACGGCTCTGGCAGGTCCTGGCTGGACGGCTCTGGCAGGTCCTGGCTGGACGGCTCTGGCAGGTCCTGGCTGGACGGCTCTGGCTGATCCGGTCTGGCGGAAGGCTCTGGCTGATCCGGTCTGGCGGAAGGCTCTGGCTGATCCGGTCTGGCGGAAGGCTCTGGCTGATCCGGTCTGGCGGAAGGCTCTGGCTGATCCGGTCTGGCGGAAGGCTCTGGCTGATCCGGTCTGGCGGAAGGCTCTGGCTGATCCGGTCTGGCGGAAGGCTCTGGCTGATCCGGTCTGGCGGAAGGCTCTGGCTGATCCGGTCTGGCGGAAGGCTCTGGCTGATCCGGTCTGGCGGAAGGCTCTGGCTGATCCGGTCTGGCGGAAGGCTCTGGCTGATCCGATCTGGCGGAAGGCTCTGGCTGATCCGGTCTGGCGGAAGGCTCTGGCTGATCCGGTCTGGCGGAAGGCTCTGGCTGATCCGGTCTGGCGGAAGGCTCTGTAGGCTCTTGGCAGACGGGCGGCTTTGCAGGCTCATGGCAGACGGGCAGCTTTGCAGGCTCATGGCAGACGGGCAGTTCAGGCGCCGTTGGGCAGACGGGCAGTTCAGGCGCCGCTGGGCAGACGGGCAGTTCAGGCGCCGCTGGGCAGACGGGCAGTTCAGGCGCCGCTGGGCAGACAGATGGCTCCGACGCCGCTGGGCAGACAGATGGCTCCGACGGCGCTGGGCAGACAGGCAGTGCAGAAAGCGTTGGGCAGACGACCGACTCTGCCCTGCTGAGGCGCACAGTAGGCCTGGTGCGTGGTATAGGCACTGGCTGCGCTGGAGAGGAGGAAAGCTCTGACAGCGCTGGACAGGTGGGAGCAGCTGGAGAGAGAACCCGGAGAGACAGCCTGGTGCGGGGGGCTGCCACCGGTGGACTGGTACTTGGAGGTGGCACCGGGTATACCGGACCGTGAAGGAGGACACGTGCTCTTGAGCACCGAGCCTGCCCAACCTTACCAGGTTGAATGGTGCCCGTAGCCCTGCCAGTGCGGCGAGGTGGAATAGCCCGCACTGGGCTATGCTGGCGAACCGGGGACACCATTCGTAAGGCTGGTGCCATGTATGCCGGCCCGAGGAGACGTACTGGAGACCAGATACGTTGGGCCGGCTTCATGACATCTGGCTCGATGCCCAACCTAGCCCTCCCAGTGCGGCAAGGTGGAATAGCCCGCACTGGGCTAAGCACGCGTACTGGGGACACCGTGCGCTTTACCGCATAACACGGTGTCTGACCAGTACGACGCTCTCTCACTCCACGGTAAGCACGGGGAGTTGGCTCAGGTATCCTACCCGGCTTTGCCACACTCCTCGTGTGCCCCCCCCAAGAAATTTTTGGGTCTGACTCTCGGGCTCCCAACCGCGTCGCCGCGCTGCCTCCTCATACCAGCGCCTCTCTGCCTTCGCTGCCTCCAGCTCCGCCTTGGGACGGCGATATTCCCCTGGCTGAGCCCAGGGTCCTTTACCGTCCAGGATCTCCTCCCAAGTCCATTTCTCCTTGCGCTGCTCCTGTTGCCGCTGGTCATGTTGCTTGGTCGTAGATTGGTGGGTCATTCTGTCACGATCGTGTTGACGTGAAAGAGAGGACCAAGGCGCAACATGACTTGAATACATCTTCTTTAATTATAACGACGAAGATGAACACGTAACACTTAACACACTAACCAAACAACAAACGATCGTGAAACCTAAAACGCAAGTGCACACACAAACTACTTACGTCGACATGTACAATGACCCACAAACAGCTAAAGCCTATGGCAGCCTTAAATATGGCTCCCAATTAGAGACAACAGAAATCAGCTGTCTCTAATTGAGAACCCATTCCGGCCACCATAGACTTTCCTAGTAAACTACACACCCATAGACACAGCTAGATACATACACTCAACACAAAACCATAAACTACAACCAACACCCCCTCTACCATATAATACCCCAAAATACACACATACCCCATGTCACACCCTGACCTAACTAAAATAATAAATAAAACAAATAATACTAAGGCCAGGGCGTGACAGGATGGCGTCGGGCCGTGCGCGGGGGAGAGATCTTTCAGGAAGTCATCAAACTAAATTTACATTTACATTTAAGTCATTTAGCAGACGCTCTTATCCAGAGCGACTTACAAATTGGTGCATTCACCTTATGATATCCAGTGGAACAACCACTTTACAATAGTGCATCTAACTCTTTTAAGGGGGGGGTTAGAAGGATTACTTTATCCTATCCTAGGTATTCCTTAAAGAGGTGGGGTTTCAGGTGTCTCCGGAAGGTGGTGATTGACTCCGCTGACCTGGCGTCGTGAGGGAGTTTGTTCCACCATTGGGGTGCCAGAGCAGCGAACAGTTTTGACTGGGCTGAGCGGGAACTGTACTTCCTCAGAGGTAGGGAGGCGAGCAGGCCAGAGGTGGATGAACGCAGTGCCCTTGTTTGGGTGTAGGGCCTGATCAGAGCCTGAAGGTACGGAGGTGCCGTTCCCCTCACAGCTCCGTAGGCAAGCACCATGGTCTTGTAGCGGATGCGAGCTTCAACTGGAAGCCAGTGGAGAGAGCGGAGGAGCGGGGTGACGTGAGAGAACTTGGGAAAGTTGAACACCAGACGGGCTGCGGCGTTCTGGATGAGTTGTAGGGGTTTAATGGCACAGGCAGGGAGCCCAGCCAACAGCGAGTTGCAGTAATCCAGACGGGAGATGACAAGTGCCTGGATTAGGACCTGCGCCGCTTCCTGCGTGAGGCAGGGTCGTACTCTGCGAATGTTGTAGAGCATGAACCTACAGGAACGGGTCACCGCCTTGATGTTAGTTGAGAACGACAGGGTGTTGTCCAGGATCACGCCAAGGTTCTTAGCACTCTGGGAGGAGGACACAATGGAGTTGTCAACCGTGATGGCGAGATCATGGAACGGGCAGTCCTTCCCCGGGAGGAAGAGCAGCTCCGTCTTGCCGAGGTTCAGCTTGAGGTGGTGATCCGTCATCCACACTGATATGTCTGCCAGACATGCAGAGATGCGATTCACCACCTGGTTATCAGAGGGGGGAAATCTCTCGGACGTTCGGTTTCCGTTTTATAAAAATAACAAATTTTGGTCATTTTTCCGCAGTCTCGGAAATTCCCACCAGAGGGAAAATAAATAATATTGCAAATGCACAAGCACATTGCAAATGCATGTGGCCTTTTCTCCTAAACGGAAAATATTTCGAAGACGTAATGGACAGTTGGCCCCGAACAAGATGGCGTCGAGGCCTCAACGCTTTTTGAGTTATGGCCATTTTTCTGGGATTAAAGGTCAAAAACGCAAAGTAGGGTGCTAATTTGACCGCTTCACGTCAAAGTACATAAGCATACGGTGTCAGGAAAAAAAGAACCAGCCATTTATCTATCGTAATTTAAGAGAAATCGTACATTGACAAATTGGTCATGTTCACAAAAAGGAGTTTAAAAAATAAATAATTACAGATCCAGTTGCAGTGTGTTCAGACGAACATTTTTTAAGTGGGTCTCGAAGCTCTGCCAGAATTCTGTGATTTTATGTGATTTTATGAAATAACACACACTCATTTAACCCTCTGTAAATAAGTCAGTTCTTAACATAAAGACTTAAACCTCAACATTATATAAGAGCCTACCCCAAGGAGGATATGTGTTCACTTTCAGCTTCCTATGTCAACCGGAAGTACCTTCAAATGGTGCCATAGGGTCAGTTTCGAAGGGTTAAAAAGGTCAGATCTGCCTCCCGGGTGGCGCAGTGGTCTAGGGCACTGCATCGCAGTGCTAGCTGCGCCACCAGAGTCTCTGGGTTTGCGCCCAGGCTCTGCCGCAGCCGGCCGCGACCGGGAGGTCCGTTGGCCTAGCGTCGTCCGGGTTAGGGAGGGTTTGGCCGGTAGGGATATCCTTGTCTCATCGCGCTCCAGCGACTTTTGTGGCGGGCCGGGGGCAGTGCGCGCTAGCCAAGGGGGCCATGTGCACGGTGTTTCCTCCGACACATTGGTGCGGCTGGCTTCCGGGTTGGAGGCGCGCTGTGTTAAGAAGCAGTGCGGCTTGGTTGGGTTGTGCTTCGGAGGACGCGTGGCTTTCGACCTTCGTCTCTCCTGAGCCCATACGGGAGTTGTAGCGATGAGACAAGATAGTTATTACTAGCGATTGGATACCACGAAGAAAAGGGGATAAAAGGATGGAGTGAAAAAGTACGGTGCTTAAAGACACACAAAGCCTGCAATGGCATTGCCATTATCTCCAGGCCGTGCCGAGTTCAACGAGATGCCCCGCTTGACCGTAGCTAGCTCGGTCTGAGTGCAGCGACAGGGACAAGAAGAAGGACCCAAATGACCCTTTGACCTCAATTTCATATTCTTTTGCTTTTGGGAGACAGAGAGAGAACCGTTAAGGTTAGAAGCACAATTTGACCTCAGGAACGTTCCTAAGGTCCTCCCGATCTGTGCAAGCCTAACATTGACCGTGTGGCATTAACCTTTAATAGTTAAAAGAAGGTGTTTACATCAAACAGTTTACAATGACATGTCTCCCCATAGGAGACATGCCTGCTCCCCTAAATTCAACCTGAAGCCTATGTGGGTTAATAATGCCTTATGAACCTGTCTTCGATGACAATCCATCAGGCCACTATG
This sequence comes from Salvelinus alpinus, assembly GCF_045679555.1. Lineage (NCBI taxonomy): Eukaryota > Metazoa > Chordata > Actinopteri > Salmoniformes > Salmonidae > Salvelinus > Salvelinus alpinus. Next base: position 6,085,478 of record NC_092102.1, read on the forward strand.
AGGTCTACCTGTGTCGATTCTAAGCTTCCTGGAGCAACCGGAAGTGGTTAAATCACCCTAAAAGTGTTTGCCATACCCAACCTGCAGTTTGAGAGAAATAGTGCATTCAACCCTATGTAAATCAGTGAGTTCTTAACGTATAGACTTAAAACTCAGGATTCTGTAAAAGCCCACTCCAATGAGGATATGTGTTTACTTTCAGCTTCCTGTGCCAACCGGAAGTGCCATAATTGGTGTCAAAAGGGCTGTTTCGAAGGGTTAAAAAAGTCAAATCTTTCCAAAACTTAATATATGTGAATAGGAAACCCTCATGAACTGTAAATCAGTCATTCATCCCATCAGATTTCAAGGAAAAATGTACACACCCACACAGAAAGGATGGAGTGACACACTGAGGGGCTTAGAGGCAGACAGTGCCTGCAATAGTTACTTTTGTTTGAACTTTTAAAGAACCGTCAGACCTAGAGTTCTGAAACTTTACAAACCTGTTCTAGAGCTCAGGTCGATTAAGCACGGTGAGTTATGTGGCTCTAGAAGGTTCTCGGACCGATAAAAAGCCTCGGTGCATTTGCATTGACTTCAATTCATTTTGAGCATTACAAAATGGTGACATTTAGAAAAGTCCCAGAGTTGCACGACTAGGTGCATTGAAACCGGCTCGGCCCATAGAGACGGACCCCGACATTTCTGTCCGATAGCTCATTCAAGGACCCCGTAGCAAGGCATGGAAAAAAGTGGAATTTCAGCACCAATTAAGGTTTTGCTCGGGCACCGAATGACCTATCGAGCCGAAACTTGGGATTCGAGGTCGCCTCACATAGGGCTAAAAATAATGTGAAAACTGGACCCGCAGCTAGAACATAACTACCTATTATTTGTTTTATTATGGTTTAAATGGAAGGCGCTGTGATTTTTGGGCCTGCTCTGAAATATGTGATAGTTGGCTTCTAAACGAGTTGGAAAAAGTGAGTTTGGAGTCAGATGGTATCAGTTTGGTGTCTGAAAATATCTAATTGGCTGATGGACACTGACTTGCTGGTTGACTTTTGTGCATTTGCAATATGTTTCAACAGTGAAAAACCACCAAAATAGCATTCTGAAATCACCACTAAAAATGACATCACCATAGCCGTGCCGAGTTCAACGAGATGCCCCGCTTGACCGTAGCTTGCTCGGTCTGAGCGCAGCGACAGTGACAAGAAGATGACCCTTGACCTACATTTCAAGTCTTTTGCTTTTGGGAGACAGAGAGAGAACTGTTAAGGTTTAGAAGCACAATTTGACCTCAGGAACGTTCCTAAGGTCTCTGTGCAAGCCTAACCTTGACCGTGTGGCATTAACCCTTAACAGTTAAAAGAAGGTGTTTACATCAAACAGTTTACAATGACATCTCACCCCATAGGAACACATTGCCTGCACCCCTAAATTCAACCTGAAGCCTATGTGGGTTATGAATGTCTTATGAACCTGTCTTCAATGACAATCCATCAAGCCACTATGAGGTCTACCTGTGTTGATTCTAAGCTTCCTGGAGCAACCGGAAGTGATAAAATCACCCTAAAAGTGTTTTGCCATACCCAACCAGCAGTTTGTGATATATAGTGCATTCAACCCTGTGTAAATCAGTCAGTTCTTAACGTATAGACTTAAAACTCAGGATTCTGTAAAAGCATACCCCGATCAGGATATGTATTTACTTATAGCTTCCTGTGCCAACCGGAAGTGCCTTAAAATGGGGTCATAGGTGCTGTTTCGAAGGTTTAAAAAGGTCAGATCTTTCCAAAACTTTAAATGTGTGAATCGGTCAACCCTCATGAACTGTAAATCAGTAATTTCGCTAAACAGATGTCAAAGAAAAGCTCTCTCTCACACACACACACACACATACACACACACACAGCAAGGACGGAGTGAAAAAGTATGGTGCTTAAAGACACACAGAGCCTTAAATGCTTTTAGGGGGGATCCAGACTTCCATACCCGCTCTGGGAGCGCTATACTACCGCCCTAAATCAATGGGTGCTGGCCTGAGTGATTTATGGAGGTTTTCAAAAAATATTCTGTTTTTTCTTCTGGAAAATATTTTATGTTTTTTCTTCTCGAGTCAATGGCCTGAGTGATTTATGGAGGTTTTCAAAAAATATTCTAAGTCCAAACTTTTCGTGCACCTGGTATTTTTTTGGGGTTACCAGGCGTCATTTTTCAAAACGGTTGAAATTGCTTTTAGGGGGCATCCAGAGTGTCACATGACCGGATGAGGTAACTATTCTTGTTCTTCTTGTAACTTTCCGGTAGGCTAGAAGCTTTCCGGTGTTTTGCTGCTCGACAGAGGTCGACGCAGGTATTGCACTTGATTTATCGTTATCGTAACCGTAGGTGTAGCCAAGTGGAAATACGAAAGCTTTCTAGCTATTTCGTACTGACGGTAATTTGAACACAAGAACGTTTCTAGTGAAAAGAGCCATGTATTTACACTCAGCCACCCTAGCCTTATTACGGGTTAACGTTTTGGTAATTTTGGTTGGCCAACAAAATGTAAGACTACAATGACTGCATACGTTTCCCCAAATGTTATACGAAAAAAAAATGTTTTGTTATTGATGGACAATGGCAAGGCTCCCATTGTATTTTCAGTTACATTCTGTTCAATAAAAATGGTTTACACGTTTCTTTTTTAAGAAATACATGGAACTACAACCGAATAAAACACCATTAACCATCATGCATTGCTTACATTCATTCTATACTGAAAAGTCTGTTCAGAAAAATCGAAAACAGTACATATAGGCATAAAACCACAATGTTTTAATAGGGATTAAATAAAGACAATATATATATAACCTCTTATGGTTATATGGTTAAAAAAAAGACAAAATATCTATATATTCATAACGTAAAATAAATAAATACAGGCGATCGTGTCTATGGTTGTTGCAACGGCTTGTGTCGCCTACTGGTTAAATTCGTGTCTTTTCGCACGAATTAAGTAGCACAGAAATTCGTGTATTTTCGCACAAATTAAGTAGCACAGAAATTCGTGTATTTTCAAACGAATTGAACCACCCCAAAACACCCCAAAAATGCACAAAAACGCACGAAATCTGCTGAAATACATTTTGTACATATATGCGCGAATTGAATGTGAGGCTGGGCTGAATAATCAGATATGGCGTTAGGAGATTACAGCAGGGGCAGTAAGGACACGCCGAGAGTGGCTCTCTCTCTGTCCCCCTCTCTTCGAGGATGGACTGTTCCTAAACGAAGATTTGGGCTGAGAATGAAGCCCATCTTCTTGTGCGTCTGTTCCTAAAATCTGCAGTCCTACCAATCCTCCCTCTCTCCAGTTCCCTGCCCCTTCTCGCACTCCATCCCACAGATCGTCTCGCATATGGATGACTTGTCAGACTAAGGCAATAGATTCCAACACTTTGTGATTCGCCAACGCAAAAAAACTGGAGACCAAATGAGAAGATACCTGCACACAACAGTTCGGAATGGGAGAGAGACGAACAGGGGAGCTATGACAGTATGAGGTGAGGAAACCGATGATATTTACAGACAGGAAGAAAAGAAGTGAAACAGTGGCAGACACCTCTTATTGTTAACCATCTAACCAAGTGTTTGTCCTTTACATTTGAAAGACACTTACTCTCCAGATTGTCAGAGCTATAAATGGGGATTTAGTAATAGTTTTAATCTCTAAAAAATGTATAATACATTTGAATGTGGTAATAACGTTTCACTTGTGAATTTCGATACTGGTAATTCACATAACAGTATCATGACGTGCAACCATCAGATTTGTTGTTATTTATAGTAAGCTTATTGAAAAGGGGGTCTTATGCATTTTGGTCATGTTAACAAACCCTGTAGGGCCTAATATTCAAATCACCCCCTTTTCTTGCATGCATTGGGGCTGTGAAATCGGTTAAAAAAAAAAAATTCTGATCTGCTTTAGCCAACATATTGGTTGTTTTGATGTGTCAGAAGTGGAAGGAAATGTGTTAGAGCTGTCAAATCTACAAGTGGCTCCAGGCATTATACCTTAACTTCACTAGGGTAGGGGGCAGCATTCAGAATTTTGGATGAAAAGCATGCCCAAATTAACCTGCCTGCTACTCAGCCATAAAAGCTGCATGCATATAATTAGTATATTTATATAGAAAACACTCTGAAGTTTCTTAAACTGTTTGAATAATGTTTGTGAGTATAACAGAACTCATATGACAGGCAAACACCTGAGAAAATCCAACCAGGAAGTGGGAAATCTGAGGTTTGTAGTTTTTCAACTCATTGCCTATCGAATATACAGTGTCAATGGGGTCATATTGCACTTCCTACGGCTTCCACTAGATGTCAACAGTCTTTAGATCCTTGTTTGAGGCTTCTACTGTGAAGTGGGGGAAAATGAGAGGGGATTGAGTAAGGTCTCTCCCAGAGTGTCATGAGCTGACCACGCGCGTTCACGTGAGAGGTAGCTTGAGTTCCATTGCAATTCTAAAGACAAAGGAATTCTCCGGTTGAAACATTATTGAAGATTTGTTAAAAACATCCTAGAGATTGATTCTATACATCGTTTGACATGTTTCTACGGACTGTAACGGAACCTTTTGACTTTGTATGCACCTAGTGATTGCGCCTCGTGAATTTTGATTACTGGGCTAAACGTGCGAACAAAAAGGAGGTATTTGGATATAAATGATGGACTTTATCGAACAAATCAAACATTTATTGTGGAACTGGGATTTCTGGGAGTCCATTCTGATAAAGATCATCAAAGGTAAGTGAATATTTATAATGCTATTTCTGACTTCTGTTGACTACACAACATGGCGGATATCTGTATGGCTTGGTTTTGTGTCTGAGCGCTGTACTCAGATTATTGCATGGTGTGCTTTTTCCGTAAAGTTTTTTTGAAATCTGACACAGCGTTTGCATTAAGGAGAAGGGGATCTAAAATTCCATGCATAGCAGTTGTATGTTTCAGCAATGTTTATGAGTATTTCTGTAAATTGGCTCTCTGCAAAATCAAAGGATGTTTTGGAACTACTGAACATAACGCGCCAATGTAAACTGAGATTTTGGGATATAAATATGAACTTTACCCAACAAAACATACATGTATTGTGTAACATGAAGTCCTATGAGTGTCATCTGATGAAGATCAAAGGTTAGTGATTAATTTTGTCTATTTCTGCTTTTTGTGACTGCTCTCTTTGGCTGGAAAATGGCTGTGTTTCTGTGACTTGGCTCTGACCTAACATAATCGTTTGGTGTGCTTTCGTCGTAAAGCCTTTTTGAAATCGGACACTGTGGCTGGATTTACAACAAGTGTATCTTTAAAATGGTGTAAAATACTTGTATGTTTGAGGAATTTTAATTATGGGATTTCTGTTGTTTTGAATTTGGTGCCCTGCAGTTTCACTGGCTGTTGACATACCCTTGTGAGGTTTTAAGCAACATTGCCATTGGTCGCATTAAGAAAAATCCCATGTAGCCTTTTTTATACATTTGAACACTGGAATTTACACCTTGATTAGGATGATAGAGATCCTCATTAGTAGTTTGAGTGTAACTAACTTAATTAACATATGGAATTGTTTTAAGATGTTCATACCATGGAGCATTCAGATATTTGATTTTGAATTTTACAACCCCTGTAGTTATCCCAAAAAATATGTAAAAATTATATTATAAAATATTGAATTTGGCCTTTACTACTATAGCCCATAGAAACGCATTGAATAACACTTTCATACATGTCAAAACAGTAAAAAAATAATAATAATAATAAATAAATCAAAAAAGGTGTTGATGTATCTTTCCTATATCTAGGAGATATAAGAAAGCACTAAAAGCCCATATTTAACTCATTTTTTTGGCACAAAACTACCTCCATACCTGCATTCATTCTTTACACCAGTACCTGGTTACCTTCAGATGAGTCCCGTGACACTTGTGGGTGTTTGTGAGAGTCTCCCCTTTCCATAGTGGGGTCATATTAGTTTGTAGCCCAAACGGTTTGAACGGTACTGTCACGTTCGTTGTAATGAGGAGACCAAGGCGCAGCGTGATATGCATACATTCTTCTTTTAATGAAGAAAGAACACTAAACAAACTAACAAAGTAACAAAACGAACGTGCCGCTATATAAGACGAGTGCTGACAGGCAACTACACATAGACAAGAACCCACGAAACCAAAAGGGAAAATGGCAACCTAAATAGGATCCCCAATCAGAGACAACGATAAATAGCTGCCTCTGATTGGGAACCAATTCAGGCCACCATAGACCTACAATATGCCTAGACTTACAAACACCCCTAGACATACAAAAACCCTAGACAATACAAAAACACGCATACCCACCCTCGTCACACCCTGACCTGACCAAAATAATACAGAAAACATAGATAACTAAGGTCAGGGCGTGACAGGTACAGACTTTTTCGTGAGAAGACCGATTTTAGGGATGTCTCAAGGTCTGACAAACAGCGATGCAGCTCTGCCACTTTCCACCTCAGATTCGGGGGCCTGACATAGGTTGATGTGGTGGATTGAGATGTAGCCCATGCAACCACAAAAAAAATATCTCTAGCTTAAACTGATGGATTTTGATGGGGATTTTTTAATTATGGTAATTAGTTTTACGCATGGGTACGTCAATAGACTAATGTTAATCACTTGAAACGTCTGAGGAGCCAAAGCTTAGACAGTGGCCACTATTTTTGACCATGGGTTTGATGGTATAAGCCTCTGAATTATAATGGTGGCTGGTCATCTCTCCAAGGGACAAGGTGTATTTACAGTAAATTTTGGTTTGTGCTTTGCACTTGTACACTGTAAAGGGTTACCGTGAATTTGACAGCAGCTTACAGGCAGCTCTGTGGCAAGTAAAATAATGTATTTCATATTACAGTACACCTACTGTAATATAAATACAGTATCAAAGCAAGTACTGTGTAATGACAGTACAATATCATCAAATTGGCTGCATTATCACAGATAGAACAATGAGACAGATATTTCGCAGGATGTATAAATGTGAAGCATCTGGTTGGCGTTTCCACTCACTACCAAATATGGTGATGAGAGGAAGCCCAGTGGCAGGCAGTGGGAAAAGATGGAGCGAGATGGATTTTGGCAGATATTCTTTTTACCTTGTCATCGATGAAACATTTGATCTCCATACAGTTTTTTGTTTCCAAAACTATACTGAACAAAAATATAAACGCAACAAGTTCAAAGATTTTACTGACTTACAGTTCAAATAAGAAAATCAGTCAATTTAAATAAATGTGGCCCTAATCAATGGATTTCACATTACTGGGCAGGGGCACAGCCATGAGTGGGCCTGTGAGGGAATAGGCCCAGTCACTAGGGAGCCAGACCCACTCACTGGGGAGCCAGGCCCAGCCAATCTAAATGAGTTTTTCCCCACAAAAGGTCTTTATTACAGACAGAAATACTCCTCAATTTCATCAGCTGTCTGGGTGTCTGGTCTCAGATGATCCCGCAGGTGAAGAAGCCGGATTTGGGGGTCCTGAGCTGGCATGGTTACACGTCATCTACGGTTATGAGGCTGGTTGGACGTACTGCCAAATTCTCTAAAATTACGTTGGAGGCGCCTTATGGTAGAGGAAATTAACATTCAACTCCCTGGCAGCAGCTCTGATAGACATTCCTGCAGTCAGCATGCCAATTGCACGCTCCCTTAAACTTGAGACATTTGTGGCGTTGTGTTGTGTGACAAAACTGCACATTTTAGGGTGGCCTTTTATTGTCCCCAGCACAAGAGCCACCTGTGTAATGATCATGCTGTTTAATCAGCTTCTTGATATGCCACACCTGTCAGGTGGATAGATTTTATTGGCAAAGAACAAATGCACGCGAAACATGATGTTAACAAATTTGTGCACAAAATTTGAGAGAAATAACCTTTTTGCGCATATGGAACATTTCTGGGATCTTTTATTTCAGCTCGTGAAACATGGGGCCAAGACATTAGATGTTCTGTTCATAATTTTGTTCAGTATAAAATCTGTAACAAAGAGTGGACCTTAACCTTTTCCTAAGTTTCCAAAAAGGGCATTGTTTAGATGGAGAGCAAGGGCGAATTGAGTTATTGCGCACACGGACCTCACATAGTAGGCGTTCCCTAAAGGAAATATGAAAATATATGCTAGACCACGCCAATAGGATCTCACTAGCTCGTGCTTGGCTCTGCCCACTTCCTTTCTTGTTCTGCCCACTATGATTAATTTGCTCCCGTTGGAAAGAACAGGCTCTGGTCTATCTTGGGTTAGTTATAAAAAATATTTGCCATTATACTGTAATAAAGTAAATGCTACCTAATCGGAATGAATGGATTAATTACATTTATTTAGGGGAGGGGTTTCTAGGTATTTCACAGTAGTTTACTGTAATTACAAGGGATTAGTGCAAGCAGGTTGGCTGCTAAGTAAAGTGTTCACACATTACAGCATATTAATGAATATTTGGTGTCACTTCTAAAGGCCTTAAACAAAGGCTTCCAAACTGTCAGCAACTACAGGGCAAAACAACACTGCAAAATGCACAACCATTTAATATTTTATACTTGCTGGCACTCCAATCTGTCTCCTATCCATTTTATTTGATAGGGCACTATAACCACATACGAGAATAATTGGTACAGCGTTCATACTCATGGATGCAACAAGTATGTGACTCACCACCAGGATTCGGTTGTGTTTTTTACATTAGATAAAAGTAGAGACTCAGAGCTACAACATGGTATATCATACACTGCAGTTGAGGAACAATGGGAAAGTAATTCTGATTTGAAAGTTGATCAACTTGTAAACTCACTTTTGAGAAAATCCACTTTGAATGTTTTGATATGTAGTGAAGAGCTCCTCTTTGTCTACACCCATTCAGCATTGTTCACACCCTCTTAAGCTTTAGCCCCACCCATCTCGTTTCGTTCTCGGAGCGCACACCTAACCAGCCTAACCAGCTCCGCTGGCAAATATTTCATTACGCTTTTTTTTACTGACACCAGCCATATTCAACGGGTGTTGTACAAACGTCATGTAACGAGCCAGCCAGCTAATGTTAGCTAGTTAAACAACAGCGAACAGTGCCAACAATGCCACAGAGTGCTGGGAGATAACCAACCATGTTCAATGTTAGCTAGCTAACATTAGGCTCTAACTAGAACAGCACAGCTCTGGGAAACACATAATAATGTCAGCTAGGGAGCCAGCCAGCTAATGTTAACTAGCTAGCTAACAGTACACTTTAGCTTGAAATTAAACCACTTTCTGTCAAAATTAGAAAACATGTAATATCTGAAAATGTATCTACTATGCAAAACTGTTACATTTGTCCTTGATATCTTAAAGGAACATAGTCCTAAATAGGCCTGAATAAAAAATTTGAGTAGACTAGGCCTACATTTTGACAACAGTTGTATTTCTAAACTAATTACTAGATTGTCAAAAGACTCCAGCCACCCAAGTCAAAGACTGTTATCTCTGCTACCACAAGGCAAACAGTACAGATGCATCCAGTCTGGAACCAACAAGATCCTGAACAGCTTCTACCCCCAGCCATAAGACTGCTAAACAGTTGGTTAAATAGTTATTCCAGGTAGCTATTTGGTTATCTGTATTTACCCTTTTTGTGCCAACTTTTTTGACTCATCTCATACAATATTGCTACTGTTTGTTATCTATCCTGTTGCCTAGTCACTTTATTCCTAGTTATATGTACATATCTACCTCAATTACCTCGCACTCCAGCACATCGATTCGGTACTGTTATACCTTGTATATATAGCAAAGTTATCTTTACTTATTGTGTATTATTATTTATCATGTGTTATTACTTTTCTATTATTTCTTTATTTTCCTTCTCTCTGCATTGTTGGAAAGGGTCAATAAGGAAGCAATTCACTGTTAGTCTACACCTGTTGTTTATGAAGCATGTGACTAATAAAATTCGATTTTATTTTATTTGATATCGGAACACAATAAGATAACTTTGTCTCAAAAGAGCGTCACATGCAGTTGCACTGACTGACAATGTGCAATGTTGCAGTTTCCTCATGTCCACATTTCAGAGAGGAGGGTTGTGCTGCATATGCAGTAGCTTGCGAAAGTATTCACCCCCTTGGCATTTTTCCTATTTTGTTGCCTTACAACCTGAAATTAAAATTGATTTTTTTGCGGGTTTGTATCATTTGATTTACACAACATGCCTACCACTTTGAAAATGCAGAATATTTTTTATTGTGAAACCAGCAAGAAATAAGACAAAAACACAGAAAACTTGGGCATGCATAACTATTCACACCATCCAAAGTCAATACTTTGTAGAGCCACCTTTTGCAGCAATTACATCTGCAAGTCTCTTGGGGTATGTCTATATAAGCTCGGCACATCTAGCCACTGGGATTTTTGCCCATTCTTCTAGGCGAAACTGCTCCAGCTCCTTCAAGTTGGATGGATTCCGTTGGTGTAGAGCAATCTTTAAGTCATACCACAGATTCTCAATTGGATTGAGGTCTGGGCTTTGACTTGGCCATTCCAAGACATTTAAATGTTTCCCCTTAAACCACTCAAGTGTTGCTTTAGCAGTATTTATCCTGCTGGAAGGTGAACCTCCGTCCCAGTCTCAAATCTCTGAAAAACTGAAACAGGTTTCCCTCAAGAATTTCCCTGTATTTAGCGCCATCCATCATTCCTTCAATTCTGACCAGTTTCCCAGTACCTGCTGATGAAAAACATCCCCACAGCATGATGCTGCCACCACCATGCTTCACTGTAAGGATGTTGTTCTCGGGGTGCTGAGAGGTGTTGGGTTTGCGCCAGACATCGTTTTTTCATCACCAGAGTACTCTCTTCAATATGTTTGGGGAGTCTCCCACATGCCTTTTGGCGAACACCAAACGTGTTTGGTTATTTTATTTTTTTAAGCAATGGCTTTTTTCTGGCCACACTTTTGCAAAGCCCAGATCTGTGGAGTGTACGGCTTACAGTGGTCCTATGGAGCTTAGCAGCTCCTTCAGGGTTATCTTTGGTCTCTTTGTTGCCTGATTAATGACCTCCTTGCCTGGTCCGTGAGTTTTGGTGGGTGGCCCTCTCTTGGCAGGTTTGTTGTGGTGCCATATTCTTTCCATTTTTTAATAATGGATTTAATGGTGCTCTGTGGAATGTTCAAAATGTCAGATATTTTTTTAGAACCCAACCCTAATCTGTACTTCTCCACAACTGTGTCCCTGACCTGTTTGGAGAGCTACTTGGTCTTCATAATGCCGCTTGCTTGGTGGTGCCCCTTGCTTAGTGGTATTGCAGACTCTGGGGCCTTTCAGGACAGGTGTATATATACTGAGATCATGTGACAGATCCTGTGGCACACAGGTGGACTTTATTTAACTAATTATGTGACTTCTGAAGGTAATTGGTTGCACCAGATCTTATTTAGGGGCTTCATAGCAAAGGCGGTGAATACATATGCACGCACCACTTTTCCTTTTATTTTTTTAAAATACTTTTTTGAAACAAGTAATTTTTTTCACTTCACCAATTTGTACTATTTTGTGTAGGTCCATTACATGAATTACAGGTTGCAATGCAACAAAATAGAAAAAACGCCAAGGGGGGTGAATACTTTTGCAAGGCACTGTACATAATGAGTTAACAGACAAGTGTATCAAAGGTTTTTCCTGTAAAGGATCATTAGTTTTAGCAACATGCATATAGGACGTCCTCCATTGCCATAAGGCTAGTAATAATAACAACGATAATAACAATGACAGCTATACTATGGCTGGGCCAATAATAATAATAATAACTGTTTGATGTAATTGTAATATCGATATATATATATATTATTATGTTGTATTGTTATTATTAAGGAGGATGAAGGATACTGGCAGGTGGCAAAACCTAACTAGCAGTAGTAGAGTATACCTTTATTATTATTATTGTGTTATTATTAAGGAGGAAGAAGGATACTGGCAGGTGACAACAGCTAACTAGCATTAGTACAGTAGGCTTCTGTTATTTAGACAGTGTGAGCTATTGTATATGTCCAAGTTTTGAACCGAACAGGAGGTCGTGTTGGGGAGTGCTTCTGGTACAATATGTAGCACCATGGGCTGTAATTTCACACATCGCTGCGCTTTTGCCCTAACGCTGCTGCTACTTCCCCGAACTGCTCCCTGTCCTTTTGCACCGCTAAGGCGACGTCCCATGTTGTTGATAAATAGCCAAACAAATGGCGTGATAATTAAGAAACGGTTTGTCTTGACTAATCCCTTTTTTATCACCAACTGGACGTGAACATACATGTGTTTCGGTGTATTTTTTTTGCGTTGTAAAATAGGCTTGCATTTATTGTATGGCCATAACCTGCTTAGACTTGGCCATCGAATAGGAGCTTCATTCCAAATAGGTAGATTCATTTCCGATTTCTATTTTGGTAAATAGAAAAATACAAAATAATGAAAACTCAAATGTAATAGCTGGGTCAATCTAAAAACACAGGCAGAATAGCCTATATTTGTGGATTGGCATTTGAGACATTTCTAGATAATTCCAACTATGACAGACATCTTTTCAAAACCATATTTTCTTCAGCTGACGGGATAGTATTTAGCATTCTAACATGCTAATGAGAGGCCGATTAGTAGCTCTGAGATCTGAAGGAAGGAGTGAGGGGTAAAGAGAGCGAGAGAAAGAGAGAGAGGGTGGAGGGGGGGGGGGGGGGGGGTGGAGCGAAGAACGCTGCTCTTTGCACGGAGAAATCCTCGGGACCCTAAAGTCGAACCTTAATACTTTATCCTGGCCTTCTGTATGTTACCATTCTGTCCATTGCATAGTTAACCAAGTGAACAGTGATTAACAGCCAATGGAATTCGTTTCTTCCGTTTTTGAAGACTTTTATTCGTGTTGACTGTGATGTTACATCGCAACGTCACCAATCGATAATGCGTTCTCTCCTTCATCTCTTGATATACCATCAGCCGCTGTTGGGAGCTGACATCGGAAGTTGGAAGTTAATCAAATCATATTATAGGCTGTATTAAGGGATATGCTTGATTCTGTTTTGAATGACGTGCTCCCGCGCTACATTTTGATGACCTAAACTATGTTTTACAGTGTTACACATGAAGACTTTCATTCCAAAACGCTATTTATCCGTTTTCAGACATTTTGGTAAATTATCTGTAATTGTTTAAAGACATTATGAAAGAGATTGGTGGGTTTTTTCACTATCATGGCATGGGGTTATTAAATGACAGACATGTATTAAAAAAATAATAATCATTTCATAGAGACAAAGAATCATGTTTTTTATAGTATATATCAGACTCACTCTCTGAGAAATAATTAGTAAGACCTAGGTTTTACGTAGTCAAATGTAACAAAAAACTACATTTTTGGCAAAGAAGTGTACAAAAAAACACGTAAAAAAATTACATATTTGGAAACAAACTCTTCAAATAGTTAAACGAAATTACTTAATTTATTTTCCATGTCATGTTGCCTATAGGCTTTAGCGATTGTTCAAATAACGGAATGCTATTCATGCAATCATTTAATTGATATAAAAGAATGTGGGTAATTACTTTTAGGTCAGATTGTTGGAACTGAAACGCAGCAGGCCTTGTTTACGTCACTCTGTAATACACCTCAACATTGTAAATAAGATTAGCCTGAATCATAGCCTGTCGCTATTACAGGTAACATTATATCCACATGGCTCAGTTGAGGTTATATGCTTTATCACTAATAGTTCACTCAAATGTCCTATTTCGTTGTTTGAGTTTATCTTTTATAAAGTGCTTTGAAGTGTGTCTAAAAATTAAATGTATTATTATTATTATGATTACGATTATTATTATAAACCTGTATTATATTATTGTTATTTATTATTTTATTTTGTTATTTTACCTTTATTTAACCAGGTAGGCAAGTTGAGAACAAGTTCTCATTTACAATTATCGAGCCAATTCTCAATTCTTTCAATAACCTGTTCTCATCGCAATTGATCTGCTGGGTAAATAGTGAGGGCATGTGTCTAATTCAAGCAGGCAAAAATAATGATATCTATTATATGTTAGTCCCAAGATTGGCCTATTTTGTAATTCAATATGCACCATGTGTTGTCAATTCCATGTACTACTCTACAACCGTTTTCCATAGGCCTTATTATGTTTGATTACTCAAAGCATCGGAAATATTCCAGTGAATCATCTGCATTGTATTGAATGTATGCAAATGTTATCTGTACTTACACTAAAGAGTGAGGTGATCTGCCAAATGTCGGGATATAGATCACTTATTCATGTTCTCTATAAGGGGAGCAGATGTATTATCAATGTACCTCTTTCCCGGACAAGGTCAGAGATTTATTTTGTACTTGCTTTTCATTTGTAATGAATTAGAACATTACGACTTTTTTTCCATTGATCTTCCCATTTAAACCCACACTGTAATGGGATTACTGTGAATTTGACAGTAGCTTACAGGCATCTCGGTGACAAGTAACATTCTTTATTTCATATTACAGTATGCCTACTGTAATATAAATATGGTATCAAAGTAGTGTAATGACAAATATTACAATACTGTAAAATTGATTGTATTATACTGTAAAAAATGCTACTATGATCAGAATGAATGAATCAATGAATAAACAGATGAATGAATGAAATTCATTGAGTGGAGGAGTTTGCATTTCACAGTATTTTACTGAAATTACAAGGGATGGCAGAAAGCAGGTTGGCTGCTAGGTAAAGTGTTTATATATGTATGTGTATATATAAAGTACCAGTCAAAAGTTTGGACACACCTACTCATTCAAGGGTTTTTCTTTGAAGATGTCAAAACTATCATATGGAATCAGATTCTTCAAAACTAACAACAGTTTGCCTTGATGACAACTTTGCACACTCTTTGCATTTTCTCAACCAGCTTCATGAGGAAGTCACCTGGAATGCATTTTTATTAACAGGTGTGGCTTGTTAAAAGTTAATTTGTGTAATTTCTTTCCTTCTTAATGCATTTGAGCCAATCAGTTGTGTTGTGTCAAGGTAGGGGTGGTATACAGAAGATAGCCACCCCTATTTGGTCAAAGACCAAATCCATTTTATGGCAAGAACAGCTCAAATAAGCAAAGAGAAACGACAGTCCATCCTTACTTTAATACATGAAGGTCAGTCAATCCGAAAAATTTCTTCTTTCGTTTCTTTAAGTGCAGTTGCAAAAACCATCAGGCGCTTTGATGAAACTGGCTCTCATGAGGACCGCCACAGGAAAGGAAGACCCAGAGTTACCTCTGGTGCAGATTATACATTTATTAGAGTTAACTGCACCTCAGATTGCAGCCCAAATAAATCCTTCACAGAGTTCAAGTAACAGACACATCTCAACATCAATTGTTCATAGGACACTGCATGAATCAGGCCTTCATGGTCGAATTGCTGCAAAGAAACCACTACTAAAGGATACCAATAAGAAGAAGAGACTTGCTTGGGCCAAGAAACACGAGCAATGGACATTAGACCGGTGGAAATCTGTCTTTTGGTCTGATGAGTCCAAATTTGATATTTTTGGTTCCAATCGTCATGTTTTTGTGAGACGCAGAGTAGGTGAACAGATGATCTCTGCATGTGTAGTTCCCACCGTGAAGCATTAAGGAGGAGGTGTGATGTTGTGGGGGTGCTTTGCTGGTGACACTGTCAGTGATTTATTTAACCAGCATGGCTACCACATCATTCTGCAGCGATACGCCATCCCATCTGGTTTGAGCTTAGTGGGACTATCATTTGTTTTTCAACAGGACAATGAGCCAACACACCTCCAGGCTGTGTAGGGATATTTGACCAAGAAGGAGAGTGATGGAGTGCTGCGTCAGATGACCTGGCCTCCACAATCACCCGACCTCAACCCAATTGAGATGGTTTAGGATGAGTTGGACCGCAGAGTGAAGGAAAAGCAGCCAACAAGTGCTCAGCATATGTGGGAACTCCTTTAAGACTGTTGGAAAAGCATTCCAGGTGAATTTGGTTGAGAGAATGCCAAGAGTGTGCAAAGCGGTCATCAAGGCAAAGGGTGGCTACTTTGAAGAATCTGTTTCACACTTTTTTGGTTACTACATGATTCCATGTGTGTTATTTCATAGTTCTGATGGTTTCACTATTATTCTACAATGTAGAACATAGTAAAAATTTAAGAAAAACCCTTGAATGAGTAGGTGTGTCCAAACTTTGACTGGTACTGTACATCATTTATTAGTACAAAATGGATTTAGCAACTACAGATTGGCCCTTTAAGTCTATCAAAAGTGTGTGAGTTTGAGCATGTGTCCATTAGGCTTATGCATGAATTAGATAAAGCAATAGAAGACCCACTTTTATTCCATAGGCTGGGATCCGCAATATGTAGCTACTGCAAGAGCGCATTTTTCACTGGTTGTCCACTGGTTTCAAAAACAGTGATTGATAGGCAGCTTAAACTTCTTGAATTCAAGCATTATTGGGTTCAAATAGACATTTAGATTTGTGAACAGCCATCCTCAACAACCACAATCCGTAAGGCTCAAATAGCTAAATGAGAGAGCAGCATTGTGATTCACGTCAATGCGCTATGTAGATATCCATTTTTAGTGATATCCGTATCGCGTTGGATAATCTTTGGATGCCGACAGCAGTTGTACCATTGGAAGACATACCTTGGACTGTAGCCTACAAAATCCTATTTCTGCGCTTTTCCCGCGATCGATCAAACAGGTTTAGCAAACTTGAAAAAACGCTCAATGCTGATTTGAATGTCATTGAGAAAACAGAGAAGTGTCAAAGATTTATTTTCGTAAACATCCTTTCTGAATATAAAAGTAATCCTCGAAATAATCATCTAGTTTTTAAAAAGTATCTGTAATCTGATTACAATATTATTGCTGGTAAAGTAACGTGTAATCCATGTACATGTAATCAGTTACTCACCAACCCTGCTGTCTCAAAATATGTTATTGAGCCAGAAACAACATACCATGCACCCACTAGTGGTCAAAAGGTTTTGGTGCTCCAAAGATACGGTATGATACTGTATTCTGTGGGGTGGAATTACAGTACCATTCGAAATACAGCAATTCTATCCACGCTCACAACATTTTCCCGCAATGCACCATTATTTACAGTAAGCTGGAGTAAAACGTTTTACTGTTGATAATACCTCAAATTACTTAATTACTTAATTAATAATTTAAAGTTTTTATTACTGTACAACATCTAGAGGTGAATTGGAATGTGATCTATGTTTTCAATTAAATACACAAAAAATAATAATACAATACTGTAATATGACTATGACTGCTACTACCACTACTACTACTAATAATAATAATAATAATACGATTACTCGTCTTACTTTAATTAAAACAAACTTTATAGGAAAAAAGGATGGATGATAAACAGTGACCTCAAGAAGGCTACATTAACCTGATGTAAACATGCAGACCATGTGCACCTGCCGTTTTGGCTTCACAACAGCCTAGTAGGCTAATGCTTCAATACAAAACTACAGGCCTACACTTCAATACAATTTATGGCATTGCTGTTAAATCAACAATAGAAATAGAACTCTAAGAAACATACAGCGCTCATTGATTGCAAGTTTAACCAACGCACCCTTTATACCACACAAGCCAGCATGCATGAAAGCTTCAGCTGTTCCGGAGGACTGTGTGATCACGCTCTCCGTAGCAGATGTGAGCAAGACCTTTAGACAGGTCAACATTCCCAAGGCCGCAGGGCCAAACGGATTACCAGGACGTGTACTTCAAGCATGTGCTGACCAACTAACTGGCAAGTGTCTTCCCTGACATTTTCAACTTGTCCCTGACCAAGTCTGTAATACCAACATGTTTCAAGCAGACCAGCATAGTCCCTGTGCCCAAGAACACCAAGGTAACATGACTAAATGACTACCGACCCGTAGCACTCACGTCTGTAGCCATGAAGTGCTTTGAAAGGCTGGTCATGGCTCACATCAACACCATTATCCCAGAAACCCTAGACCCACTCCAATTTGCATACCACCCCAACAGATCCACAGACGATGCCATCTCTATTGCACTCCACACTGCCCTTTTCCACCTGGACAAAAGGAACACCTACGTGAGAATGCTGTTCATTGACTACAGCTCAGCGTTCAACAACGTAGTGCCCAGGAAGCTCATCACTAAGCCATGGATCCTAGGACTAAACACATAATCTACAACTGGATCCTGGACATCCTGACGGGCCACCCCCAGGTGGTAAGGTTAGGCAACAACACGTCTGCCACTCTGATCCTCAACACTGGGGCTCCTCAGGGGTGTGTACTTGGTCTCCTCCTGCACTCCCTGTTCACCCACGACTGTGTGGCCAAACACGACTCCAACACCATCATTAAGTTTGCTGACGACACAACAGTGGTAGGCCTGATCACCGACAATGATGAGACAGCCTATAGCGAGGAGGTCAGAGACCTGGCAGTGTGGTGCCAGGACAACAACCTCTCCCTCAATGTGAGCAAGACAAAGGAGCTGATCGTGGACTACAGGAAAAGGAGGGCCGAACAGGCCCCCATTAACATCAACGGGGTTGTAGTGGAGCAAGTTGAGAGCTTCAGGTTCCTTGGTGTCCACATCACCAACAAACTATCATGGTCCAAATACACCAAGACAGTCATGAAGAGGGCACAACAAAATCGTTTCCCCCTCAGGAGACTGAAAAGATTTGGCATGGGTCCCCAGATTCTCAAAAAGGTTCTACATTGAGAGCGTCCTGACCGGTTGCATCACCACCTGGTATGGCAACTGCTTGCCATCTGACAATAAGACGCTACAGAGGGTAGTGCATACGGCCCAGTACATCACTGGGGCCAAGCTTCCTGCAATCCAGGACCTAATATAATAGGTGGTGTCAGAGGAAAGCCCATAAAATTAACAGTTACCCAAGTCATAGACTGTTTTCTCTGCTATCGCACGGCAAGCGGTACCGGAGCACCAAATCTAGGACAGCTTCCACCCCCAAGCCATAAGACCGCTGAACAATTAATCAAATGGCCACCAGACTATTACATTGACCCCCCTCCATTTGTTTTGTACATTGCTGCTACTCGCTGTTTATTATCTATGCATAGTCACTTCACCCCTACCTACATGTACAAATTACCTCTAACCTGTATCCCCGCACATTGACTCGGTACCGGTACCCCCTGTATAGCCTCTTTATTGTTATGTTACTGTTACTTTTTATTATTATTTTTACTTTATTTGGTAAATATTTTCTTAACGCTTCTTGAACTGGACTGTTGGTTAAGGGCTAGTAAGTAAGCATTTCACGGTTAGGTCTACTACACTTGTTGTATTCGGCGCATGTCACAAATACAGTATGATTTGATCTTGGCGATGGAGAAATGCTCACTAACAGGGATGTAAACACATTTGTGCACAAAATAATTTGAGAGAATTTTGCTTTTTGTGCATATAGAAAAATTATGTGATCTTTTATTTCAGAAATCCCTCCCTGGGAACGTACTGCAGATTGGTGGAAAAAGATGTGTCTCAGATTCTGAATAAGAAACAAGAATACAGAGTCTACAATATTATCCCTAAAGAACAGAGACAAGCATTGGATGATTTAAAAAATGATTCTACTTTGATGCGTGCGTAATGCTGACACGGGCGGAGCTGTGGTGTTGTTAAACCGTGAAGACGATGACAATGAGATCAATTGAACAACACCACTTTCTATCAGATATTGTCATGTGACCCCACACCACTGTTCAAAGATGAGATTCACTGCAAGCTGAAATCTCTTGTGGAAAGTGGAGACATTATGCAAAAAGAATATGAGTTCATGAAAGTAGACTATCCAATCAGGAGCGTTATTCATGCTTTACCAAAAATCCTCAAACGATTGGATAAGCCACCAGGGAGACCTATTGTGGCTTCCATTGGCTAATAGATTGAAAATATTTCTGCTTTTGTCGATTTCTTTGTAAAACCCAGAGTGGTATCACTCCCTGCATATGTACGCGATTCTATGGACATGATTAACACCCTCAAGACAATGCACAATTTCAATGGGGAGACGCTTATGGCTTGCTTTGATGTTGAATCACTGTATACTAATATCCTCCATCAGGGACGCCTAGAAGCCATGGCACACTACCTCAGTCAATGACCCACTGGCACACTCCCTAGCACTAACTGTATTGTTGAACTGGCTGAGATTGTTCTGACTAACAACATTTTAATGTTTGAAAATGACATGTTCATTCAACAGAAGGGAATTGCCATGGGTAGTAAAATGGCACTGAATTATGTCAATTTGAATGTGAGGTTGTTTGAGAAGAATGATGTTCAGCCCTAACAATCCAGTCTTGCGCCATATCAGACTCTGGAAACGCTTCATTGATGACTTATTCCTGCTATTCCAGGGTACAGCAGAGGAACTTCATCGATTGCACTCCTTCAACAATACAAGCATTGAACATTTGAAATTCCCTGTCACCTTTGATACAGTTTTCAGTAAAGTTAGGAGCTTTACCAGTGTGCAGGCTTTCTTGTTCTTTACTTTTATTTCAGCTCATGAAACATGGGACCAACACTTTACATGTTACGTTTATGTCTTTGCTCATTGTAAGTGCAAGTTGGTGGCACTGATATTTGTCTCAGTCACTTACATAGGCTTACGGTACGTGGCTTTCAGATTGCAGGCCTGCCTAAGACTAGAGCAAAGCAACTGGCAAATTACTGCTCTATTTCTGCTGTTATGGGCAGCCTAGATGTGTGTGTGCATGTCTAGTGTAAGTGGGCTTTGAGGAATTGGCACAGTCATCTTAGCAACCTTCTGTATCTGTCACAAAAAAAATTGATATCTCTTTCTGAACTTCAGAGGGAATATTCTGCAAATGGAGAGTGGTGCTGCACTCCCAGGGGAGCCCAGGGCACTTCTCTTTCTTCTCTCCCCACCTCCAACACAGACAAGAATGGGAGAAACGGTGCCAAATCAAATCACATTTTATTGGTCTCATACACATGGTCAGCAGATGTTAATGCGAGTGTAACGAAATGCTTGTGCTTCTAGTTCTGACCGTGCAGTAATATCTAACAAGTAATCTAACAATTTCACAACAACTACCTTATACACACAAGCGTAAAGGAATAAGAATATGCACATATACATATATGAATGAGTGATGGTACAGAACGGCATAGGCAAGATGCAGTAGATGGTATAGAGTACAGTATATACATATGAGATGAGTAATGTAGGGTATGTAAACATTATATAAAGTGGCATTGTTTAAAGTGACTAGTGATACATTTATTACATCCAATTTTTCCATTATTAAAGTGGCTATAGATTTGAGTTTGTATGTTGGCAGCAGCCACTCAATGTTAGTGATGGCTGTTTAACAGACTGATGGCCTTGAGATAGAAGCTGTTTTTCAGTCTCTCGGTCCCAGATTTGATGCACCTGTGCTGACCTCGCCTGCTGGATGACAGCGGGGTGAACAGGCAGTGGCTCGGGTGGTTGTTGTCCTTGATGATCTTTTTGCCCTTCCTGTGACATCGGGTGGTGTAGGTGTCTTATGGTCAGATGCCAAGCAGTTACCATACCAGGTGGTGATGCAACCATAATTGTAGTCTAACCAATACCCAAATGGAGATTCAGTGGAAATAAGAATCTCATTGATTTATCAAGACCAGACCTCATGCTTGTTCAGAGCAGTGCAAAACAGTGCTAAAATAGTTGTAGGCTATTGCTTCAAATCCTATTGCTTCTAACTTCAATATGCTCTTTAAATAAATATGACCTACACCACTTTTAACATCACATTACTCAACACAAGTGAGACTCATGTCACCTACAGTATATATAAAAAAAATATGACGTGACTCTCCGCCAATAATTACATATAGAGGATTGAAGGATTCTAAATTAAAACCAAAAGCTGCCTCATGGGTCTCCAGGTGGCAGCCGGCACGGATAACTGTAGCAACACATTTTATATTGCGATGTGGTGACTTAGACAGCTGTGCCACTGGGGAGGCCTCATCCACAAAGTATAAAAATACAGAGAGGTGTTGGTAAAGGTATATTGTCCTGCTAATAGCCCATAATGGCTATTATAATAGTGTACATGGTGTCCAGGTCAGGATAACCAAAACATTTCTTTATTAAAGAATATCAGAAAGAATGTTGGTTCTTATTTATTTTGATCCAAAGCCATGAATGAGTGAGTCACTCAGCTTTATGTAGGACATTTTGAACACAACGAAAGTGAGTGATTGTAACCTGAATAAATGCCAAAATAATATTTGTAAAGGCCAAAACATGTATTTCTGTTTTTAGAGGGAGAGAAACGCTGGGCCAATTGTGTGCCGCCCTATGGGACTCCCAATCGGATGTTATACATAATAATAATACAAATACTTTTTGTTGTATTATTTGTTTTGTCTTTTCTGGTGGATTAAGCTGAAATTCCAACCAATCACGGCCGGTTGTGGTACAGCCAACCTAACTAAGAAATACATTTTACGATAGAGTTCTCCCTCTACCCTCCATCTAGGCAAGTATGTTGTCCAGTTACCTGCTAATAGCCATAATGTCGCTGTACAATGTGACCGTGTGTGTTTTGAAAGAGTATTTTCCAGTAAGCAACAATTTGTTTACCATCATTAGACAACTTTGTTCCAATATTTCTATAATCAGTGATATTTATTCCCATAGTAATTAGATATGGGTCCATAACTAAATAAACATCGGCATTTTTAAATAGTTTTTTTATCATTATTTATTATCGAAATCATAAAGATGTCATTATTAGTTACATTGTTTTAGTTTGAATGTGCAGACTGGCACTAAGAACAGCGGGAACGTTTCCCTAGTCAGCGCCATTATTAGTGCAATGCCCCTTAGTGTTGCTCTGTGCTACCCAGTGTGGCGGGGTAGGGGTCCACCCCCGTCCCCCATGGGCTAGGTCCGTCTTCTGTGCGCGGCTCTGCGGCCCATCCCATGCCCCCTGCCCTCGTGCCTTGAACCTCGCCCTCTTTCAGTGGATACAGCTGGAGAACTGCAAGGCAATCCCATTGTGCGCCACTCAGGAGCCATGACCAATATGACCTACTGTATATATATTGTCCTGCTAATTACAGGGTTAATAATATCTGTGAGAATATCCAAGGGGATTTTATATCATTCTAAATTAATATGAATAATAATAATCGCTTTGTTTAAAAATGAACAATTTTTGGAGATGATTTTGTTTTCAAGTAACGTAAAATTAGCGTGAAAAAGGCCCTTCTTGAACATGGGGTGAGGCATTGTTACTATTTTGTAAATAAAGCCAGTTTGTTATTTAGAATGACTTATTTCTGTTTGTAGAGGGAGATAAACCAAACACCTACAGTCATCTCATGGGTCTCCCAGTTGAGGCCGGCACGGGTGTCACGCCCTGACCGTAGAGAGCTTTTTATGTCTCTATTTTGGTTTGGTCAGGGTGTGATTTGGGTGGGCATTCTATGTTCTTTTTTCTATGTTTTTGTATTTCTTTGTTTTGGCCGGGTATGGTTCTCAATCAGGGACAACTGTCTGTCGTTGTCTCTGATTGGGAACCATACTTAGGTAGCGTTTTCCCACATGGTTTTTGTGGGTAGTTATTTTCTGTTTAGTGTTTTGCACCTGACAGGACTGTTTCGGTTTCGGTTATTCACTTTGTTATTTTTGTTTAGTGTTCAGTTTAAATAAAAAGTCATGAACATTTACCACACTGCGCTTTGGTCCGATTCCTCTTCATCCGACGACGCCACCCGTTACAACGGGTATTGAACCAGCATCTGTAGCAACACAACTTGCTCTGCTATGCAGAATGTTAGACCATAGCACCACTCAGGCTCTGTACAATGTGACTGGTTGGGAGTGGGCTAGATTACTACAGTAAGAGCAAAATAATCCTAACAAAATAAAATAAAAACCTTAGTGTAACAACAGTTTTAGTAAGTAATACTGAAGTCGTGCACAATTATCAGTTCCTGTTTAGGTTTATGTCGCCCATTCATTGTCAGTTAGAGACACAGTAGGACCCAAAAGCATAATCAGTGCTCTAACTTCCCCTTCTGCTGGTCTGGAGCAATGAAGTGGTGATGCGGGGTATCGTACTAAACCACAAATTACCTCTAAATCTCGCAGCATAATCACAAAACTTTTAGTGGAGCAACCACTGTACAGTATGAAGGAAGTTAGAGGTAGTTTCGTGAGCCAACACTAACTAGCATTAGTGCAATAACTGGAAGTCTACAGGTGCGCAAGCATATGCTACTGTATCTGTTATGCTACTGTATCTGTTATGCTACTGTATCTGTAGACTTCCAGTCATTGCGCTAGCGCTAGTCGATATAATTTAGGTGTGGTTTTGATGAGCCATTATCTGATGGGCAGTCAATTATCAGGCGATGGAAAGACAGCGGGAGAAAATGACATGAAAAAACTGCTTATAACACAAACTTGGTTTGTGATATCTACAATGACACAGGGACAAGACCCAGATGCAGACACAGGAGGCAGATGGTTAGAGTCTCTGATATTTATTAGAATAAAACGGGCAGGCAATAGGCAGGTCGAGGACAGGCAGAAGTTCATTAACCAGGTCTGAGTCCAAAAGGTTCAGGGGGGCAGGCAGGCGGGATCAGTGTCAGGGCAGGCAGAACAGGTGGAACCGGGAGGGCTAGAAAACATACTAGGAAAAACAGGAGCATGGAAAAACACGCTGGTAGGCTTGACGTGACGAACTGGCAAGAGACAAACAGGCAGCACAGGTATAAATACACTGGGGATAACGGGGAAGATTGGCGACACCTGGAGGGGGGGGGGAGACAAACACAAAGACAGGTGAAACAGATCAGAGTTGGCATAGGAATAACAACTGATACAGCCAACCTAATCAAACACATGCTGCTAACCACTCATAAAAAGGATCAGACCAAAAAGGTAACAAAACTTTGAATGGGGATCCAATGCTTAGCACGGCCTCTGAGGAGGAATATCGAAATTCCAATGATGATCTCAGTGCTTCTAGTGTTAAAAGCACTTCCTAAAACAACGATGAGATTTTAGGTTTTAATGTTAATTAATCACTCTTTTTAGTGCTTTTTCAAGTGTCAATGTATAATTCAAACCCTTAATGAAAGATACATAATGGTCAAACACGTGAACTTATCTACCATGACAGAGTTGGTCAGCATCTCACTCCATGACCTGGTAAGCCAAAGTCTCTGACAATATCTGTTCCAATCAATATAATATGACTATGTGTTTTAATCATTATCAATTGAGGCTGAAATAGTAACAGTTATTTAAGTGGTTCTCAACATGCAGGATGCACTTAGCTGCTCGTGTATGTTTCTCTTTGGGTCAGTAAGTCCTCTTCAAGGCTTATGAATCGGGCACTCAGTAGACTCTGTGTATTACCCTATTTAGAAAAATATTTAAGTTGTTTTATTTTACCAACTTTTTTGATAACTGCATTTTGATTGGACAATTCAAGCACCTCATATTGCGTCTTTTTAAGAATAATTATGACAATTGATTATCATTATGTATCTTTCAAAAGGAAGTACATTGTTTTTATTACAAAGGCCCTTTGATAAAGGATAGAATTGCAATTTTTTGGGTTGGAACTTTGACAAAAGGTCTAAGTTCCTACCATTTCTGTATCTCTTCTCCAAATATATTCTGACTAGGTAATTGCAAAATTAGCATGAGTGTGTGTGTGTGCTTACAAATCTTGTATGTGTGCGTGCGTGCGTGTGAATGCCTTCGTCTGCATACATCTAAAGCCCTCAGAAAAAGACACAATAATGATCTCCCCTGAAAGGTAAATCAATGAAATAACAGCGACAAAAGCATTGTTTTGTCATAAAATGCTAATTCGTTTGGGTCTTGACCTCCCCTCTTGACGTTTCGACTTCCCCAGCTGAGGACCGATGCCATGTCCAGAGTCCCCACTTAACAACACATCAGCATTACACACTGGCTGAGCATTGTGGGGGCTCTTCATTCAGGGGTGATTAAGTTCTCGCCCCGTGTTTATCAATCATCAATAGGCTCCAGCTGTTCTGCAGGCTTTGGCCTGCCTTTAACAGCCGGCCTTACAAATTGTCTCTGAATAGCGACGAACAACGCACAGAAAAACACCCACACAAACACACACACCCACAGAAACGCATGCACAATGCACACACTCTCACAAGCACGAGTGCACACACACACACACACACACACACACACACACACACACACACACACACACACACACACACACACACACACACACACACACACACACACACACACACACACACACACACAAGCCTGCACATAGAAACACATGCATACACACTACCCCCCTTTGTTGCTGTCTGCTGACAAATGTTTTTCTGTAGCCTTTTCACAGACATGTCCGACCCTACCTTCTGCTCCTCCCCATTAGAAGACGGAAATGTGCATTATTGTAAACATGCATCTATCTCAGAGAGCCTGATACCCATTGTTACCAAATGGACATAAGATTACACTGAAAATGTATACACTCAGTACTGTAAGTCGCTCCACTGACACTTTGTCCTCATATTCTGTACGTACACAGAGAGTGAAAATTGGAGAGGGGGAGTAAGAAAGGAAGAGAAGTGTATTGTTGGGTGACCAGATCGTTCACAGTCATCTTGGGTGGATGGATGAATGTCTTTGGTGGGGGATGCAGGTTCAGGCAAAGAGAGCGGCTGAAAACACAAATTGGTTGTGGCCCTCGGGAGGGGAATCAATGTGAGGGGCATGCAAGCACTGTACAGTAGTGTTCTTTTTTAAGGAAGGGGGGATGGAGAGAAAGGGGAGTGACAGAGATGTTAGATTGTTTAACTTTTGAATGCACTCATGGTCATGTTAGAGGTACTACAATATTAGGTTGACGTTTTTGAAATGTGCTAACTGACAGCTTTTCTTGGTTAGACTACTGAACTCAGATTAATCGCTTCCGTTTAGGATTTAAGAAACCTTCAGGAAGCATGTTTAAAGGGATTGCAGCTATCAAGATACAGAGACAATTCAGACATCAGGCTTCTA
This sequence comes from Salvelinus alpinus, assembly GCF_045679555.1. Lineage (NCBI taxonomy): Eukaryota > Metazoa > Chordata > Actinopteri > Salmoniformes > Salmonidae > Salvelinus > Salvelinus alpinus. The sequence goes on from NC_092102.1 coordinate 6,112,644, forward strand.
TTTACCTTAGGGCCTAAAACCATAACCGAGTCATTCAACTTTCTATTTCCACTACACCAGCCTCTAATCGAGAGATTTGTTAAAGGTCTCCATGTTCCATTTAGAAGAACAACTGGGTATCGTCTGCTTAACAATAACCATGTTTGCAGATTACATAACTGAGTGGTGGCATGTATAATGAAAACTTTAATGGTCGAAGGACCGAACCCTGCGGAGCGTCATGTATAACGAGTAATGAGTGTTTTGAGTATTCAAATCAAATCAAATATTATTTGTCACATACACATGGTTAGCAGATGTTAATGTGAGTGTAGCGAAATGCTTGTGCTTCTAGTTCTGACAATACAGTAATATCCAACGAGTAATCTAACCTAACAATTTCACAACAACTACCTTATACACACAAGTGTAAAGGAATGAATAAGACTATGTACATAAAAAAATATATGAATGAGTGATGGTATAGAACGGCATAGGCAAGATGCAGTGGATGGTATAGAGTACAGTATATACATATGAGATTAGTAATGTAGGGTATGTAAACATTATATAAAGTGGCATTGTTTAAAGTGGCTAGTGATACATTACATCAAGACGGCAAGATGCAGTAGATGGTATAGAGTACAGTATATACACATGAGATGAGTAATGTAGGGTATGTAAACATTATATGAAGTGGCATTGTTTAAAGTGGCTAGTGATACATTTATTACGTAAGTTTTTCCATTCTTAAAGTGGCTGGATCAACTGCTGTAATGCTCTCCAGAGGGTAGTAAGGTCTGCACAACGCATCACCGGGGGCAAACTACCTGCCCTCCAGGACACCTACACCACCCGATGTATGTTGGCAGCAGCCACTCAATGTTAGTGATGGCTGTTTAACAGACTGATGGCCTTGAGATAGAAGCTGTCTCTCGGTTTCTGCTTTGATGCACCTGTACTGACCTCGCCTTCTGGATGATAGCGGGGTGAACAGGCAGTGGCACGGGTGGTTGTTGTCCTTGATGATCTTTTTGTGCCTTCCTGTGACATCGGGTGGTGTAGGTGTCCTGGAGGGCAGGTAGTTTGCCCCCGGTGATGCGTTGTGCAGACCTTACTACCCTCTGGAGAGCCTTACGGTTATGGGCGGAGGAGTTGCCATACCAGGCGGTGATACAACCCGACAGGATGCTCTCGATTGTGCATCTGTAAAAGTTTGTGAGTGTTTTTGGTGACAAGCCAAATTTCTTCAGCCTCCTGAGGTTGAAGAGGCACTGCTGCACTGTCTTCACCACGCTGTCTGTGTGGGTGGACCATTTCAGTTTGTCCGTGATGTGTATGCCAAGGAACATAAAACTTTCTACCCTCTCCACTACTGTCCCGTCGATGTGGATAGGGGGGTGCTCCCTCTGCTGTTTCCTGAAGTCCACGATTATCTCCTTTGTTTTGTTGACGTTGAATGTGAGGTTATTTTCCTGACACCACACTCTGAGGGCCCTCTCCTCCTCAACTGTAGGCCATCTCGTCGTTGTTGGTAATCAAGCCTACCATTGTAGTGTTGTTTGCAAACTTGATGATTGAGTTGGAGGCGTGCATGGCCACGCAGTTGTGGGTGAACAGGGAGTACAGGAGAGGGCTGAGAACGCACCCTTGTGGGGCCCCAGTGTTGAGGTTCAGCGAGGTGGAGATGTTGTTACATACCCTCACCACCTGGGGGCAGCCCGTCAGGAAGTCCAGGACCCAGTTGCACAGGGCGGGGTCGAGACCCAGGGTCTCGAGCTTGATGACGAGTTTGGAGGGTACTATGGTGTTAAATGCTGAGCTGTAGTCGATGAACAGCATTCTCACATAGGTATTCCTCTTGTCCAGATGGGTTAGGGCAGTGTGCAGTGTGATTGCGATTGTGTCGTCTGTGGACCTGTTGGGGCAGTAAGCAAATTGGAGTGGGTCTAGGGTGTCAGGTAGGGTGGAGGTGATATGATCCTTGACTAGTCTCTCAAAGCACTTCATGATGACGGAAGTGAGTGCTACGGGGCGGTAGTCATTTAGCTCAGTTACCTTAGCTTTCTTGGGAACAGAAACAATGGTGGCCCTCTTGAAGCATGTGGGGACAGCAGACTGGGATAAGGATTGATTGAATATGTTCGTAAACACACCAGCCAGCTGGTCTGCGCATGCTCTGAGGACGCTGCTGGGGATGCCGTCTGGGCCTGCAGCCTTGTGACGGTTGACACGTTTAAATGTTTTGCTCACATCGGCTGCAGTGAAAGAGAGCCCACAAGTTTTGGTAGCGGGCCGTGTCAGTGGCACTGTAGTGTCCTCAAAGCGAGTAAAGAAGTTGTTTAGTCTGTCTCGGAGCAAGACATCCTGGTCCGCGACGGGGCTGGTTTTCCTTTTATAGTCTGTGATTGACTGTAGACCCTGCCACATACCTCTCATGTCTGAGCCGTTGAATTGCGACTCTACTTTGTCTCTATACTGATGCTTAGCTTGTTTGATTGCCTTGCGGAGGGAATAGCTACACTGTTTGTATTCGGTCATGTTTCCGGTCACCTTGCCCTGATTAAAAGCAGTGGTTAGCGCTTTCAGTTTTGCGTGAATGCTGCCATCAATCCACGGTTTCTGGTTTGGGAATTTTTTAATAGACGCTGTGGGTACGACATCGCCGATGCACTTGCTAATAAACCCGCTCACCGAATCAGCGTATACGTCAATGTTGTTGTTCGCCGCAATGCGGAACATATCCCAGTCCACGTGATCGAAGCAATCTTGAAGCGTGCAATCCGATTGGTCGTACCAGCGTTAAACAGACCTGAGCACGGGAGCTTCCTGTTTTAGTTTCTGTCTATAGGCAGGGAGCAACAAAATGGAGTCGTGGTTAGCTTTTCCGAAAGGAGGGCGGGGGAGGGCCTTATATGTGTCGCGGAAGTTAGAATAACAATGATCTAGGGTTTAGCTAGCCCTGGCTGCACAATCGATATGCTGATAGAATTTAGGGAGCCTTGTTTTCAGATTAGCCTTGTTTAAAATTCCCAGCTACGATAAATGCAGCCTCAGGATATGTGGTTTCCAGTTTACATAGAGTCAAATGAAGTTCGTTCAGGGCCATCGATGTGTCTGCTTGGGGGGCATATATGCGGCTGTGATTATAATCGAAGAGAATTCTCTTGGTAGATAATGCGGTCGGCATTTGACTGTGAGGAATTCTAAGTCAGGTGAACAGTAGGACTTGAGTTCCTGTATGCTGTTATGATCACACCACGTCTCGTTAATCATAAGGCATACACCCCCTCCCTTCTTCTTACCAGAAAGATGCTTGTTTCTGTTGGCGTGATGCTTGATGAAACCAGCTGGCTGTACCGACTCCGATAGCGTGACTCGAGTGAGCCATGTTTCCGTGAAACAAAGAACGCTACAGTCTCTGTTGTATCTCTGGAAGGCTACCCTTGCACGGATTTCATCTACCTTGTTGTCAAGAGACTGGACATTGGCGAGTAGTATGCTCGGGAGCGGTGCGCGATGTGCCCGTCTACGGAACCTGACCAGAAGACCGCTCCGTCTGTCCCTTCTACGGCGTCGTTGTTTTGGGTCGCCGGCTGGGATCCGATCCATTGTCCAGGGTGGTGGGTAAAACAGAGGATCCGCTTCAGGAAAGTTTATCATCATCTAACTATTCAAATTGGTACCTGTTTGACAGAACTGATCTGAACCAGGTGGCCAAATAGAAATACAAACTTACAATCATAAAGGTTGCCAGTGACCTGCTGGGAATCTAGTCTTCACTGTCCTCCTTGCTGCAAGCCTCAGGAAGGCACCAACTGTTCCAGAGAACTCCATTCCATTTTCTAGAATGGTGAAATCTGTGGATCACCAAATGGTGATATGTCTCTGTAAATCCCTAGGCTGGCATTTCTAATCTTTGACCAGAGGTTGTGGGTGAGGACAGGCAGGTGTTTCTGTCTATCGCCTCCTTTGAATTCCATGCTGTCACAGTTACCAGCCCTTTCAAGCTTAACATCCTTATCATTTATCGCCCTCCAGGTTCCCTTGGAGAGTTCATCAATGAGCTTGACGCCCTGATAAGTTCCTTTCCTGAGGATGGCTCACCTCTCACAGTTCTGGGTGACTTTAACCTCCCCACGTCTACCTTTGACTCATTCCTCTCTGCCTCCTTCTTTCCACTCCTCTCCTCTTTTGACCTCACCCTCTCACCTTCCCCCCCTACTCACAAGGCAGGCAATACGCTTGACCTCATCTTTACTAGATGCTGTTCTTCCACTAATCTCATTGCAACTCCCCTCCAAGTCTCCGACCACTACCTTGTATCCTTTTCCCTCTCGCTCTCATCCAACACTTCCCACACTGCCCCTACTCGGATGGTATCGCGCCGTCCCAACCTTCGCTCTCTCTCCCCCGCTACTTTCTCCTCTTCCATCCTATCATCTCTTCCCTCTGCTCAAACCTTCTCCAACCTATCTCCTGATTCTGCCTCCTCAACCCTCCTCTCCTCCCTTTCTGCATCCTTTGACTCTCTATGTCCCCTATCCTCCAGGCCGGCTCGGTCCTCCCCTCCTGCTCCGTGGCTCGACGACTCATTGCGAGCTCACAGAACAGGGCTCCGGGCAGCCGAGCGGAAATGGAGGAAAACTCGCCTCCCTGCGGACCTGGCATCCTTTCACTCCCTCCTCTCTACATTCTCCTCTTCTGTCTCTGCTGCTAAAGCCAATTTCTACCACTCTAAATTCCAAGCATCTGCCTCTAACCCTAGGAAGCTCTTTGCCACCTTCTCCTCCCTCCTGAATCCTCCTCCCCCTCCTCCCCCCTCCTCCCTCTCTGCTGATGACTTCGTCAACCATTTTGAAAAGAAGGTCGACGACATCCGATCCTCGTTTGCTAAGTCAAACGACACCGCTGGTTCTGCTCACACTGCCCTACCCTGTGCTTTGACCTCTTTCTCCCCTCTCTCTCCAGATGAAATCTCGCGTCTTGTGACGGCCGGCCGCCCAACAACCTGCCCGCTTGACCCTATCCCCTCCTCTCTTCTCCAGACCATTTCCGGAGACCTTCTCCCTTACCTCACCTCGCTCATCAACTCATCCTTGACCGCTGGCTACGTCCCTTCCGTCTTCAAGAGAGCGAGAGTTGCACCCCTTCTGAAAAAACCTACACTCGATCCCTCCGATGTCAACAACTACAGACCAGTATCCCTTTCTTTTCTCTCCAAAACTCTTGAACGTGCCGTCCTTGGCCAGCTCTCCTGCTATCTCTCTCAGAATGACCTTCTTGATCCAAATCAGTCAGGTTTCAAGACTAGTCATTCAACTGAGACTGCTATTCTCTGTGTCACGGAGGCGCTCCGCACTGCTAAAGCTAACTCTCTCTCCTCTGCTCTCATCCTTCTAGACCTATCGGCTGCCTTTGATACTGTGAACCATCAGATCCTCCTCTCCACCCTCTCCGAGCTGGGCATCTCCGGCGCGGCCCACGCTTGGATTGCGTCCTACCTGACAGGTCGCTCCTACCAGGTGGCGTGGCGAGAATCTATCTCCGCACCACGTGCTCTCACCACTGGTGTCCCCCAGGGCTCTGTTCTAGGCCCTCTCCTATTCTCGCTATACACCAAGTCACTTGGCTCTGTCATATCCTCACATGGTCTCTCCTATCATTGCTATGCAGACGACACACAATTAATCTTCTCCTTTCCCCCCTCTGATAACCAGGTGGTGAATCGCATCTCTGCATGTCTGGCAGACATATCAGTGTGGATGACGGATCACCACCTCAAGCTGAACCTCGGCAAGACGGAGCTGCTCTTCCTCCCGGGGAAGGACTGCCCGTTCCATGATCTCGCCATCACGGTTGACAACTCCATTGTGTCCTCCTCCCAGAGTGCTAAGAACCTTGGCGTGATCCTGGACAACACCCTGTCGTTCTCAACTAACATCAAGGCGGTGACCCGTTCCTGTAGGTTCATGCTCTACAACATTCGCAGAGTACGACCCTGCCTCACACAGGAAGCGGCGCAGGTCCTAATCCAGGCACTTGTCATCTCCCGTCTGGATTACTGCAACTCGCTGTTGGCTGGGCTCCCTGCCTGTGCCATTAAACCCCTACAACTCATCCAGAACGCCGCAGCCCGTCTGGTGTTCAACTTTCCCAAGTTCTCTCACGTCACCCCGCTCCTCCGCTCTCTCCACTGGCTTCCAGTTGAAGCTCGCATCCGTTACAAGACCATGGTGCTTGCCTACGGAGCTGTGAGGGGAACGGCACCTCCGTACCTTCAGGCTCTGATCAGGCCCTACACCCAAACAAGGGCACTGCGTTCATCCACCTCTGGCCTGCTCGCCTCCCTACCTCTGAGGAAGTACAGTTCCCGCTCAGCCCAGTCAAAACTGTTCGCTGCTCTGGCACCCCAATGGTGGAACAAACTCCCTCACGACGCCAGGTCAGCGGAGTCAATCACCACCTTCCGGAGACACCTGAAACCCCACCTCTTTAAGGAATACCTAGGATAGGATAAAGTAATCCTTCTAACCCCCCCCCCCCCTTAAAAGAGTTAGATGCACTATTGTAAAGTGGTTGTTCCACTGGATATCATAAGGTGAATGCACCAATTTGTAAGTCGCTCTGGATAAGAGCGTCTGCTAAATGACTTAAATGTAAATGTAAATGTAATGTAAATGTTTCAATGCTTGAGGGAGCTTTGGGCTGAGAGGTAGGGGTCGGACATACAATGTATCAATAAAAATATATGTTATTGTACTCTAGCTTCCTTACATGTTGGCTGATGTGCAAGATATTATTGTGGTTTGCCAGCCAACAGTCCAATGTAGCATTTGTTTCATTTCATTGTTTCATTCAACCTAAAGGAATAGTGCAATATTTTTTTGCAATTAAGCCCTAATTTTACTTACCCAGAAGTCTATGGGAAGTTATTGGATCAGCTAGCTGATTGCGCTAACGCTAGCTGACCCCTTAGATGTCAAGTCATTGTTAGCAATGGCACGCAAAATACCTTCAACTTCTTTCAAACTGCACTCAGAGACATAAAAATGGTATCCATGAGTTAATCTTACTCTCCGCTCTATTTAACAAACCTAATGCAATGGTAAATCTTAATGCTGGCAGTAGGGCTATAGGTCCGGGGGTGTGTCAGAAATATTTTTGCTATTTTTACTGTGGGAATTATGAGCGCAATAGCTGGCGGCAGTGCGAAAAGCCTGAGTTTTGATTAATAAATAGATTATAAGTGTGAAGAGGGCTTGCCCACTCAGTGGCCAATTAATGCGTTTTATGGCATCATTTTGCACGTTCTGTAGGTCATTGACGGTCTTTGCATTGTCATCAACTCCAATGCGGCTAAGAGCATGGAATATTCTCTTCCTTGTCAATTGTGGATTGATAATGTTGATTAAATAGCATAGGCTACTGTAACGAGTAATAGCAACAGTAAAACAACTGTCAACATTGTTGTAATTGGTTTGAACAAGTATAGGCCTTTACACATTGCACTTCTCCTCAAATAAAAAATACTAGGCTCCCGTAAATTGTATATATGTGTGACGTACTCAATAAGCAAGATAAAGCCTAGGCCTACCGTTGCTATGGCATTATATTACTGAATAAATTGAATATTTTTGGAGGAGCGTGCCTTTGGTAACCGGACAAGAGGCGCTCTTTGGAAATGGATACAAGCTGAATGGAGTAATGCAAAAGCCTCATGAATAGACCATTTAGAAGCCTTTTATAGGCAACTTAGCTAAAGAATGGCCAGGATAAGAGACACCAGACGCATTGCTGTTGAACCAGCTTTCGTCATAGTAGGGTAAGGGTAGTTTATACATAATTCTAAATAAGAGCGTTATTGGATCATCTCATCTCTCATTCCATGATGGGCAGATGGCCTACATGGAGGGGGTTTTATGCACATCCAAAAGAATATCAAGAGCTGGCATAAATAATGTACAAAGCCTAAATAGATAAAAAGGGGGTGCTCCCAAACTTGATATTTGAATAAAGCTTTGGTGATAAAGATTTATTTCAAAGCAGTCTCAGGAGACAAACCTTTTATTACAGTCTTGACTACTTGGCGAATGCATTGGGCAGGGGGGAAAAACAGCCTTCATTGAGAGGGGAGGCTGTGATTGTTTTTTAATCAAATTAAACTAAATGGGGAAAAAACATATGTTTTTTACATTCGGAAATACTAGGTTTATGAGTACAAAAAGCACATTTTTCTTGTTCCATGTGCATATAGGCACTGTGGTTAGGCTGCGCTTCCGTTGTCAAAATCCATGCCATAACCAACCACATTACCCCTAAGAACAATTTTTGGTTGGTCTTAAATATCCCCACTAGGGAAATTGGCACTTTGGCACATATTTTTAAGGACACGACTCAGATATTGCCACCCTTCCCACCTCAGCGCAAGCAAGCTCATGTAAGATAGGTAAATTACCAATCCTGGCACTAGGGTTTGAAAACAGAAGAGCGTCTGCTTTAACAGGTCCCGTGTAGCTCTGTTGGTAAAGCTTGGCAGGCGCCAGGGTTGTGTGTTTGATTCCCACGGGGGACAGTACAAAAAAAAGTATTAGAATTAAAATGTATTCACTCATTACTGTAAATCGATCTGGATAAGTGCATCTGCTAAATGAGTAAAATGAAATTGCAAACAAGCGTACTAAATCATTAGATGGCCTGCAAATTATTATTGCCTACAAAATATTGCACAAAAATGTGTGTGGACTAGAATGAGGCTCTCTCTTCATTATCAATTGTCCCTGGTGTGAGGAATTACTATCTTCAGAGAATTTTTGTATAACTTATCTTTGTCGGGAGCTCAAAATGCACTAGTAACAGTAACGCAAATCAGGGAGCCAAATGAACGGCTCTTTCACAGATACGATTCAGTTCCAGACGTTCACCAAAGATATTTTTTCAAGAAGAATTTATCAAGTTACAAATATATATTAAATTCCACTTAACGACCATTTTTCATTTTCTGGAAATTGTCATTTTCTGGCTTGTGAATCAGGTATAAGGAGCTAGTTCTGTGAGGATTTGAGCAAAAATAACCCCTAATTGTAATGGATAATGGAAGAGAAATGTGGTAGATTAAAGGCAGTATTTATCTTTTTACATTTCTGTCTTTCTCCGGTGATGGCTGCACTCCCCAAGGAAAATAGTCATAAAATGAAATTGAAGTCATAATTTAAAAGGTTATTAAATTGTTTGAGTGCATATCACTCCTCCTTTCGCAACGCTGTAAATTTAAATTGAAGTTTGCAGCACTCAGAGTCACAGACAGGGAGTTTTTTCTGGTGGCACAATAGAGGAGGAACATGCATCTCTTTTAGAGGGGTATTTGCCTTTCTAAATTTATGGAAGGCCAGATTATCAGGAAGGAATGTCTGTGTGCCTACGCAGAAGGCTTACAACACCTCAGCCCGGAGCCATGTGTTTCTATCAGGAGGCCCTGGCATCCAGGGTTTTATTCCTGCTATTATTTTCCATTTCTCCCTTTTATCTTGATTTTAAGGAAGTCTCTCTCTCTCTCTCTCTCTCTCGGCATGACATAACAATGTACATGTTGCCAAACCTCATCCCCATATTATTACTTACCCTCTTGCTCTTTTGCACCCCAGTATCTCTACGTGTGCATCATCATCTGCACATCTATCACTTCAGTGTTAATGCTAAATTGTCATTATTTTCGCCTCTAGGGCCTATTTATTGCCTACCTCCCTACTCTTCTACATTTGCACAGACTGTACATAGATTTTTCCATTTTTAATTTATGTTATTGACTGTACGTTTGTTTATGTGTAACTCTGTGTTGTTGTTTTTGTCGCACTGCTTTGTTTTGTCTTGGCCAGGTCGCAGTTATAAATGATAACTCGCTCTCAACTGGTCTACCTGGTTATATAAAAAGGTTAAATAAATAAAATCAAACTTTGAAAAGTAAGTTATTAATTTACTATATTAACATAATAAACAATAATCAAGATTGTCAAGGGCTTGGTAATGATATGAGAGGCAGTCACTGTATTTGAAATGTTTCCTAAACATAATTGCTATTTTTTGAGTTTTTATTATTAGTGAATATTGGCCTAATTTTTCCTTGCATGCATTGTTTGTCGTTTTCCTCTGGACTTCTAGGAGAATCTTACAGAACTCTGCATGCAAGACTCCACACCTTGCTGCCATAAAAAAATCATAATTTTAGTTTTTGGGGGGTTTACTGCCAAGACCAGGGACAGACATTACTGCTCTGGCAGGTCCAGTTTCTGCTGTAGGCCATGTGTTGTGGGTGACAGCAGCACAAATAATTTGCAAAAAGCAGGCATTTAACATCTGAATTGTGGAGACTAAAACCAGAATAGTTGCTAATTCATTGATGTAAATATTGACGAGCGCGAGGCTGAGATTGCAACCCTGGCTGGTTGAACAAGTATGTTGTTTTCTTGCCAATTTTGATTAAAGTATGTCATATTTTACCCCCTACATCACTTTCAATAACTTTGTAGAATGTATTTTTGTTTTTGGAAGTTAATAAAGCAACCATACATTTTGGTCTTATCTATCAGGGGTGTAAATCAAATTAAATAAAATTTGCACATGCGCCGAATACAACAGGTGTAGACCCTAATGTGAAATGCTTACTTACAAGCCCTTGACCAACAATGCAGTTCAAGAAACAGAGTTGAGACATTTTCTTCAAAATAAAATAAAAAGTAACACATAAGTAACAATAACGAGGCTATATACAGGGGGTACCGGTACCGAGTCAATGTGCGGGGGTACAGGTTAGTCGAGGTCATTTGTACATGTAGGTAAGGGGGGGGGGGCAATAGGCCGGGTGGCCATTTGATTAATTGTTCAGGAGTCTTATGGCTTGGGGGCAGAAGCTGTTAAGGACCTTTTGGACCTAGACTTGGCACTCTGGTACTGCTTGCCGTGCGGTAGCAGAGAGAAAAGTCTATCAAATGGCCACCCGGCCTACTTGGGTGACTGGAGTCTTTGGCAATTTTTTGGGCCTTCCTCTGACACTGCCTAGTATATAGGTCCTGGATGGCAGGAAGCTTGGCCGCAGTGATGTACTGGGCCGTACGCACAACCCTCTGTAGCGCCTTACGGTCAGATACAGAGCAGTTGCCATACCAGGCGGTGATGCAACCGGTCAGTATGCTCTCGATGGTGCAGCTCTAAAACTTAAGGACCCATGCCAAAGGGACCCATGCAAAATCTTTTCAATCTCCTGAGGGGGAAAAGGTGTTGTCGTGCCCTCTTCACGACTGTCTTGGTGCGTTAGGATCATGCGAGTTTGTTGGTGATGTGGACACCGAGGAACTTGAAACTCTCGACCAGCTTCACTACAGCCCCGTCAATGTTAATTAGGGCCTGTTCAGCCCTCCTTTTCCTGTAGTCCACGATCATCTCCTTTGTCTTGCTCACATTGAGATAGAGGTTGTTGACATGGGCACTACACTTCCAGCTCTCTGACCTCCTCCCTACAGGCTGTCTGTAGTTATTTTTTTCATTTCACTTCACCAATTTGGACTATTTTGTGTATGTCCATTACATGAAATCCAAATAAAAATCAATTTAAATTATTACAGGTTGTAACAAAACAAATTACAAAAAACGCCAAGGTTAATGAATACTTTTGCAAGGCACTGTATACATGGGTGAAGGTCTTTGAGGCTAGGGTGAATGCAGCCTGACTTGATCGATTTTACATGTCCAGGAATCAGAGCAATAGGCTGTTGGGCACTACCATTCTCCCAGTGCTTTTTTTGGATCATCACTTCACCATGGCTCGGCAGGCATCCTATTGGAAGTTTAATGCCAAGTTCTTACAAGATGCCACTTTTTGCTCAGGTTTCCAGATTTTATTGGGAATGGTGGGGGCAGCGAAGAGAGGAGTATGAGTCTATGGGTCAATGGTGGAATGTAGGCTTTTCTGTCAACAGTATACAGCTCTCTCATCCTCAGAGGCTCGGAGTATTGGTGGAACTCGAGCGTAGTATTAGTTAGATGGAGTTAGAGCTGGTGGGGCAAGGCAATGTCGGTCACCAGGCTAATTTAGCTGAATTACGTAGGGACCTAGGCAGTTCTTTCCAGGTTAAAGCAAGGGACAAGCAAGGGACAACTTGTAAGAGCTAGGTTCTCAATACTCAAGGACTTGTCGCAAGGTTCTAATGTGAACTTTGGACTGGTCTCTTTAGATCAAGAGAAGGCTTTTGATAGAGTGGACCATGAGTATCTGTTTAATGTGATGTCTGTGTTTGGGTTTGGGAAGAGTTTTGGCCTGTGTGAAGATGTTGTATGCTGGGGCGTCATGTATGGTCAAGTTGGGAGGGGGGCTCAGTAGGCCAGTCTGGGTGAGGTGGTGCATTAGACAAGGATAACCTCTATTGGGGCAGTTATATACACTAGCCATTGAGCATTTTTTGGGGCCTGCAAGGAGTGTGCTGGACAGGCATGGGTGTGTTGACAGGCATAGCAGTGTTGGCATATGCAGATGATGTTTCAGGGATGGGGCAGGCTATGCAGGCACTAGAGACTAGTCTGAAGGTGTACGAGGGAGCTTTGTCAGCTGAGATGTACTGGGGCAAAAGCAAAGCTCTTATGTGGGTCATGGAGGGATAGGGCCAACCTCTCCATTAAGGTAAGGAACATTAGGAGCCTAACAGGAGTGAAGGCACATCAGAGGCAAGGGGGGTGGAGAGTATGGTGGGTATGCAGATCAGTTCTACATGGAGTAACTCTATTTAGCCCAGTGTCCTTTGTTGGAGTGAGGGACGGTTGAATGGAAGAGGGGAGAAAGGGAGGAAGTGATGTAAGCAGAAGGGACCATCATCTCAGCTGGGGAGCATATTTCTTTATTTCCTTGAAAGTTACAATGACATTTTACTGCTGCCATACATTTGTCTTGCCATTTTGTCTCCAGTGATTAACCATTTATTATGGTGCCTTCAAGGACACAGCATTGATATTCTAAGTAATGGTTATCCATTTCAAGCCAAATTAGAAAATTAAGAATAAAACTGCATAGAGTGCTATAGGCCAACTTTGGAATATACAGTAAATGTCAAATTATATTTGTGATACTCTTGTCCATGTTTTACATTAGCAGTTGGGACAAACAGAGCGCTTTCTATTTTCTTCTGACAAATTTGTCTCTAACTCTTTAACGGTTGGAGGAACACGTATGTGTCCTCTGTTTCCCTCTACGACGCTCACATCCCACAATCTTAGAAAAAAAGGTGCTAAGCAGAACGGCACAGGGTTCTTCGGACAACCCTTTCGGTGCTGAGTCGAACCCTTTGCAGAGTGTTCTATCTAGAACCCTCTATGTATGGTTCTTCAAAGAACCCCCTGTATACAGTGCCTTGCAAAAGTATAGTTTTTCCTATTTTGTTGCATTACAACCTGTAATTTAAATAGATTTTTATTTTTATTTGGATTTCATGTAATGGACATACACGAAATAGTCCAAGCTGAAGTGAAATTTAAAAAATTACTTGTTTCAAAGAATAAAAAAAAAACGGAAAGTGGTGCGTGCATAAGTATTCACCCCCTTTGCTATGAAGCCCCAAAATAAGATCTGGTGTACGGCTTAAAGTGGTCGTAAGCTGGGCTTTACGGAAGAGTGGGAAGAAAAAAAGCAATTGCTTAAAGAAAAAAATAAGAAAACATGTTTGGTGTTCGCCAAAAGGCATGTGGGAGACTACCCAAACATATGGAAGAATGAACTCTGGTCAGTATGCGTATGGTCATTGTCCTGCTGGGAGATTAACCTACATTCCAGTCTCAAATCTCTGGAAGACTGAAACTGGTTTCCCTCAAGAATTTCCCTGTGTTTAGCGCCATCCATCATTCCTTCAAATCTGGCCAGTTTCCCAGTCCATGCCAATGAAAAATATCCCCACAGCATGATTCTGCCTCCACCATGCTTCACTGTGGGGATGGGGTTCTCGGGGTGATGAGAGGTGTTGGGTTTACGCAAGACAGCGTTTTCCTTTATGGTAAAAAAGCTCAATTTTAGTCTCATCTGACCAGAGTACCTCCTTCCATATGTTTGGGGAGTCTCCCACATGCCTTTTGGTGAACACCAAACATGTTGTCTTATGTTTTTCTTTAGGCAATGGCTTTTTTTCTGGCCACTCTTCCGTAAAGCCCAGCTCTGTGGACTGTACGGCTTAAAGTGGCCCTGTGGACAGACACTCCAATCTCCGCTGTGGAGCTCCTTCAGGGTTATCTTTGGTCTCTTTGTTGCCTCTCTGATTAATGCCTGGTCCGTGAGTTTTGGTGGGCGGCCCTCTCTTGGCAGGTTTGTTGTGGTGCCATATTCATTCCATATTTTAATAATGGATTTAATTGTTCTCTGTTCAAGTTTCAGATATTTTTTTATAACCCAACCCTGATCTGTACTTTTCCACAACTTTGTCGCTGACCTGTTTGGAGAGCTCCTTGGTCTTCATGGTGCCGCTTACTTGGTGGTTCCCCTTGCTGAGTGGTGTTGCAGACTCTGGGGCCTTTCAGAACAGTTGTGTGTATATATACTGAGATCATGTGACAGATCATGTTGCACTTAGATTGCACACAGATTAACTTTATTTAACTAATTACAGTGGGGAGAACAAGTATTTGATACACTGCCGATTTTGCAGGTTTTCGACCATCATCTTGAACTTCTTCTATTTTCTTCTATTTTCTAATAATTGCGCCAACAGTTGTTGCCTTCTCACCAAGCTGCTTGCCTATTGTCCTGTAGCCCATCCCAGCCTTGTGCAGGTCTACAATTTTATCCTTGATGTCCTTACACAGCTCTCTGGTCTTGGCCATTGTGGAGAGGTTGGAGTCTGTTTGATTGAGTGTGTGGACAGGTGTCTTTTATACAGGTAACGAGTTCAAACAGGTGCAGTTAATACAGGTAATGAGTGGAGAACAGGAGGGCTTCTTAAAGAAAAACTAACAGGTCTGTGAGAGCCGGAATTCTTACTGGTTGGTAGGTGATCAAATACTTATGTCATGCAATAAAATGCAAATGAATTACTTAAAAATCATACAATGTGATTTTCTGGATTTTTGTTTTAGATTCCGTCTCTCACAGTTGAAGTGTACCTATGATAAAAATTACAGACCTCTACATGCTTTGTAAGTAGGAAAACCTGCAAAATCGGCAGTGTATCAAATACTTGTTCTCCCCACTGTATGTGACTTCTGAAGGTAATTGGTTGCACCAGATCTTATTTAGTGGCTTCATAGCAAAGGGGTGAATACACCACTTTTCATTTTTTTTTTTTTTTTGAAGTTATTTTTTTCATTTCACTTCACCAATTTGGACTATGTTGTGTATGTCCATTACATGAAATCCAAATAAAAAATCAATTTAAATGACAGGTTGTAATGCAACAAAATAGGAAAAATGCCAAGGGGAATGAATACTTTTACAAGGCACTGTACCTCCATCACTCGAGTATCCCTGCACATTGTATTGGAACTGACACTGTATATACTGTAGTATGCTTACTTTTTCTCATGTGTTTTTTCTAGTATTACATTGTTATTGATTATTGCACTGTTGGGTTTTGATTTTGCAAGAAAGGCATTTCACTGTACTTGTGCATGTGACATTAAAACTTGAAACTTGAAGCCTGAAACTAGCTAGTAGCGTTATAGCTATGGCTACCTCTCCAAACGGTAATGTCCAAAGAGGAGGAATGCCTCTGCTGTCTGGAAAGTGCACAGGGGCAGGGACTGCTCGAAGAGATCTGGGAGGGTGCATGCCTCCACGCCCCCACCCCAGCGTTGGCCCCCACACGAACTGAGGGATACTTACCACCTTCTTCCACATACCGAAGAATAACTGTCGTAAGCAGCCCAGATCAGAGAGAGCGGGAAGACAGATGCCCATCAGGATAGTTAGTTATTTCATTGAATTCATAACTTTTTTCACATGCTCCTTTGCTGCATGTAAGTTAGCTAACGTTAGCTAGAACCAGTCTCGCTAACTAGCAATCGCAACTAGTAGGCCATGTATGCTTGGTCACGTCTACCCATGACTTATTTCTCTCTCATTTCCCGAGACGATTTAAACACCTCTGGTAAAAAAAAAAAGTAGGTCTTATACATTGTAACATATTCAAGTGTACAAATCCAAAATTTCATGACTTATTATTTAGTGATATAAATGTAATATTTTTGTATTATTATTTCTATTTTTTTCTATTTTATTTATTTATTTTTGTATTTATTTTCCTTTATTTAACTAGGCAAGCCAGCTAATAACAAATTCGTATTTACAATGACCACCTACACCGGCCAAACCCGGACGACACTGTGCCAATTGTGCGCCACCCTATGGGACTCCCAATCACGGCTGGTTGTGGTACAGCCTGGATTCGAACCAGGGTGTCTGTAGTGACACCTCTAGCACTGAGATGCAGTGCCTTAGACCGCTGCGACGGCCTCAATTCTACGTGACCAAATGTACAGTTTAAGCTCTTAAATTATTAACTTGTGATTTCCCGGCTGCTGCCAGCTCCTCACTCGTCACCTCAAAAAACTCTTTCCATTTAGCTCATCACCCCAGGAGGTTATCACTGAGAACTCAACGAGCTAATTTTTGTTCCACAGCATTTTATAGAAAAGACAAATCACAGATGACAGAATTTAAACAAATGCACATTGTGCTCTCATGCAACAGACATCAAGATTTACATGGCAACAAATATTTGTCTCTAGTTCATTTACTGCATGCTTGTACAAAAATACTAATGTAACCTAGAATACTAAATCCTTCCTTTAAAGAAACGGGAGAGTGGTTCTCCCTGTTACCGACAGACAGGGACACAGACACTAATCATGGATTGGAATGTTGTCTTTATCACCAATTTATCGTAAATCCACTGTCAGTGTTAAGTGTCCAAACACATTAAGGTAGTTACATTACATATAAAACTAAATATAAAACAGTACATCATATAACATTAATACACCACTACATATATAAAATACAAAATGTATAATACCAGCATACAACAATATTACAATGTGCGTGTGTGTAGACTGTGTGCTAGCTCTTGTGCGTATGTCTGTACCTGTGTGTGTGTCTGTACCTACGTGTGTGTGTGTGTGTGTGTGTGTGTGTGTGTGTGTGTGTGTGTGTGTGTGTGTGTGTGTGTGTGTGTGTGTGTGTGTGTGTGTGTGTGTGTGTGTGTGTGTGTGTGTGTGTGTGTGTGTGTGTACCTGTGTGGGTGTGTGTGTGTGTGTGTCTGTACCTGTGTGGGTGTGTCTGTACCTGCGTATGTGTGTCTCTTCACAGTCCTCGCTGTTCCATAAGGTATATTTGTATCTGTTTTTAAAATCTGATTCTACTGCTTGCACCCGTTACCTAATGTGGAATAGAGTTCCATGTAGTCATGGCTCTATGTAGTACTGTTCGTCTCCCACAGTCTGTTCTGGACTTGGGGATTGTGAAGAGACCTCTGGTGGTATGTCTAGTGGGGAATGCATGGGTGTCCGAGCTTTGTGCTAGTAGTTTAAACAGACAGCTCATTCCATTCAGCTTGTCAACACTTCTTAAAAAAACATGTAGTGATGATGTCAATCTCTCCTCCACTTTGAGCCAGGAGAGATTGACATTCATATCATTAACATTAGCTCACCGTGAAATTTTAAGGGCATGCCACTCCCCAATTGTAATTTTGTGCGACCTGACCACACTACTGAACAGTAGTCCAGGTGCAACAAAACTAAGGCCTGTTGGAGGCCTGTTGTTAAGAAGGCAGAGCAGCGCTTTATTATGGACTGACTTCTCCCCATTTTAGCTACTGTTGTATCAATATTTTTGACCATGACAGTTTACAATCCAGGGATACTCCAAACAGTTTAGTCACCTCAACCTGATAAATTTCCACATTATTCATGAGAAGATTTATGTTGAGGTTTAGTGAGTGTTTTGTTCCAAATACAATGCTTTGAATCAAATCAAATGTTATTTGTCATTTACACATGGTTAGCAGATGTTAATGCGAGAGTAGCGAAATGCTTGTGGTTCTAGTTCCGACAGTGCAGTAATATCTCAGAAGTAATCTAACAATTCCCCAACAACTACATAATACAAACAAATCTAAAGGGGTGACTGAGAATATGTACATGTATATTGATATACAGTGGGGAGAACAAGTATTTGATACACTGCCGATTTTGCAGGTTTTCCTACTTACAAAGCATGTAGAGGTCTGTAATTTTTATCATAGGTACACTTCAACTGTGAGAGAAGGAATCTAAAACAAAAATCCCGAAAATCACATTGTATGATTTTTAAGTAATTCATTTGCATTTTATTGCATGACATAAGTATTTGATACATCAGAAAAGCAGAACTTAATATTTTGTACAGAAACCTTTGTTTGCAATTACAGAGATCATACGTTTCCTGTAGTTCTTGACCAGGCATTGACCACGCTAGCGTTCCACCACGAAACAGTCAGTGAAATTGCAGGGCGCCAAATTCAAAACAACAGAAATCCCAAAATTAAAATTCCTCAAACATACAAGTATTATCCACCATTTTAAAGATACACTTCTTGTAAATCCAACCACAGTGTACGATTTCAAAAAGGCTTTACTGCGAAAGCACACCATGCGATTATGTTAGGTCAGCACCTAGTCACAGAAGACCATACAGCCATTTTTCCAGCCAAAGAGAGGAGTCACAAAAAGCAGAAATAGAGATTAAATGAATCACTAACCTTTGATGATCTTCATCCGATGGCACTCATAAGACTTCATGTTACACAATACATGTATGTTTTGTTCGATAAAGTTCATATCCCAAAATCTCAGTTTACATTGGTGCGTTATGGTCAGAAATGCATTGTCTCAAACAAATATCCGGTGAAAGTGCAGAGAGCCACATCAAATTACAGAAATACTGATCATAAACGTTACAAGTGTTAAACATACGGATAAAGATAAACTTCTCCTTAATGCAACCGCTGTGTCAGATTTCAGAAAGGCTTTACGGAGAAAGCACACTTTGCGGTTATGTTAGGTCAGCACCTAGCCACAGAAACCCATACAGACATTTTCCAGCTAAGGAGAGTGTCACAAAAGTCAGAAATAGCATAAAAATGTATCACTTACCTTTGATGATCTTCATCTGGTGGCACTCCCAGGTCTCCATGTTAGACAATAAATGTTTATTTTGTTCGATAGCTATTGTCCGGTTGAAATATTATTGATTATTTATTTATTTATGACAAAAACAACCGGAGTATTGATTTGAAACATTGTTTGGCATGTTTCTACTAATTTTTATTGTACTTTTTTGGACTTTTTGTCTGGACTTAGTGCACGCGACTTAAGCATTCGGATTACTGGACAAAACGCGCTAACAAAAAGGAGGTTTTTGGTCAAAAGAGGGACATTATTTTGTTCGACAAGGAAAAAAGCAGCTCAAAAAGGAGAAAACAAAGAAAGTAAACAACCAAGGACTTCATATTTCCTTGATAGCCAGCAAATCTGCAAATGGTCACTCAAATTCCTACACACAAGTTCTTTAAGAGTAATACAACTTTTGTTTTCTGTTAATATTGGGGCTGAAGCAGTATTGATGTATTTAATTAAGAATGAGTACGAGGCGGTATCATGAATAGAAAAAAAGAGATGACATTGTGCCTTTCAGCACATAATAAAGGCATGTTTTAAATGTATTTTCAGGTTTCATAATTTCTACAGATAAGCTGACTGCAGTGATACAATTCTACAAGGAACATGGTGTGGTCGTCTCACCAGCAAACGGGTGTTGTCCTACCAGTATCGACCTGTCATTCAGGGAAGTTGGGGCAGAGCCCACACCTGTGTTAAGCTAAAAACATTCTGGCATTAATTTGTGTCACATATAAGTTTTCAAACAACGTTTTTGGAAATGATCCTCAAGTTAATAAAGCCACATACAAAAATGGTCTCTTTCTTGAGTAAGGCAGCTCCAAAATGCAGGTGTTTCAGGCTAGCTCAGTGCTTTCTGTGGTGGAGGGGCAGCCAGCGAAAGCACAGACCATAGGCGTTGGCCGATCGCTGATCGTGTTCTGTCACTCATGAGGACACTATGTTGCCGCATAATCTAATGGGAGATCTAGGCAGTTTTATCATTAATAATATGCATGTTTACCTCTCATCGCTCAAAGTAGAGGAGAGATTGACTCAAGCCCTCATGGGTGCTGCCATAGATTTACAGGAGAAATGCCCTTCCAAGAAGGCTCAAGGTCATTGGCCACAGATACAATTATGTCAAATCCCATTAAATCTACTGTAGCTTTGATTGGACTGTCAACATCATACTTTAACAATCTTAGCTAGTAAGCTAGCTAACTAGATAAGCATTCATCATCATGAATCACGTCAACAATCTACTGGCAAATCCATTTCAATCCTTGTCCTTGTCATATGAAGATAAATTATAGATAAAACATATCGGTGCCCATTGGCCATAAACATTACACAACAAGTTGGAAATAACAAATTCAACAACGAGAGGTTTGGAAGGACTCAGTGTCTAACTGCGAGCATCGCAAAGCAATCACTATTTTGCTTCCCCTGCCTACTATTCGGTGGAGAGGGTGTCTGGTCCAATTCTGGGTTTAAGAGTTTAAAACATGTCTGAAAGGGTCTCTTTTCCAAGCTTAAAAGGATAAACATTCACATGAAACACCATGGGCCAGAAAAGGCAGAGTACATTGGCCATTCTGTCAATCCAGCAAATGCCAGACTTTGACGACAAGGTTTGCCAACAAGGACCGCCATGCCACCTTCCTGTTCAAGTGAGCACAACACAACAACCGTGAAAATATGGCTTGTATGTTGCTACATAAATGATGTTATATGCCGGGGAGATATGTACACTGTAGATAAGAAAGTAATACTTTGTGTATGTTGTGTAGTAAGCTGTTAGTAGCCCATGTGTCTCACTAAGAATTTGATCCCTCTCCCCATTTAAATTAGCCTACTGTTCTGACTTGGTGGTGCACATGTAGCCTATAGCCTGTTTTAGAGTAATGTCATCATCGAATATTGTAAGAGCTTTCATTGTCTGCCTATATGCCCCCGTTATTTATCCTATAGTTCTGACTTGGTGTACAGGGAGAATACTGTAAGAACGGCACATATTTAGAATTCTGCCGCTATCCATTTCAAAAGTGCTGAACAAATAGGCAAATCGACTACGTCCATCTTAGCTCGCTCATTAATATCTTAATCAAAATTATGGCTCGCCTCTTTCCACTCATCACTCCCTTATGCCACAGTTTGTACATCTAAATTCTTATATTGTTTATATAAACTCAGCAAAAAAAGAAATGTCCTCTCACTGTCAAATGCACTTATTATCAGAAAATGTAAAATGAGTAAATATTTGTATGAACATAACAAGATTCAACAACTGAGACATACACTGAACAAGATCCACAGACATGTGACCAACATAAATTAAATAATGTGTCCTTGAATAAAGGGGGGGAAAAATCAAAAGTAACAGTCAGTATCTGGTGTGGCCACCAGCTGCACTAAGTACTGCAGTGCATCACCTCCTCATGGACTGCACCAGATTTGCCAGTTCTTGCTGTGAGATGTTACCCCAGCACCTGCAAGTTACCAAGGCACCTGCAAGTTCCCGGACATTTCTGAGGGGAATGGCCCTCACCCTCCAATCCAACAGGTCCCAGATGTGCTCTATGGGATTGAGATCTGTGCTCTTTGCTGGCCATGACAGAACACTGACATTCCTGTCTTGCAGGAAATCATGCACAGAACGAGCAGTATGGCTGGTGGCATTGTCATGCTGGAGGGTCGTTTCAGGATGAGCCTGCGGGAAGAGTACCACATCAGGGAGGATGTCTTCCCTGTAACGCACAGCGTAGAGATTGCCTGCAATGACAACAAGCTCAGTCCGATGATGCTGTGACACAACGCCCCAAAACCATGACGGACCCTCCACCTCCAAATCGATAACGCTCCAGAGGACAGGCCTCGGTGTAACGCTCATTCCTTCGACGATAAACGCGACCATCACCCCTGAGACAAAACCGCGACTCGTCAGTGAAGAGCACTTTTTGCCAGTCCTGTCTAGTCCAGCGACAGTGGGTTTGTGCCCATAGGCGACGTTGTTGCCGGTGATGTCTGGTGAGGACCTGCCTTTCAACACGTGTACAAGCCCTCAGTCCAGCCTCTCTCGGCCTATTGCAGACAGTCTGAGCACTGATGGAGGGATTGTTCGTTCCTGGTGTAACTCGGGCAGTTGTTGCCATCCTGTACCTGTGCCGCAGTTGTGATGTTCAGATTTACCGATCCTGTGCAGGTGTTGTTACACATGGTCTGCCACTGCGAGGACGATCAGCTGTCCGTCCTGTCTCGCTGTCTTAGGCGTCTCACAGTAAGGACATTGCAAGTTATTGCCCTGGCCACATCTGCAGTCCTCATGCCTCCTTGCAGCATGCCTAAGGTACGTTCATGCAGATGAGCAGCGACCCTGGACATCTTTCTTTTGGTGTTTTTCAGAGTCAGTAGAAAGGCCTCTTTAGTGTCCTAGGTTTTCATAACTGTGACCTAATTGCCTTCCGTCTGTAAGCTGTTAGTGTCTTTAACAACCGTTCCACAGGTGCATGTTCATTAAATTTTTTATGGTTCATTGAACAAGCATGGGAAACATTGTTTAAGCCCTTTACAATGAAGATCTGTGAAGTTATTTTGGATTTTTAAGAATTATCTTTGAAAGATAGGGTATAGAAAAAGACCTAAACTCAGCAAAAAAGAAATGTCCCTGTCTCATTAGTATCTTATTCATCATTTTAGGGAATGTTGTTTTTCCTACTTTGTGAATTATAATTAGCTCATGAGCTTTTCTCCACGCGAAAGGAATACTAAGCAAAAACAGGTTTTAAGAAATGTTTGCTAATTAAATGTTAAATACAAAACAAAACCATTTAATTAGTATTCAGACCCTTTACCTGATACTTTGTTGAAGCACCTTTGGCAGCATTTACAGCCTCAAGTCTTCTTGGGTATGACGCTACAAGCTTCGCACACCTGTATTTGGGGACTTTCTCCAATTCTTCTCTGCAGATCTTCTCAAGATCTGGCAGGTTGGATGGGGAGCGTTGCTGCAAAGCTATTTTCAGGTCTCTCCATAGATGTTTGATCGGGTTCAAGTCCGGGCTCTGGCTTGGCCACTCAAGGACATTTAGAGACAGGTCCCGTAGCCACTCCTGCATTGTTTTGGTTGTGTGCTTAGGGTCTATGTCCTGTTGGAAGTGAACCTTCGACGCAGTCTGAGGTCTTGAGTGCTCTGGAGCAGGTGATCATCAAGGATCTCTCTGTGCTTTTCTCCGTTCATCTTTTCCTTGATTCTGACTAGTCTCCCAGGACCCGCTGCTAATAACAATTCCCACAGCATGATGCCGCTGCCGTCGTGCTTCACTGTAGGGATGGTGCCAGGTTTCCTCCAGATGTGACGCTTGGCATTCAGGCCAAAGTGTTGAATCTTGGTTTCATCTGACCAGAGAATCTTGTTTCTCCTGGTCTGAGAGTGTTCTTGCTCATTTTGGCAGGGCGGCCAGCTCCAAGAAGAATCTTGGTGGTTCCAAACTTCTTCCATTTAAGAATGATGGAGGCCACTGTGTTCTTGGGGACTTTATTTTATATTTTGGTACCCTTCCCCAGATCTGTGCCTCGCCATATTCCTGTCTCAGAGCTCTACGGACAATTTTTTCGACTTTATGGCTTGGTTTTTGCTCTGACATTATATAGACAGGTGTCTACCTTTTCATGTACAATCAATAAAATACCACAGGTGGACTACAATCTCAATCTCAAGAAGCATCTCAAGGATGATCAATGGAAACAGGATGCACCTGAGCTCAATATCGAGTCTCATAGCAAAGCGTCTGAATACTTATGTAAATAAGGTTTCTGTTTTCATTTTTTACACATTTGCAAAAATGTAATTTGTCATTATGGGGTATTGTGCGCTTTCAGTTTTGCGCAAATGCTGCCATCAATCCACGGTTTCGGGTTGGGGAAGGTTTTAATAGTCGCTGTGGGTACAACATCACCGATGCACTTGCTAATAAACTCGCTCACCGAATCAGTGTATTCATCAACGTTATTGTCCGACGCTATGCGGAACATATCCCAGTCCACGTGATCGAAGCGTGGAATCTGATTGTTCAGACCAGTGTTGAACAGACCTGAGCACGGGCGTTCCCTGTTTTAGTTTCTGTCTATAGGCTGTGAGCAACAAAATGGAGTAGTGGTCAGATTTTTTGAAAGGAGGGCGGGGGAGGGCTTTGCGTTGCGAAAGTTAGAGTGACAATGATCCAGGGTTTTGTCAGCCCAGGTCGCGCATTCGATATACTGATAAAATTTAGGGAGCCTTGTTTTCAGATTAGCCTTGTTAAAATCCCCAGCTACAATAAATGCAGCCTCAGGATGTGGTTTCCAGTTTACATAGAGTCCAATCAAGTTCTTTCAGGGCCGTCGATGTGTCTGCTTAGGGGGGGGGGGGGGGGGGGATACACGACTGTGATTATAATCGAAGAGAATTATTTTGTAGATAATGCGGTCAGAATTTGATTGTAAGGAATTCTAGATCAGTTGAACAAAAGGACTTGAGTTCCTGTATGTTGTTATGATCACACCACGTCTTGTTAATCATAAGGCATACACCCCCGCCCTTCTTCTTACCACAGAGATGTTTGTGTCTGTCAGAGCAATGCGTGAAGAAACCAGGTGGCTGTACCGACTCTGATAACGTATCCCGATTGAGCCATGTTTCCGTGAAACAAAGAACGTTACAATCTCTGATGTCTCTCTGGAAGGCAACCCTTGCTCGGATTTCGTCTACCTTGTTGTCAAGAGACTCGACATTGGCGAGTAGTATACTTGGGAGCGGTGCACGATGTGCCCGTCTACGGAGCCTGACCAGACGACCTCTCCATCTGCCCCTTCTGCAGCGCCGTTGTTTTGGGTCGCCGGCTGGGATCCGATCCATTGTGCTGGGTGGTGTGCAAAACAGAGGATCTGCTTCGGGAAAGTCGTATTCCTGGTCGTAATGTTGGTAAGTTGACGTCGCTCTTATATCCAATAGTTCCTCCCGGCTGTATGTAATAAAACTTAAGATTTCCTGGGGTAACAATGTAAGAAATAATACATAAAAAAACAAAATACTGCATAGTTTCCTAGGAATGCGAAGCGAGGAGGCCATCTCAGTCGGCACTGGAAGTTGATGTGAAAGCAGGTGATTAGGTCCAGGTGAGTCCAATGAATAGCTGATGCACGTGACGAGGGAAACGGGTGTGCATAATGATGGTGGCAGGAGTGCGTAGTGCTGGGCAACCTGGTGCCCTCGAGCGCCATGGAGGGAGAGCGGGAGCAGGCGTGACAGCTGGTTACCAGCCTATGCTGGTCTATGCTGTTTTTTTCAGCAGGTACTCTCTTCACCTGTCTTAACTAACTCATTAACAAAATCTAAACAATGTTTGATGGGAGAATAAAAGAGGTGGTTATATTGTGACTATGATGGAGGAGGGAAGGGGACTTGAGAAAGAGGGAGGAGGAGGGAAGGGGACTTGAGAAAGAGGGAGGAAGGAGGAGAGGTAGACTAATGACAGGTGTGTTGGTAAATTCTTCCTTCAACACAGAAAGCAGAGAACTGCTCGGCAGTGCGCTCATCCAAGACTTTACAACTAATCTCGTTTTATCGTCGGCAAACTTTGGCTTTGATTTATCCGCTTGTTCCCGCACATGCTCCCCAACATAACATAATTTATGACTGCCTCTGGTCCTGATGACAGATTATTAAAAGTAGAATTTGCTGTGGAGTGTGTGTGGGAAAGAGAGATATCATGTGTTAGAGAGAGGGAGAGGGAGAGAGACATAATGTGTTAGAGAGAGCAAGAGAGAGAGGGGAAGAAAAATAAAGACTGTTTGAGAAGAGAGTGGAATCTGAAGGGAGGCACCAGGGAGTGGGTAACAGTTATTGTAGAGAATGTCTACAGTAATTAATACATGTGGACACTGATAATATG
This sequence comes from Salvelinus alpinus, assembly GCF_045679555.1. Taxonomy (NCBI): domain Eukaryota; kingdom Metazoa; phylum Chordata; class Actinopteri; order Salmoniformes; family Salmonidae; genus Salvelinus; species Salvelinus alpinus. Next base: position 6,138,716 of record NC_092102.1, read on the forward strand.
ACTGTCAACCCCCTCCCCAAACACACACATAGAGAGACTGCTACAAAGACACACTTATGTACACATATAAATACACATTCCTCTTTCAATCTCTTTCTCACGACGCACACTTTCTCTTCCCTTCCCTCTCTCCCACACAAAGAGTTGTGCCTCTCTCCCTCCATCTCTCCCTTTTTCACTGCATGGTTCACCTGATGGCCATTGGAGCCTTTCCCCCTGCGTGTGTCTGCAGCCTGAGGGGAGCCTCAGCACAGCTGAGAGGCTCGGCTTAATCTTATGCATCATTAAGCACTCAGTGGCACGCCACAGCTCGTCATATATATCATCCACGCTTAATAAACATAATTATGACATAAGACATTTCCTGTATAGAAAGAGGGAATGAAAAATAAAAGAGAGAGGAAGGAGAGGTAATTAAAGAAGGTAAATGATCTGGGAAGTACAGAATAAATGTTTTTTTATGTGGAAATGGATGGTGGAGGTAAGGGAGGTGTTGTGGAGTGGAAAGGAGGTGAGGGAAGATTGGAGGAGTCCTGGGTGGAGGGTGCAGGGGCAGTAGGTTACAGAGAACGGAGTGGTGGATTGGAGTGGGGGAGGGGAGAGAAAAATGTTAGTCATTCCGGTGTTTTAATGGCAGGCCTTGATGGAGAGGCGGAGAGGGCCTGGGTTAGGGCCATCCATCATAACCAAGGGAGAGTGGTAGTGTAAGGGCTCGAGTTTCAGGTTGGTGGGGCACTCTCTTACTGGGGGGGGGGGGGGGGGGGCAAATGTGTAAAGGCCAAGCAGGCACCAGATAGGGCAACGCAGGACTGAGAAAACAACTCTCTATACCGGGAACGGGAGGAGTGAAGGAGGGTGTGTGTGTGCGTTCACATTCATGTGGGAAAGGGACTGTACTGCTTATCCTTACTTGTGTGTGTCTGTGTGTTTTTGTGTGTTTGTGCATGTGTGATTATGTGTACATTATGAGAGGAATTCAGACTAGTGCTATTACGGTGACAATGTTGCTGCCACATCAAATTCCATGTGACCATTTAATCACAGTAAGTAGGCTTCTCCAAGCTCTGATGCTGCCAATGGTCATTAGTAGCCTACCAAACTTGCTAACTGCCTGGTACTCAGCACTCTATTGTCCCTCTAATCACTCTGACATCATTGCAAAGATATTCTAAAATGTAATCAAGGACACCCTTCTACATGCACTATATTTGCTACATTTACAAGAGCTATTATAGTTCAATCAGTAATCCGTTTGGAGAAAAAGACGGTAAATACAGATACTGACAAAGCATAGCGATTATTTTAGATTATTCCTTATGCTCACTGGAGACATGTGAAACCAATAGTATGGCAGCTAACTAAAAATCCCACAGTTAAATATAAATAGCTGTACTGTTAGAGGCTGGTATCAACTGATAAGCCACAGAAAGTGACACTTCTGCGGAAAGTGGCTTCACGGTACATGATGCATAAGTCAATAAATGTAGAAAACCCTGAGCATTCAATGCAAAAAAATATACTTAAACGGGCATTGACACTTAGATATGGGTCAAGGGTACTGGCGCACAAGTCAATACATTGCATTCAATGCAAAAAAGTTGTTGATACAGCTGCGAAGGCTGGGTTGTTGATGCTGGTTTATTGAGCTATGATTCACCGGGTCAGTTCAGAAGACTGTAGGACTGGTTTAGTAGGGGTGTGGCTTTCAGATAAGGATTTTTGGTCACCCATCAGAGTAAATGTCATTCCGGTTCATCTGTTCTGTTGTCAACACACATGAAGGTTGAGGACTAACCCTTTGGTACCTTTTAATAAGGTTTACACAAGAGTATAAGTTTCTTTAGTAACTGTGCAAATCACACTGTTGGGATAATTACCACCTTGTTAAAATATTTAAATTATAATGTTAATAGTACTTACTTAACTATTGAAGGAAAATTAAAATGTGCAATGTACAAACTTAACATGATTTTATATTATTTGGGTCCGACGCCAATGGCGACAGCTAGTAATGTAACATTTGATGCCAGAGCTCCGAGGCATGCGTCAAAATCGCAGAGCAGTGTACTTCGAAGCAATGTGCCGAAGCCCATATCACTTTATGATGTCTGAAGCTTTGTTTCGTCGAACAACCACGTAATTGGGTTGGTAGAAGACAAAAAGTTTATGGTATAGCATACAGTGGTTTGCGAAAGTATTCACCCCACTTGGCATTTTTCCTATTTTATTGCATTACAACCTGGAACTAAAATAGATTTTTGGGGGGGTTTGTATCATTTGATTTACACATCATGCCTACCACTTTGAAGATCAAAATATTTTTTGTGTGTAACAAACAAGGAATAGGACAAAAAAACAAAAACTTGAGTGTACATACCTATTCACCCCCCACCCCCCCAAAGTAAATACTTTGTAGAGCCACCTTTTCCAGCAATTACAGCTGCAAGTCTCTTGGGGTATGTCTCTAAAAGCTTGGCACATCTAGCCACTGGGATTTGCCCATTCTTCAAGCAGAAACTGCTCCAGCTCCTTCAAGTTGGATGGGTTCTGTTGGTGTACAGCAGTCTAAGTCATACCACAGATTCTCAATTGAATTGAGGTCTGGGCTTTGACTAGGCCATTCCAAAAAATTTAAATGTTTCCCGTTAAACCACTCGAGTGTTGCTTTAGCAGTATGCTTAGGGTCATTGTTCTGATGGAAAGAAAATCTCCTTCCCAGTCTCAAATCTCTGGAAGACTGAAACAGGTTTCCCTCAAGAATTTCCCTGTATTTAGCACCGTCCATCATTCCTTCAATTCTGACCAGTTTCCCCAGTCCCTGCCGATGAAAAACATCCCCATAGCATGATGCTGCCACCACCATGCTTCACTGTGGGGATGGTGTTCTCGGGGTGATGAGGTGTTGAGTTTGCGCAAGACAGCATTTTCCTTGATGGCTAAAACGCTCAATTTTAGTCTCGTCTGACCAGAGTACTTTCTTCCATATGTTTGGGGAGTCTCCCACATACCTTTTGGTGAACACCAAACGTTTTTTCTTTAAGCAATGGCTTTTTTCTGGCCCCTCTTCCGTAACGCCCAGCTCTGTGGAGTGTATGGCTTAAAGTGGTCCTATGGACAGATACTCAAATCTCCGATGTGGAGCTTTGCAGCTCCTTCAGGGTTATCTTTGGTCTCTTTGTTGCCTCTCTGATTAATGCCCTCTTTGCCTGGTCCGTGAGTTTTGGTGAGCGGCCCTCTTGGCAGGTTTGTTGTGGTGCCATAGTCTTTCAATTTTTTAAGAATGGATTTAATGGTGCTCCGTGGGATGTTCAAAGTTTCAGATATGTTTTTATAACCCAACCCTGATCTGTACTTCTCTAACAACGCTGTCCCTGACCTGTTTGGAAAGCTCCTTGGTCTTCATAGTGCCACTTGCTTGGTGGTGCCCCTTGCTTAGTGGTGTTGCAGACATGTGACACTTAGATTGCACACAGGTGGACTTTATTTAACTAATTATGTAACTTCTGAAGGTAATTGGTTGCACCAGATCTTATTTAGGGGCTTCATGCACCACTTTATTTTTTAGAATTTTTTGGAACAAGTTATTTTTTTTCACTTAACCAATTTTGACGATTTTGTGTATGTCCATTGTGGTGGTTAATTTCTGTACTATCAAATGAGGATTGACAAACTTATCAGACAAGTCAGAGTTATACTTAAACTAAATCTTTAATAGTGAGAGCTTTGCAATAGCAATGACTTGTCAACGATTCACCATTTTCTAATGATCCGTTGAGTCACAACACAATGGCTACTGAGATCTTTTATAGCAAAGATCCACCCCCTAGTCGACATAACAAACCACAGATATTAGGAACAGTTCACAAAGTGAGACTTTATAAATGAGAAAGGAGTATCCCGTAGCCAGATAGCATTCGCTATAAATTATCTTTCAGTTTGGCTCCTAAGACTACGTTGCTATCTTGTTCCTGTTATGCCTAGCACAAAAACACCAACTCTACCAATGGCATAAATCAATTGTCAACTCCAGACACTACCACACACATCCCCCAAGGTCAAAGGAGGGAGTGACTGGCACACAAACAATGTGGAAACCAGTAGTTGGTTCCCCATTAATCACGCCATCCCTTCACATGGTTTAGAATAGGTAAAGACACATTCACATATGAAGACAATGTTCCCTCCTCTTCTCTTCCCTTTCTGATTTACATTTACATTTACATTTTAGTCATTTAGCAGACGCTCTTATCCAGAGCGACTTACAGTAGAGTGCATACATTTTATTACATTTTTTTTTTTTTTAAATTTTTTACATACTGAGACAAGGATAACCCTACCGGCCAAACCCTCCCTAACCTGGACGACGCTATGCCAATTGTGCGTCGCCCCACGGACCTCCCGGTTGCGGCCGGCTGCGACAGAGCCTGGGCGCGAACCCAGAGACTCTGGTGGCGCAGCTAGGACTGCGATGCAGTGCCCTAGACCACTGCGCCACCCGGGAGATATTCTGCATAGCACCAGGGACATGTAAAAGACAAGCCTGACCTCTCCCCTCTCTGGGCCCCAGTTGTCTGAGCCCCAGCTGAGGGAAGAAGTGCAACTGCCAACACCAGAGTCCAAAGGGATACATTCTAATGACAAGTATATCACATAAGCATATTATGCAGATAGATATTTAAGATGTCTTATGTTACCCAACTAATTCTGATTCATCCGCCACACCATTTACATGAAATCCAAATAAAAATCAATTTAAATTGCAGGTTGTAATGTAATAAAATAGGAGAAACAGCAAGGGGGATGAATACTTTTGCAAGGCACTGTATGCAGTTTTACTACGCAATGCATTTTTTTTTTTAAACGTGTTTGACACGATTATCAAGACATACTGACCAGCTCCAAAAGACTGATGCGTGCTATATGGCAGACCAATCTAAACTCATCTCTTGGCATGTCCTACCCAAACATTATCTCAGCCAATCATGGGTAGCGGGACGGTTGCTGGCTTTTTCTGCTGCTAAACCAACTAGGCTCGTAATTTTACAATTGCATTTACAGATGGCACACAAGTTTGATATTAAGGCACATGAAAGTTCACATGTTGAATAATTTATTTCTGGCTTAAAACGTATTTTGATAATATATTTTTTGCATTGAAACAGCTCTCCTGTGAAGTCGTGACATGTGACATATGCCTAGTTTCCTGAATCGGGTCACATATTAATTACATGGTAAATAAAATGCTAAAATGTATATTAAGTTGCTTATTCCTGCGTTAAAACATTGTATTTGCAATACTTTTCTTTATAGCGGTACAACTAAACTTTTGATATATCCTGCGCAATATTGAAAGTACATAGTAATTACACTAATGTGCTTTAATTAACAACGTTTTTTCTAGGTTCAGCTAGATTCCCATTAATCACAACTACAGGTACTATATTGGGTGTCTGCCAACGTTTTAACATAGTAACTAAATAGTAATTACATGAGTCATTCATTATGTTTCACTTTACATTAAGTTGCTTGTTCCTGTGTAGAAACATTGTAGTTACAATACTTTTCTTTATAACAACATTGTAATAACTGAGATGTTGATATATCCTGTGAAAGGACGGTGAAATTATACTTACAGGTGCTGTAACATTTATTCTGCATTGAAGTCTATTGTAATAAAAAGGTTTATTTGAAGCTGCTTGGTCAATAACATTATACATTATATTATTTTGAATAACCTTTCACTTACTTTAAACCTTTTGAAGCCAGGAAAATAAACCACAAATCCCTTTTCAAAGGCAGGTACATAGTATTTACAAAGGTAATACCATTGTGTTTCACTTCACATTAAGTTGTTTGCTCTTGGCTAGGTCCATTATAGTGACATGCATATCCATTGTAAATACATTGCTCTTACATTTAATTCAGTACATTCTTGAAGCAAAATTAATATGGAAAAAGATTACTGAAGCTGTAGTGACAGGGTGTGAATTGTTACTTCAGAGTCCTAGCCTAGCTTATTTTGGTGGTAGTGACTTATTTAGTTATATATTATGATGCATTGTTAACATGGTACTACACAGGAGACTGAAAAAGTGTTGTTTTGTTTTCAATTTGGTGCCCTGCAGTTTCACTGGCTGTTGACGAGGTGAGACGCTACCGGTTAATGTTACTAGCTCAGTATTTAAAGTTGCTATATTATCATTAATAGTCTATTATCAGGTTAAAGCATATACTTATTATTCATAATTTCTCAAATATTTATTAGCTAATCATTTCTATAAAATTGTTTAAGTTGCTCACAACACATCAAGTTACATTTGTTTTCCTATTTAGAGTTGGCTACCCCCTGGGTACAAATATCATATTTCTTTACTTGTGGAGAGACCTACCCAGAGAGACCACTCAACTTTTAAATTGAGCCTAACCCTAGGACTGAAGTCTGTTGAGGAGTTACAAGAGTGTCTTCTAAAGACACTGGAGACACTGGAGGGGCAGCGTAACAAGACCCAGGAAAGGACATCCAATTATTTAAGGTAATGATTGAAGTGGGTAAAATTATATTTCGTCAGTGGGATAGAGCAAATGTAAGGCATGCAGACATTCAGATAATACATACAATACACCTTCTGTGTAGGCTGATTACAGGTGCCAAACAAGATGTACAGTAGATCCCCCACTGCAGACAACAAGGGAACATCAAAAAACACTTGATGTCCATCCAAAATGAGTATCACTCTGATACGATGTGTCACCGGAAAGGGGAGGTGTGAATGGTTTATTTACATATACAAGACTGCCCATTGTGGTTAATCGTTCTCTAACTTTGATTTAGCTGAAGACAATCAAATATTTGTTCTAGGGTCAAGGACCCACATCTTCCTATGTATCCAGCCATGGTGCGTGTGTCCAATGTCCACAACCACAATCTCTTTGTGGATGATGCACTTAAACACCGGGATGTTGGGGCCAAAGCCACAGAGACCTTGTCAAGGCTATTTGAGATTGGGCACTCCCCTTCAAGAGCGTTGGATGTGCTAAAAAGTGATCTGCAGATGGAACATGGGGAGAATTACATATTTGCCTCTGCAAATAGAGCTCTCTGTCCAGACCTGAAGTTCTGTTACCGGTACGTATGCCTTATTCCCAGCACCAACATAATCTTCTCTCGTTCTTAAACATATTTAAGGTAATTCAGATTGAACTGTGTGCACACTGACAGTGGTAACTTTTTTTTACACAGATACAGTACTATATGAGGGTGAGACCAATGTAAGTGTTTTTGCTGTGGACTCACAGGGGATGATCCAGTGTGTAATAAATGCTGCTCCCTAGAGAAATAATTAAAGCCATTCAAGATACACATGTTTCAGATACATGGGTCTCACCCACATACATCTCATAAACTCAGCAAAAAAAGAAACTTCCCTTTTTCAGGACCCTGTTTTTCAAAGATAATTAGTAAAAATCCAAATAACTTCTCAGATCTTCATTGTAAAGGGTTTAAACACTGTTTCCCATGCTTGTTCAATGAACCATAAACAATGAATGAACATGCACCTGTGGAACGGTCTTTAAGACACTAACAGCTTACAGACGGTAGGCAATTAAAGTCACAGTTATGAAAACTTAGGACACTAAAGAGGCCTTTCTACTGACTCTGACAAGAACACCAAAAGAAAGATGCCCAGGGTCCCTGTTCATCTGCGTGAACGTACCTTAGGCATGCTGCAAGGAGGCATGAGGACTGCAGATGTGGCCAGGGCAATAAATTGCAATGTCTGTACTGTGAGACGCCTAAGACAGCGCTACAGGGTTTCAGGACGGACAGCTGATCGTTCTCACAGTGGCAGACCATGTGTAACAACACCTGCACAGGATCGGTACATTCGAACATCACACCTGCAGGACAGGTAAAGGATGGCAAAAACAACTGCCCGAGTTACACCAGGAATGCACAATCCTTCCATCGGTTCTCAGACTGTCCGCAATAGGCTGAGAGAGGCTGGACTGAAGGCTTGTAGGCCTGTTGTAAGGCAGGTCCTCACCAGACATCACCGGCAACAATGTTGCCTATGGGCATAAACCCACCATCGCTGGGCCAGACAGGACTGGCAAAAAGTGCTCTTCACTGACGAGTCGTGGTTTTGTCTCAGGGGTGATGGTCAGATTCACGTTTATCGTTGAAGGAATGAGCATTACACTGAGGCCTGTCCTCTGGAGCGGGATCAATTTGGAGGTAAAGGGTCAGTCATGGTCTGTGGCTGTGTGTCACAGCATCATCGGATTGAGCTTGTTGTCATTGCAGGCAAACTCAACGCTGTGCTTTACAGGGAAGACATCCTCCTCCCTCATGTGGTATCCCTCCTGCAGGCTCCTCCTGACATGACCCTCCAGCATGACAATGCCACCAGCCATACTGCTTGTTCTGTGCGTGATTTCCTGCAAGACAGGAATGTCAGTGTTCTGCCATGGCCAGCAAAGAGCACAGATCTCAATCCCATTGAGCACGTCTTAGAGTTGTTGGATCGGAGGGTGAGGGCTAGGTCCATTCCCCCCAGGAATGTCCGGGAACTTGCAGGTGCCTTGGTCGAAGAGTGGGGTAAGATCTCACAGCAAGAACTGGCAAATCTGGTCCAGTCCATGAGGAGGAGATGCACTGTAGTACTTAATGCAGCTGGTGGCCACACCAGATACTGACTATTACTTTTGATTTTGATCCCCCCCCCTTTGTTCAGGGACACATTATTCCATAACTGTTAGTCACATGTCTGTGGAACTTGTTCAGTTTATGTCTCAGTTGTTGAATCTTGTTATGTTCAAACAAATATTTACAAAATAAATGCAGTTGACAGTGAGAGGACGTTTCTTTTTTTGCTGAGTTTATGTTATCTGTGTTTAGGAAAGTGGCTATAACAATGTATTTTCATATCATATACAGTTTAAGATTGCAAATCTTGGGAGACTACACAGCCAATTTTCTATTTTCCACCAAGGATGGTACAAAACGGCGTCTCACGACTGGACGACCAAAAGGCCAGAACAGTGGCTCTGAGCACCCATACTGTTCACATGCTAAAAGGAAAAGGCCATCAGAAATTAGATATCAAGTTGTTTGACTCAGTGTATGCAAATAGTAATCACCCAAAGTGAATAAAGCACATGAAGTAAAATGATGTTCCTCGAAGTTCCTACTATCTCAAAAAAATACAAAATGCTGAAGGGGAGTGGTTAGCCACTGGCATAGAAAAAATATGTATGTATTAAGGATTTAGCAAATATGATGTAAAACATAACTAATCAGTCGAATACGCTATGCTACAGCCATTGAATCTGTCTTTGAGTGTGATATTCACTTCCAGACATGGAGACTTGGAGAGCGCTCAATCGTTGTAGAACGACCCTCTGAATTACGGGCGTCGTTTTGGCTTAACTGCGTTGGGAAAAAGAAAAACGCCTGAAAAACAGCTCGGTGTGGGGCGGTGCTTCCTTTTTTGGGCCCATCATGCATTGTGCAATGGCCATGAATGCTGGCTGGTCCTTGTGGTTCACTAGGAGCAGACAAATACACAGGATGGACTTCCTGATTCTATCGTTGAAAAGAAAATCCACTCGTTCTTGCTTGTGGTGAGGAGATTTCTTAAGTTTATGCCAAAACGTAATGTTTTTAATATGGTATTGACTATGTACACTGGCGGAGCCAAGATGAAGTTTCCCTTTAACTGTTTCCCCCCACAGTTAGCCAAATTATTAAGGTAGCCACTGCTCCAACACTCAATCTTGCTAGATACCATAATGCTGTTTTGTCAAAAGCTTGCATCCATAAATTACGAGGTGTCTCCAGTTATGTTTACATTTTATTTATTTTTATTTAACCAGGTAGGCAGGTTGAGACAAGTTCTTATTTGCAACTGCGACCTGGCCAAGAAAGAAAAGCAGTGTGACAAACAACAACACAGAGTTACACATGGAATAAACCAACATACAGTCAATAACACAATAGAAAAAGTCTATATACAGTGTGTGCAAATGAGGTAGGATAAGTGAGGTAAGGCAATAAATAGGCCATAGTGGCGAAATAATTACAATTTAGCAATTAAACACTGGAGTGATAGATGTGCAGAAGATGAATGTGCAAGTAGAGATACTGGGGAGCAAAGGAGCAAAATAAATATATAAATAAATAACAGTATGGGGATGAGGTAGTTGGATGGGCTATTTACAGCTGGACTATTTACAGGTGCAGTGATCTATGAGCTGCTCTGACAGCTGGTGCTTAAAGTTAGTGAGGGAGATATGAGTGTCCAGCGTCAGTGATTTTTGCAATTCGTTCCAGTCATTGGCAGCAGAGAACTGGAAGGAACGGTGGCCAAAGGACGAATTGGCTTTGGGGGTGACCAGTGCAATATACCTGCTGGAGCGCGTGCTAGGTTTGGGTGCTGCTATGGTGACTAGTGAGCTGAGATAAGGCTATTTTACCGATTGTGACACAATTTACTTTGAAGTGTATAGTTTAATCAAATGTCGTTTGTGTTCAAATATATCATATTACACATTTAGTAATGACATAATGCATTAAACTTCACGCAATGTAACACTTTTGTATGACTTAATAAAGTCAGAAAAAAGGTGCATTGATAAGCACACCAAAACACACCAAAAACTGCATTAACGATAAGTAATAAAATTAAGTCGGAACTTCTAAAAGCCTATTTCACACCAAACCCTGCTGAATTTGCAAGATAACTTTTCTTCCATTTTGATTACAGTACAAATTAAAATGTGGCACTGACTCGCCCATGGATTGATGTTTCAGCATTGTCTCAATATAGAGTTCGGCATTCGACTAGCCAAGTGCAACATGCACGCAGTTACAAGCCTGCGACAGTTAGCACCAGGCGGACGAGCTGGAATGTGAAGCTAGTTAAGCTTTAGAAAACCCAGAGTAGATCTAGCTTGCTTCATAGGATTCCCCTCAGAGCCTATACATACCTGAGAACCATTTGTTCTATACTGGACAAATAGTTGTTTTTGACTCTTGATTTGATGTTGATGAGAGTATTGTGCATAACACTTTTTTATTCTGCCAATGATTATCGTTACAAAACATCTATTAGCATCTGATGAAATGACAGAATTTCAAACTTACAAGAAATGCAGACACTGGTTTGTCAGATGACAGGAAAAAATGCAGGAATGCATCCTTTGATCCATATCACTTCCGAATTAACTTTGTCAGAAATTAGCCAGAATTTTGTTTACATAATTACATTGGCAATTTAGTTACAACATTTCTTTCACAATGCATTACAAAGATCATTATGAATACTAATCTAAAGCAGCATTAAAAAGCATTTCCCAGAAGTCATCCAACAGCCACGGCTAAAAATACAGATCGCCCAACTCACACCATTTCTCCTGCAGCCATGAAAATAATAATAATGATCTATAATATTTACAATTATTATTTCTTATCTCGTGGATGGATCCGTTCCCTGCTTCTCAATGCAGTGAAGTTTTAATTAGACACACACACTGGGGCGGGGGAAGGGCTATCGTTAATAACGCGGCATAAAAGCAATGCCAGACAGCCTCTGACACTTTTAGTAGTTGGGGAAACAAGATGTAATCTGCATTTGGTGCCAGGAACAAGCCTGTACTGTGAGGAGAGGGAGTGTGGCTCAGTAACTCAGAACAGAGTAGTGGAAGTACATCACTGATGGAGACATTATCTGTGAGTTATTCACAGGCAAGACAGAGGTTGGGAGAGCATATAGACCATAGGAGACGCTAATCCCTGATACACGTTCTCTGATTTCTCTTCCCCATCCCTGGGAATTAAAGGGATAGTTCACCCAAATTACAAAGGGCCTGATATAGAGTTGAGATAAGCACAGTTTTATGGGAATTTTTTTGATTAATTAAGTTCATATTCAGTTAAGAACATTTAACTAAATGTTTCAGCATGTTATATATTTTCCCTTTCTGTAATACACATTGCAGTGTTCTGTTTGTGACATGGGTTGATGGTCACTAGACTTGATATTGAATGTTATGGATTATTGCAATATCTGTTTATATTGATTGACGCCAGACAGGGGGTCCAAGTACATGGACTGAGGACACACTAATTATTCAATGTTGTGTTTTATTGACGACATTCTATGAACACTGTGTGATTCTGCAGCAGATAACAAAGTCACTGCCTTTTTGTTTTGAGTTTCTAGAAACCTTTTGACTGGTGTTGTCTGATTAGTATACAATGGGACATTTTCTCTGCTTCTGCACCTTAGGTGTCTCCCTGTTGCAACTTGTAATAAACCGGATAGATTTTTGATTGACTTTATCTGCAACTGCTCTCCTTTTAGTTCACCCCTAAATTCCTATTATAACACAGTCAACTTAAAAAGATAATTGATGCCAGTGGGAGACTTCTGAGATATGCAACAAGAACACAATTTGGTCTGGTATTTTAACTTAAGTCGTCAAAGAGTGATTGTGGTCCATTTAATCTAGGTGAACTATTTCTTTAAAACTTCTTGACGCACGGATCCCTTTAGCGGGATCATTTTCATCAACAACCGCTAAATTGCAGAGCGCCAAATTTAAAAAAGATTTGCTAAAAATATTTATATTCATGAAATCACAAGTGCAATATAGCAAAATACAGCTTAGCTTGTTGTTAATCCACCTGCCATGTCAGATTTTGAAAATATGCTTTACAGCAAAAGCAATCCAAGCGTTTGTGAGTTTATCGATCATCAGACAAAACATTAAGAACACCTAGCAGCAGTGTAGATTGGTCACGAAAGCCAGAATAGCAATAACATTAATCGCTTACCTTTGATGATCGTTGGATGTTTGCACTCATGAGACTCCCAGTTACACAATAAATGTTCCTTTTGTTCGATAAAGAGAATTTCTATATCAAAAAAACTCAATTTGTTTGGCGCGTTATGTTCAGTATTCCACAGCCTTAGACAGGTCATCAAGGCTTGACGAAAATTCCAAAGAGTATCTGTAAAGTTCGTATGAAACATGTCAAACGTTTTTAATAATCAATCCTCAGGTTGTTTTTAACATCAATAAACGATAATATTTCAACCGGACTGTAAACTATTCAATACTGGAGAGAAAGAAACTGTCGAGCAACCAGTGTCGCGCACATCAACTAATGGAGGGACATCAGTGTATCCACTGATGTGTTTTGATAAATCTCGCTCATTTTTCAAAATAAAAGCTTGAAACTATGTCTAAAAACTGTTCACACCCTGAGGAAGCCACAGGGAAAGGAATCTGGTTGATATCCCTTTAAATGGAGGAAAGGCAGGCAATGGAACAGGGATTTTTCAAAATAAGAGTCACTTCCGGGTTGGATTTTCTGAGGTTTTCGCCTGCAAAATCAGTTTTGTTATACTCACAGACAATATTTTGACCGTTTTGGAAACTTTAGAGTGTTTTCTATCCTACTCTGTCAATTATATGCATATTCTAGCATCTGGACCTGAGAAATAGGCAGCTTACAATGGGAACGTTATTTTTCCAAACATAAAGATTCTGCCCCCTAGCTTCAAGAGGTTTTAATGCAACCGCTGTGTCAGATTTCAAAAATCTTTACGGCAAAAGCACAATATTCAATAATCTGAGAACAGCGTTTAGCCACAAAAGTAAGCCATAGAGTTACCCGCCAAATTGTGCCGTCAACAAAACTCATAAAAAGCATTATAAATCTTCACTTACCTTTGCTGATCTTCGTCGGAATGCACTCCCAGGACTCCCACTTCCACAAGAAATGTTTGTTTTGTTCGGTAATGTCCATCATTTATGTCCAAGTAGCTACTTTTGTTAGCACGTTTAGTACACATATCCAAACGCTCGTGCAGATCCAGGCGAACGTCGGACGAAAACTTCAAAAAGTTATATTACAGGTCGAATAAACTTGTCAAACTAAGTATAGAATCAATCTTAAGGATGTTGTTATCATAAATATTCAATAACGTTCCAACCGGAGAATTCCTCTGTGTCTATAGAAGTAATGAAACGCAAGTCGATATCATGTGGAATGCGTGTGACCAGGACCTGGCTCTCTGCCAGACCACTGACTCAAACAGCTCCCATCCGGCTCAACATCACAGTAGAAGCTTCATTCAACGTTCTACACACTGTTGACATCTAGTGGAAGCCGTAGGAAGTGCAAACAGATCCATATCCTACTGTGTTTTCAATAGGCAATGAGTTGAAAATCGACCAACCTCAGATTTCTCACTTCCTGGTTGGATTTCTTCTCAGGTTTTTGCCTGCCATATGAGTTCTGTTATACTCACAGACATAATTCAAACAGTTTTAGAAACTTCCAAGTGTTTTCTATCCAATACTAATAATAATATGCATATATTAGCAACTATGACTGAGGAGCAGGCCGTTTACTCTGGGCACCTCTGTGCACCTTTCATCCAAGCTACTCAATACTGCCCCTGCAGCCATAAAAGTTAACACATTTTTAATGAGGGACACGTGTTGACTAGTTTGACGAGGGTAGTGGAAGTTGACTGAAAGGGAGAGGGACTACCTGACCTTGTCCAATACGAAACGCTTGCAAATCATTTTGCTATGGTTTGCCCTAATGAATACTACCTCTTTCTGACTCCAGGACCTCGTCTGAGGAGGATGTGTGTATTCAGGATGACACACCTGAGCTCCCTGCTCATATAGAATGTACCACCCGATCCACCTGCGCCCCCCAGAGAGTCTCCACCCCCACCCCCCAGAATTTCTCCAGCACTCCACCAATCAGGCCTTTATGTTTGAGTGGCCAGACGGAAGCCACTCCTCAGTAAAAGGCACATGACAGGCAGCTTGTAGTTTGCCAAAAGGCAGCTTAAGGACTTTCAGACCATTAGAAACAAGATTATCTGGTCTGATGAAACCAAGATTGAACTATTTGGCCTGAATGCCAAGCGTCACGTCTGGAGTAAACCTGGCACCATCCCTACGGTGAAGCATGGTGGTGGCAGTATCATGCTGTGGGGATGTTTTTCAGGGACTGGGAGATTTAGTCAGGATCGAGGGGGAAAATGAACAGAGCAAAGTACAGAGAGATCCTTCATGAAAACCTGCTCCAGAGCACTCAGGACCTCAGACTGGGGCGAAGGTTCACCTTGCAACAAGACAACGACCCTAAGCACACAGTCAAGACAATGCAGGAGTGGCTTCCGGACAACTCGCAATGTCATTGAGCGGCGCAGCCAGAGCCCGGACTTGAAACCGATCTAATATCTCTGGAGAGACCTGAAAATAGTTAGGTCTGGAAGGCCAGCATCCTGGACTTGCCTCTTCACTGTTGCCGTTGAGACTGGTGTTTTACGGGTACTATTTAATGAAGCTGCCAGTTGAGGACTTGATTCATAAAGCCTCTCAGGGTAGGGGTGGTGATCTAGGATCAGGCCTCCGGGTAGGGGTGGTGATCTAGGATCAGGCCTCCGGGTAGGGGTGGTGATATAGGATCAGGCCTCAGGGTAGGGGTGGTGATCTAGGATCAGGCCTCAGGGTAGGGGTGGTGATCTAGGATCAGGCCTCCGGGTAGGGGTGGTGATCTAGGATCAGGCTTCCGGGTAAGGGTGGTGATCTAGGATCAGGCCTCCGGGTAGGGGTGGTGATCTAGGATCAGGGTAGGGGTGGTGATCTAGGATCAGGGTAGGGGTGGTGATCTAGGATCAGGCCTCAGGGTAGGGGTGGTGATCTAGGATCAGGCCTCCGGGTAGGGGTGGTGATCTAGGATCAGGCCTCCGGGTAGGGGTGGTGATCTAGGATCAGGCCTCTGGGTAGGGGTGGTGATCTAGGATCAGGCTTCCGGGTAAGGGTGGTGATCTAGGATCAGGCCTCCGGGTAGGGGTGGTGATCTAGGATCAGGCCTCCGGGTAGGGGTGGTGATCTAGGATCAGGGTAGGGGTGGTGATCTAGGATCAGGGTAGGGGTAGGGGTGGTGATCTAGGATCAGGCCTCCGGGTAGGGGTGGTGATCTAGGATCAGGCCTCCGGGTAGGGGTGGTGATCTAGGATCAGGCCTCAGGGTAGGGGTGGTGATCTAGGATCAGGTCTCTAAGTGACCCCAAACTTTTGAACAGTAGTGTATATTTGCAAAAAACAAAAATAACTGTTTTGGCTTCGTTATTAATGGGGTATTGTGTGTAGATTTGAGGGGGGGGGGGGAAACAATTTAATAAATTTTAGAATAAGGCTGTAATGTAACAAAATGTGGAAAAGTGAAGGGGTCTGAATACTTTCCGAATGTAATGTTGGTTTTTAAATGGTGACTTGGGCTGTTTCCCAGACACAGATAAAGCCTAGTCCTGGACTAAAAAGCAAGTTAAATGGAGAATCAGGACTAGGCTTAATCTGTGTCTGGGAAACCTCTACATAATGTATACTATATGTTAACCCTAAGTGTTCTGTTGTGACCCTCCTGTAGATCTGGACAGCAGAGGAGACGGGTGAAGGAGGGAGTGAAGAGCTATGGAGTGGGAATATGGGTCAGAGTGAAGGCCTCTTTCCCCTTCTTGAGCCGAACAAATGTGAACATCAAGGATAGGTATAGAACCATGAAAAACTTAAAGATGGTCTGAGAGAACCAAACAGGACACTGGCTAAAACAGCGAGGGATAATTGTTGTGGAAATATTTCATTAAATATACTTATACCAGCCATTTTTAATTGCTTTTCAAAATGTTGTGTCAATGTTTGATTCTGGGGTAGTTTCTTCATTGTGGCTACCCCAGTTGGTAACAGATGTCCAGATTTTCTGCATCAACCCACTTTCTTGTGGTTTTGCCATTGTCTTAGTTGGTGTGCTAGTGGGAGGTGAGTCTACAATTTCTTCAAGCTCCAATGTCATGCCAAACTAGCAACATTCCGGATAGGGCCTAAAGAAATATTTATTGGCCATTTTCGTTAGTGGTTACGGTTAGGGTTAGGGTTTGGGTTAGGGTTACGAGACAATTGCCTTTCAAAAGGACCAAATACACGGGCACATGTTCTATTGCTCCTAGGGATACATAATTATTATACGGGAAATTAGGAGATATTCCCCAGAGGAAGGGGTTAAGGTTCATACCTGAATAAGGACAGGTAAAAATAAAATGTTCCTCTGAGAGGATAAACACCCAGACAGTACACCAACACATGCTCTCTAATTACCTGGCTCCTCAGGATACATCTTTATGGAGCCCTGTTTAGAGTGGTTAGAAGGGTTAAAGTTCTCTCATACTTTTCATTCAGGCCTGTGGGATTCCTGATATCCACTTTTTGAGTCAAAGGGGTTAGGCTTGGGGTGAAGGTTAGGTTTGAGGCTGGGGTTAGAATTAAGGTTGGTATCAGGGTCAGAGTTCAGGGTTAGGGATTGAGGTGGGGTTAAGGTTAGGATTGTGGTTAGGGTCGGGATTAGGGTTAGGATTGAGATTATGATCAGGGTTAGGATTAAGGTTATGGTTAGGTTTAGGATTAAGGTTAGGGTTATAGTTAGGGTGAGCTGGGGTTAGGATGGTTCAGGTTAGTGTTTAGATCAGGGTTAGAAAGGTTAAGGTCTCTAATACTTTTCATTAAGGCTTGTGGGATTGCAAGTACCCAATTTTTTTATTCACTATTGTTCCTTGTTCTGTCTGTGTTTTAACGACCACCCTTGGTTCAATTCCAACCCTGCTATTCTTAACTGAGCTACTGGATGAGATCTAAAGTGGGTGTATGGTGTGGTTTTGCTAGACTCTTTACTTATATGATATAGATGTTGTTTGAGTCTGGCTTCCATGGAGTTCCTAGTTTCTCCAATATACAGTTTTCCACATTGTAGACATTCAATTCCATATACAATGTTGGTGGTCTTCAAATGAAATACCTCCCATACTGGAGCCCCTAGACCCGACCATTTATTCTGAATGTATTTTACTTGTCTAAAATGTGATCCACTCCACACCGGCTTCTCCCTGAATCCAGAGTGTACCAGCACATCTTTCAAATGTTTATTTCGCCGATATGCTGATATTACTCTGAACTGTTGGAGAGTCTCCACATCCTCCCTTGCCTGCTTAAAATGATCCTTCACTATGGAGTTAAACTTCATAGAAGACTGTGAATATGTGGTGACAAATGGGATAATACACCCATTACTAGTCTTCCCATATATAGGTTCAGTTACAAACATAGTATTCACCTCTGCTCTTATAGTACGGAGGAAATGTTTCGAGTAACCTCTGGGTCTGAGAGCCTTAACATGAAGAAATTAGCAACAAAGGTTTATTTCAAACCTATGGACACTCATTCCCTCTTACACAAATACAGTTTTCATCCAAAACACACATACTGTCACGTTCCTGACCTATTTTTATGTTATTTTGATTATGTTTAGTTGGTCAGGGCGTGAGTTGGGGTGGGCATTGTATGTTGTGTGTGTTTTGGTTAGTCTATGGGTGTTGTATGTGTATGGGATAGAGTATTGTTAGGTTGTCTAGTCATGTCTATGGCTGCCTAGATTGGGTCTCAATCAGAGACAGCTGTCATTCATTTGTCTCTGATTGGGAGCCATATTTTAGGTAGCCATAGGCAGTAGGCTTTTGTGGGTAGTTGTCTATGTCGATGTTCTATGTTGCTTGTAGGCACTAGTTCATGTTTAGCTTCACGTTCGTCTGTTTTGTTAATTTGTAAAGTGGTTTCGTTTGGTGTTCGTTCTCTTCAAATAAAAGTGAAGATGACTTATTTTCCTCATGCTGCGTTTTGGTCCGAATCTCTTCCACACGATCGTGACAGAACTACCCACCACAACAGGACCAAGCGGATTGAGGAAGGAGGGAAGGAACTAAAGCAATGGAGAGAAGAGGAATGGAGTTGGGAGCAAATTTTCAATGGAGAAGGACCCTGGGCTAAGGTTGGTGTGAATCGCCGCTTGAGGGAGGAGAAGAAGGCAGCCACAGCCCAGGAGCGCTGGTATGAGGAGGCAGCACGTAAGAGAGGCTGGAAGCCCGAGAGGCTCACCCAAAAATTTCTTGGGGGGGGGGGGGGGGCTAAAGGGGAGTGTGGCGAAGCCGGGTTGGATACCTGAGCCAACTCCCCGGGCTTGCCGTGGAGTGAGAGAGCATCGTACTGGTCAGACACCGTGTTATGCGGTAAAGCGCACGGCGTCCCCAGTACGCGTGCTTAGCCCAGTGCGGGCTATTCCACCTTGCCGCACTGGGAGGGCTAGGTTGGGCATCGAGCCGAGTGCCATGAAGCCGGCCCAACGTATCTGGTCTCCAGTACGTCTCCTCGGGCCGGCGTACATGGCACCAGCCTTACAGGTGGTGTCCCCGGTTCGCCTGCATAGCCCAGTGCGGGCTATTCCACCTCGCTGCACTGGCAGGGCTACGGGGACCATTCAACCTGGTAAGGTTGGGGAGGCTCGGTGCTCAAGAGCACGTGTCCTCCTTCACGGTCCGGTATATCCGGCGCCACCTTCCCACCCCAGCTCAGTACCACCAGTGCCTACACCACGCACCAGGCTTCCAGTGCATCTCCAGAGCCCTGTTCCTCCTCCACGCACTCTCCCTATGGTGCGTGTCTCCAGCCCAGTGCCTCCAGTTCCGGCACCACGCACCAAGCCTCCTGTGCGTCTCCAGAGCCCTGTACGCACTGTTCCTTCTCCCCGCACTCGCCCTGAGGTGCGTGCCCTCAGCCCGGTACCTCCAGTTCCGGTACCACGCACCAGGCCTAGAGTGCGCCACGAGAGTCCAGTGTGCCCTGTTGTTGTTCCCCGCACTAGCCTGAAGGTGCGTGTCCTTAGCCCGGTACCTCCAGTTCCGGTACCACGCACCAGGCCTACAGTGCGTCTCAGCCGGCCAGAGTCTGCCGTCTGCCCAGCGGCGCCTGAACTGCCCGTCTGCCCAGCGGCGCCTGAACTGCCCGTCTGCCCAGCGGCGCCTGAACTGCCCGTCTGCCCAGCGGCGTCTGAACTGTCCGTCTGCCATGAGCCTGCAAAGCCGCCCGTCTGCCATGAGCCTACAGAGCCGTCCGCCAGACAGGAGCCGCCAGAGCCGTCCGCCAGACCGGATCAGCCAGAGCCTTCCGCCAGACCGGATCAGCCAGAGCCTTCCGCCAGACCGGATCAGCCAGAGCCTTCCGCCAGACCGGATCAGCCAGAGCCGTCAGCGAGCCTTGACCAGCCAGAGCCGTCAGCGAGCCATGACCAGCCAGAGCCGTCAGCGAGCCATGACCAGCCAGAGCCGTCAGCGAGCCATGACCAGCCAGAGCCGTCAGCGAGCCATGACCAGCCAGAGCCGTCAGCGAGCCATGACCAGCCAGAGCCGTCAGCGAGCCATGACCAGCCAGAGCCGTCAGCGAGCCATGACCAGCCAGAGCCGTCAGCGAGCCATGACCAGCCAGAGCCGTCAGCGAGCCATGACCAGCCAGAGCCGTCAGCCAGCCATGACCAGCCAGAGCCGTCAGCCAGCCATGACCAGCCAGAGCCGTCAGCCAGCCATGACCAGCCAGAGCCGTCAGCCAGCCATGACCAGCCAGAGCCGTCAGCCAGCCATGACCAGCCAGAGCCGTCAGCCAGCCATGACCAGCCAGAGCCGTCAGCCAGCCATGACCAGCCAGAGCCGTCAGCCAGCCATGACCAGCCAGAGCCAGCCAGCCAGGATCCGCCAGCCAGCCCGGAGCTGCCGTCCCTCAGCCCGGAGCTGCCGTCCCTCAGCCCGGAGCTGCCGTCCCTCATCCCGGTCTTGCCCCTTATCCCGGTGCTGCCCCTTATCCCGATGCTGCCCCTTCAGTTAGGTGGGTTTAGTTGGAGGGTGGTCATTGGGGGGGGGATACGGAAGCGGGGAGTGACTATGGTGGTGTGGGGACAGCGTCCAGAGCCGGAGCTCTGTATGTTGTGTGTGTTTTGGTTAGTCTATGGGTGTTGTATGTGTATGGGATAGAGTATTGTTAGGTTGTCTAGTCATGTCTATGGCTGCCTAGATTGGGTCTCAATCAGAGACAGCTGTCATTCATTTGTCTCTGATTGGGAGCCATATTTTAGGTAGCCATAGGCAGTAGGCTTTTGTGGGTAGTTGTCGATGTTCTATGTTGCTTGTAGGCACTAGTTCATGTTTAGCTTCACGTTCGTCTGTTTTGTTATTTTGTAAAGTGGTTTCGTTTGGTGTTCGTTCTCTTCAAATAAAAGTGAAGATGACTTATTTTCCTCATGCTGCGTTTTGGTCCGAATCTCTTCCACACGATCGTGACACATACAGAGGGTTGATAAAGTCGCAGGGTCCCACTCCCAAGCCAAGCAGGAGCAGTCTCTGTTACACTCTGACAACAGGCTGCCATCGTACACCAGGGGACCTGGGGGACAGAGAAAATGGCTGGTAATAATGATGTTTAAATAATTGTTGCTGAACTATTATTGACATAGGCACAGTGACAAAACAGCCAGGAATCCTGGCTCAGTAACAACCATACTGTATATTCCCACAAGAGGGAGCCCCGGCACAAGCCCATGTGTGTTTTGGTCTAACTCTCCCTCATATTCCACTGATCAAAACATTAGTTTTTATCAACCCACCAACTAACCAATCAGATGTCATATTTACCCGTTGTAGGACACGGTCAGACCAGCCACCTGAACGTTGTCACACTTAGTGCCAGACTGCAGAGGGAGGAGGAGGTAGGCCATGAAGGAGGTGACGAAAGACAGCTGGGCTCCAGACACAACGCCAAGCTTATACCTCTTCATCAGTAGACCTCCCAGGAATATCCCCACCGCACCCACAGGCTGGTTCAACTCACCTGGAAAAGTTATACTCACACATCTATAGTGCTACCAGTGTGCTGGAGTTTCATTTCCACTCATGTTCAACAAACCTACAGAGGATGAAAGAGAACAAAAAAAGTCCTGACAGGATGGAACATTTCAGTTGGAGCATGTCCAGGTTTCTATGGCTTCGTTGAGATAGGCTGCCCAATTCAGTCATTTGTTTAAGTAATTGGACTTTTGACCAATCAAATATACTCAGAAAAAGAGCTGATGCGAAAACATGTAATGTGATTGGTCAAAAGACCAATTAGTGGAAAGAATATCATAATTGGGTTGCCAGTCTAAACGCATCCCTTGTCTCTCTGTCTCTGACCCAAACTTCAGTCCTTGCATCGATTACAGAGGGCTGAAAAGGATTACGATCAAGAATCGTTACCCCCTATCCGATGTCCGCCGCCTTGGAGTTGGCCCTAGGAGCCCAATTCTTCACCAAACTGGACCTCCGCAACGCTTAAAATCTGGTGAGAATCAGGGAGGGAGATGAGTGGAAAACTGCCTTTAACACCCCTAGTGGTCACTGAGTATTTAGTCATGACCTTTGGAATATCGAACTCACCGGCAGTCTTTCAAGAATTCATCAATGACACTCTTAGGGATATGTTGATTCGGTTCGTCTTTGTTTCCCTCAACGACATCCTGATCTTCTCCAAAAACCCTTCCGGAACACATACAGCCCTGTCCCACCTCACTCAAGCAGGTTTTTGCTGGAATCCCAAGGCTGACAGGGCATTCATAGAGCTCAAGGGACATTTCACCTCCGAACCCATCCTTGTTCATCCTGATCCTACTCGCCCCTTTGTGATAGAGGTGGGTGCCTCGGACACCGGAGCTGGGGCGGTCCTTTCACAGCGGAACGAGGAGGACAAGAAACATCACCCACACACCTTTCTCTCCAAGCGGTTCTCGCCAGCAGAAGGCAACTACGATGTAGGCAACTGGGACCTCTTGGCAGTTAAGTGGGCCCTTGAGGGGTGGAGACACTGGTTGGAACCACTGCTTCATCTTCTGGTCTTTTCTCTGCACCAGGGTCCAACTTTACCACATCACAGTTAAAGCATCTCTCAATCCCTTCTCTTCACATGTATGGCCCCAAAACATTATCAAGCAGCTGACCAATTACGCAAGACTTTAGTTCTATGTTAACTGAGATTAATCAACAACTGGGTACATTTCTTTATTTCTATAGTGAAACTATCCTCCGCATTGGAATATCTCTACAAGTACAAGTTTAACCAGTATTTCAGTTGTTTTACCGTCCCATGAAGAAGTGTGGCAGGCCTGTGAGGAAGGATCCTACAGACATGAGGAAACAGCCCATAGCAATGAGCCTGGGCCGGTGCAGCTTCGCCCCAAAATGGCTGACCACAGCCAGGAACAGCAGGTTACCTGCAAGAAACCACAACACTACAGTAGCCAGGAATCGCAAATTATAAATGCTGTTTGTTTCTTTTTACTAAAAAGGGCATATCAGTTTGGATACTAGGCTGCAACAACATTTCGTTTTTGCAGGGGGTGTTGTAAGGGGCTTATTGTATTCCAGCCACTAGGGGGTACTCCGGTGAAGCCCATGGGAAATAAAGAAATATAGTTTAAGTGAATTGGGAAGAGTAAGAATGAAAAACTAAAGAAAGACTGTAAACGGCTGTTACCTGTGCTAACATGATTAAAAGTGAAGTAAACCGTACTTTTCGCGTTGTAGTTTATATGATAAGCTCATTGGAAGGGTAACATATACAGGATGTACATAAAAATGGGCATAAACACGTGACACAGAAAATAAAAATATTGACATTTAGGAATTCAAAATGCATCTAAATATATTTTGTTCTGTCTGTGGAATACATCATAAAATATATATATATATTTTAAATATATGTATAAAATATACTTGTCTGCACAGTAAGTAAATGTAGGAAATCCAAAATAAACAAAATATGTTTTTGTAATGTCTAAAATAAAATATATGTGTATAATATATACTTGTCTGTAACGTAAAGCAATGCAGAAGCAATAAACATTGTAAATGATGATAGAACACATGAGGACACAAAGGAGAGATTTAATTAAAAGATCATCTTTTAATACATTTTAAATGCAGAACTTTTTTAATGCTGAAAAAATCAATGTATGGCAAATCCACTCTGGGCAAATGGCCTGTTGGACAAAAATTCAAAATAGTTAAGATCCTTGCTACTTCAGCCATTTGCTATGTTAAAGTAAAATCTCAGTTAATGATGAATGGATACAATGTGGAAGGATTTTCTAGAGTCATACCTCAGTAGGGTAGAGTGTCAGGTGGCACAACCATTGGTGCCATGAGGTCAAAGTGTGAAGGAGGGAGCAAGCCAGAGAGCTGTCTAGGAAGCAGTCCAGGCCCATGGCTTGGAGGCTTTGAGTTGGTCCCATCATTGTAATGCATTGTAGGGTATCTGCTGCCCCATAGACCTGCTGGTAGTGGGAAAGGTGTTAGCAGGAGACCACCAGGGACATCTATGATCGGCTGACACAGTCTTGGTTAAACCACATGTATTCTAAAGCAATATTCACCTGCTTTCATAGAGTAAGGATTCACTCCTTTGGGGACACTGCCAGTGTTCCCCTGATATCCATATGTCCCCATCGGTGGAGGTGGTGGTACACACTTGTTCTGTAAAACACATCAACACATTTTCCAAATTGTTAGTAATATTATCACAGTTAAAATACAATGGTTTTTCACTGTTTTTAATTTCATTGAATTTAAGTGTGTACCTCAGCCTTGGGCTGTTTTGTTAACCCATCTGTGCAGAGTTGGATCCCAGACAATCTGAGGAAGAAGATATTAGCAATGTGAAGCAAGCCACACATTTTTTTTATATCATAGCAGGATGCTCAAAATATCTAAGTCGGACATCTGTAATAAGTGGGAAAAGTCAGGCCACTCTGCTCATGTCACCACACAGAACAATTACTAGATGACAGGTAGGAATGTCTCGCTCTGATACTCTTTTACAACCCAATCTTAACCTACACGCAGTCACAGGGATTACTGGGAGGTTACTCCAGGACTCTACCATCGCATTGTTTTGGTTGCAAAATCAACAATTCCCTGCATATTATATGAGGGCTTGCAAATTTGACCAATCACCAAACAATTTCTGCATAAAATAGTCACATCATCACAATATTATCGCATAGAACTGACCCATTACCACAGTACAAAAAGAGGGCTCACAATTTCAACCAATCACCGCACATTTACTGCATAATATGGTTCAATCAAGCCACACGCCAACACAGTTTTTTCCTTTGTCAGTGCATTTTTGCAACAAATTGGACAAAACAATTGCATATTGCTATGCAAAATGTCATATATGTCGCTGCAAAATCTAGCATATTTATCTGCAAATATCAAAAAAAATCCATGTGAAATCCTGGAGAGATTCACTGGAGTATGAAAATGTATACACTGACTACTGTAAGTCGCTCTGGATAAGAGTGTCTGCTAAATGACTAAAATGTAAAAGTAAAATGGAGCTAAACCTGTTTTATGTAGAAAATGCATGAAAGTATTACAGCTGTACACTGACATGAGCCATACATTTGATCTATCACAACTTATTCTCACAATGGTAATTTCTTTACTAATTAGGTAAGTTTAAGTGACCTCTTCTCTTGGAATAGAAATCAACAGGTGGAGTGCACGCTCCACCATCTCATTTCCACAGTGGTGCCACCATGGGGATGATGGGAGGTGGTTGTGGATGATTGTTTCTATCTTCACAGGGACACTGGCTGTGAGGAGGATCTCCTCCCTGTGCGCAGGGACACTAGCCTTTTGGACGATCCACTCCCTGTGCGCAGATGACATTCATGACATCTGCCTCTCATGACATCTGCGCTCATGACATCTGCGCTATCTTTGATTTTAGCCGTGAGGATGCGGACGATGTTGTCCTGTAGCTGGCTCATTGATAGTTCACTTCTCAGCTTCTTTGGAAGTTGCTCCTTGGTTGGGGTATTCGGGAATGAATCGCATTCACCCCCCTTTTTTACACTGCAAGCATATGATTGAGTTTCAACAATGCCTCTTTTCTCCTTGGAAGTTTCAACATCCATCATCTCAGCAACAGTTTGGTCATGTCCTGATTACATGCTACTATCTATGAAGACGTTAGCAGGCTAACTTAACTACACACGCTGAAACTTTTCGATAGCTAGCTTGTTCGTTGGAAATCGTAAAAAATATATGTCAATGGTTTGATTAATTAGAAAATTATTAATTGTATGGTTAATTATCATTTTTTGTGAAACAAACAAATTGCAACTGCAGCCTTAAACTATACACTTTGTGAGAAAACCCTAAAATTGTTCCTCAGCTAGTAATGTTACACCCTCTCATGCCGCCATCTTGACCATGTCACTGATTTCATGGAGCTCTACTGCGCATCATTTCCTTCACAAAATCCCGCAAACGTGAAAGCCCCAGAAATAAACATCGCGAGATTGTAAATATGTGTGAGAGAGTCAGAGATTTGAAAGCAGACGCTTTCATCCAAAGCGATCTACAGTAATGCGTACATACATTTTACTTTTGGGTGGCCCAGGGAAAATAGACTTTTTCGAGTTTTTCGAAACTATTTTTGTATCTCTTTCTTTGTAATACTGTATGTATTCAATCATTTCGAATTGATCACTTCCCACTGGGCACATACATCAATTCAATGTTTGTTCCACGTTGGTTCAACGTAATTTAATTGAAATTTCATGGATATTGTGTCACAGTGAATTATATAATCTGCAGTCTATTTAATTATGTTTTCATGTGCCATGATTCTGACATTTCACATATGATCCTCATAGGATTAGGCTACATAATTACAGTGGTGCAGTAAATGTAATCTCAATTAAATACGATGTGCATATACTGTACATATAGCCAATATAGCTATTAAACCCATGTTCAGTGACTGTAATCTGTGACGCAAGTGGCCTAATATGTTTGTGACGTTCCATGGAACCCACGGTATTGTTTAAAACTAGATTCTGATTGGCTTGCAGGTCATTCTACAGTGTAAATTATAAATGAAAACGTGCTTTTATATCATTGTTACAGATTCACATTACCGAGCGTGTCTCAACCCGTACCCCGCTTCTATCTGCTTAAAGGTATCTTCACGCACGACTGGATAGGCCTTTTGGATATGCTTGTCCAAGGTAAGGATATGCGTCAAACTATAGCCTACTTTTAATGTTTTATGTCCGAACTCAAGTTACTCCAGTCAAGTGATTCATCGTAAAAGTTAGTTGTTTTGACTGAGCAGTCCAATGGCCAATAACGTGCATAGATTATGCATTGCACAAGTCAGTGTCTAGGTCAGAATATAAAATTGCTACTTCCGTCAACTTAAGTTACTCAAGTCAAGTGATTAATCGTAAGAGTTAGTTGTTTTGTCTGTCAAAATAAATAGCTTTGATGGAATATTCCAAATTACAATGGCAATTATGCATCACAAATTCACAATATTACTTGTATTTCAATGGTTCATCCAGGCCCAAGACATAAAGTCGCCTGAAAGCTGTGTAGCAATCATTCCATTGTTGACCCATAGGATGGTTCACATACATGATTGGCTTAGTCTAGAATCATGGATACCTTTCATGTGACCAGATTTTTTTTTACATACCTCAGAAGGAAGATACCTCAATATCTGGAAGCACTGTCTCATGTACAATTGTTAATGCTATCTCTGAAATGTCTAACAAAATTTTGACTTGATCGTTTCATCAAGACCATCTCATCACAAGTTGGAACTAGTGGACAATGCAGCCATAAATAACATGGACCAATATTTTAATGGAGGTAAGCACTACACTTCTGATGGGTTTCAAGATTGTATTACATTATCTAAAAGTGAGAAAGTAAACCCCAGCTGTTATTCTTTTCACAGGGAAGAACAATCCCCATTATGCCATGAATGTTTCATTGCCGAACAACTATAGATATTTTTGCTCTAATTTGGCTCCCGTTCATCCAACAGTGAGCAAGACCTGCCAGCAGAGCTCACTGGAGCAGGGAGACATCCCGTCATCCTTTTGGCGCCTGACAAAGTACACTTTTTTTCTTCTAAATAACACTATAGTAACATCTTCTGCACAAAGTTACATTGCTAATAAGATTGGTGTTAAGTGAGAAAGAATCCTAAAGCTGGTCCAATCGGCATGGTCTAAAGCCTCTCGTCATCTCACTATGTTGAACCACCTGATTTCTTGCAGGCTTGAGATTCAGATCCTGCTGAATGATGTTAAGCAGTCGATTAACCACATGCAGGGGACGCTGAACACCATGCAGGGGCAATGTATTGAGTTGCAGACTGCCATGTCTAAGGTAGTGTCAGATGAGTCTCAGATACAGAAGAATAAGTCTATGATGGTATGGTGATAATGATTGAGATGGTGATTATAATAATGATGATGACTAGCGGTACCCCACCCTACGGGCGGTAAATCATTAATTCAATTCAATGCAATTCAATCTTTGAGGACTGCAACCATAGAAATACAATTTATTTACACTAATAATAAGCTATTGTCAACTTCCCGTCTATGTTTATCTTGCTCACTGTCAATTGCTGACTGTTACCCTATGTGTGCAACTATTACTGATTTCTCACAGAAAAATTATTTGATTGCAAATGTACCTGGGGCCATGTAAATAATTGTTAGGCTACTCATTTTGAATCGACCGGTGGCAACTTGTGTGACCATAAAAGTCTGTGTGCGACTGGGCACAGTAAAATAATTTGGTTACTGACCTGCCCTACATCATAGAAGGCCCTTCAAGTCGGAACAAGGAAATTCTGACATTTCTGACTCGCTAACTCGTTATGGAATGATGATTTCAAGTTTCCCACTTGTGAAGTGTCAACCAGTAGGAAGCTTTACTCTAATTTCTTACATTCTTTTTAACTCTGAGGTTTCAAGTTTCCGATGGCATGTGAATGCGTCATTAATTGCCATGGTAATTTTGAATGTTCAGTCAGTGAGCATTATTGGTAATTGCCCTACATACTTACATCAAATGCTGTAGTAACAGTGCCATTCCAAACACAATAAATGTGAAATATAACAAAGATACAAAATATTGCTAAAGTGAAGAAAATCAGCTCAAAATTGTAGGAGGAAAAGCCCCTGCAGCAGGGAGGCTTACGGTATTATAATATATTTTAGATAACATTAATATAATTTGTGTATTTACAGTATCAGTACACATACAAATGAAAGTATATGCTAGGGATTGATCTACACTGAGTGAATAAAACATGAAGAACACATTCCTATTGAGTTGCCCCCCCCCTCCCTTGGTGGTGGACCATTCTTGATACCCAACAGCATTGCAGTTCTTGACACAAACCGGTTCTTCTGGCACCTACTACCATACTCTGTTCAAAGGGACTTAAATCCTTGGTCTTGCTCATTCACCCTCTGAATGACACACATACACAATCCATGTCTCAATTGTCTAAAAATCAATCTTTAACCTGTCTCCTCCCCTTCATCTACACTGAGAAGAAGATTTAACAATTAACATCAATAAGAGTTTATAGCTTTCACCTGTTTAGTCTATGTCACGGAAAGAGAAGATATTCTTAATGTTTAATACACTCAGTGTATGTGTCAATGATGTTATAGATTCCAAGTGGTTGATTTTTTAGGGAATGACTATATTCTCTATATTATCCCTGCAGATCATCACAGCAGCCGAAGTTGCTGTGCAGAGGGAGGAGATCCTCCGAGCATCTGGCCTCATCCCGTCACAGAGGGAGGGTATCCTCCAAACAGCCAGTGTCCCTGCACAGAGGGAGGGGAATCTCAAAACAGCCAGTGTCCCTGCACAGGGGGAGGGGATTCTCCAAACAGCCAGTGTCCCTGCACAGACGGAGGGAATCCTCCAAAGAGCCAGTGTCCCTGCACAGAGGGAGGGGATTCTCTCAGCAGCTAGCATCACTGCACAGAGGGAGGAGATCCTCCGAACATCAGGCCTCATCCCTGCACAGAGGGAGGGGATCCTCTGAGCATCAGGCCTCATCCCGTCACAGAGGGAGGGATTTCTCTCTGCAGCCAGCATCGCTGCGCAGAGGGAGGAGATCCTCCGAGCATCAGGCCTCATCCCGTCACAGAGGGAGGGAAAACGGATGGACGGTTTCCCCAGGTTTAGTTACATTATGAGTAGTGGTGTCGTGGAAAATTGTCTCAGAAATATAACACTCTTACAAGAACTTGTGAATTCAATATAGACTTTAATACAAAGTAGCAAAGCCGAGTCCTTCCATGGAAGGACCCTATCACAAACGTAACAGAGCCGAGCCCCTCCATGGAAAGAGACGAAATTCTCATATTACAGAGTCCTGCCTTTATAGGATTCTGTCTTTGCATAACATATAGAGTCCCCTCCCTCTATATGAAAATAGCTTCCCTTGACCTTTCTCCATTATTATCTTTCCATCTCAGAGCTTGCTTGTTAACGCCCACATCTGACAGCTGTATAGGTTATATTGGTAGCGGGGCCCTGGTCCTATATGTTCCATTCCTTATATAGCCATTCTGTCTCAGCTCTTCAAAATGGAAAGCCTAAATTCTGCTAATAATGGAAATGTAATCATGGTCATGGGTTTTGCTCCCACACAGGCCGTTTACTCTGGGCACCTTATTCATCCAAGCTACTCAATACTGCCCCCAGCCATAAGAAGTTAATTAAAAGAGCCTTTGGTTGTGCATAGTGTAGTCTATGGTGTTGCCCGGGAACAGCACCCTTTTAAAAGAGCCTTTGGTTGTGCATAGTGTAGTGTATGGTGTTGCCAGGGAACAGCACCCTCTTTGAAGAAGCTAGTTGGCTAGCTATCTATCTATACAGTATTGGAAGTTGTCTAGATAGCTAGTTAATATGAAGTTAGGTAGATGGTGATATTTAATTCACTTAGCTAGTTATCTATCTATACAATATTTGAAGTTGGCTAGATAGCTAGCTAATATGAAGTTAGGTAGATGGTGATATTTAATTCACTTAGCTATCTATCCATACAGAATGTGAAGTTGTCTAGATAGCTAGCTAGCTAGCTAGCCAACTAGCTAGCTCATTTAGCAGCTCATTTGAGTTAGCCTGCACTGTAGCTAGTTAGCTAATAATACATCGTTGTTTTTTACATTTTCAAAATCTATTTACTTACTTACTTACTTGAATAGGTTCTCCCAGCCTTGTGGACAATTGGAAACAGGGCAGCAAAGTTTGTCACCAGAGCGTTTTAGAGGATATTACTATTGAACTATGTACCCATTTAATAACCAGATCTTCATACAAACTTGCTATGCTGAATTCTTGACAGAGTCACAATGAGCGGCCTAAGCGGCATCTAGTCCATCTGCTGACTGGACGCAGTTGAGAAAAAAGTATATTTTATTTTCAGACAAAAAGTTAAAGGGTAGGAAGCATAAGTTTTTACTCACCAGTGTAACAACACAGTGTGGTTAAAGACTTAGTAACTGAGTTGTAGCCACGATCTGGTTACCTATAAGTACAAATAGTTATGTTTTTATTTTAAATTGACAAAATTAAAATGACATTTTAAATGTTTTCTTTACTCAAGTATGACAATTGGGTACTTTTTCCACCACTGTATTTTTATAACGATCACTTGCGTCATGCAGCCATTCCTCTGGGTAACCCCGCTGTCTGAAATGCTCATCCAGACAGTAGGCTTGTTTGTCATAGTCACTCTGTGTACTACAAATCCTGTGTGTGCAACTGTATTGGGTGATGGGGAAGTTCTTTTTTAGGGTGTAGGGTGGAAGCTGTCTCCGCATAACAGGGAATTCCTGTCCGTCTGCTTCCTGTATAGGTCTGTGCTAAAGCCACACCCCTCCCTCTTTATCAAAATGCCCAGATAACTTGTTTCATGCACATCAACGGTGAGGGTGAATTTCAGATATTCACTGCTTGTATTGATGAAGGAGTGGAATTGATGAAGTTTCTCTGTTCCTCTTCCCCTGGAATAGAAGGAACACGTCATCAATGAAGCCATTTTCAGAGCCTGATGATTTGCTAGAATGGATTGTTAGGGCTGACAATCACATTCTTCTCTAACAACCCCACATACAGATTGGAAAAATTAGATGCTATTTTTTAAACTACAATGACCATAATGCACTGTGTGTCTACTTGTCTTGTCTGTTTATTTTACACCTGCTATGTGAAAGAGACAGAAGAATGCATGATGGTCAACGCTATCTGGGATCCTTGGGACATCCCTACCCTAAACCCTAACCTTAACCATTTTAAATGTCAACTTCAATGGGCTAGGGACGTCCCAAGGATGTATCTCTACCTGAAAATACATGATCTAAGTGATTGATTGTTGGTATTCAGCAGTCATAAAGCCTCATTTACTTTAATGAACTACTAAAATAGTGATTTTGTCAGACAGCATAGACAGCAGCTCTACACTTTATTGACTGATTGATCCATTCATCCTTCCAACCCTCCTCAGCCTTCCTCTCCTCTGAAGACCCAGTGAGGGTGGAGCTCAGTCAGAGAGCTGTTGAGGGACTGGTTAGGAAGAACACTTCTACAACCAGAGAGGTCACACATGGTTTAGATGGTAAATATGTATGTTCCCTTAGCAGTTCATCACGTAAGTAAAAGGGAATATGTTCCATCATCTATGTTTATTTACATTAGTGCAAGTTGTCCACTGATATTGGTATAATTTCTCACCCCCTTTTGGCTGTATGAAAGTTAATTTCCCCTCAGGCACATGCATTTGTTATTTGATATTATGAATGTAATTTGTGACAAATGTACTTTTCCCCACTCATTCACCCCATCTCTTCACATTGCTTACGCATATTCAGTGGCCTGACTGAAATTCCAAACACAGTGCCCATCCTGGCAGATCTAAACCTAATGCAGCACTTTGTGACTTTTGTGCATCCAGACCTAATGCAGTTTGGAGTGATCAGAAGTCACATTTAGGTGCCAGGCGTAACTGAAGACAGAGATTCTCCATATCCATTACTTTGAGTGTTTTATATGACTAAATGTGTTTATTTCTGTGTTGCAGGGGCAGTCAAGAAATGGCAAGGCCACAGAACATGACATAAGCAGAGCTGTGGGAGACCTCAAGCCCCTGGTAGAGCCAGAGGTGGTGTTCACCATTCCAGTCATTGGGTTAATTTGTTGAAATCAAATCAAGCTTTATTTATACAGCACATTTCAGACATGGTTGCAACACAATGGCTTCACAGGAAAAAACGAATAATAAAATGAAAATAAACAGAAATATTTAGTACAGAACAAACAGAGGACTAACAACTGAAAGACTAATGGGCACCCTAAGGAAATGCCATTGATTTAATATATTAATTCGATGCAATATCCAACCCAAAATACAAGCTTGTTTTTTAGGAGGGGTTCTGAAAGACACTATGAGAGTGTCCACTGAAAGTTGACTCGTAAAACAACTGGGGCATAAAAGACACCCACCATGAGACTTACTAAATCTGCCCAAGAAGAGGCAAACGAAACTTAAAGACAGGACCAAAAAAGGTCGCGCAACTAAAGGTGTTGACTCTCCACATCTATCAAGACAACTGGAGCACTGGGCCAGAGACTCTTAAATAGAACCTGGACCAGCTCAGGTGAAACACCTTCTCACTAACGAGATGGACAAGGCAGCACAGGTGTAACACATACTGACTAAAGAGGTGACACCAATCAGTGCTTCCTACGTGCTAACGAGCTATACGTGCTAAAGTCCAACCTAAAAACATAAATGGAAAACCAAAGACAACAAATATCAAATTTTTCCCCCACTAGAATTCTCGTCTTCCTAAAACTCACTAGCTTCTAGGACTCTTCTCCCCTTGAAACGAGCCCAAACAAAACTAATCTCCAATACAGAAAAACGTGCAGTCAAAATAAATTAGGATCAATGGCAACGCATTGGCTAAATGCAAAACTTGTTGACTGCCCACCCTTGAGACAATCAGCAACCAACTCCTGCAATATCCATAGTAAAGTTCCACCTCACTGCGGAGCTTCTCTCCCTTTTCAGGGTTCACTCGATAGGCATGTTGTTGGATCTCGGCCCAGTCCCCAATGTCATGCTCTAGTACATTTGGGTTGGCACATCTGAGAATGAACCCTGATCTTCTAAAAGCAGGGCAACAACATCAATATAATAGTACCCAAAAATTGTCAGTTAATTGCATAAATAATTATGATTACTAAATGTTACATGATTTATGAATTTGAAATATCAAAACCAAATGTACACCCCTTTGTTAATATGTGTTGGCAATAATTAACTTAATGGTGAGGCATGGAATAACAAAAAATGTATCTTTTGTCATGCTGGATGTTTGAAATATGAGGTGATTTCAGTCCTGCTTCTTCAGTAATGGAATAAAGACAATTAGCACTTGGATGTTGTAAAGAAATACTGGACTGATGTAAGACTGTTAATAAAAATGATTATAGACCAATTTATTATACTGCATCCATGTGTATAGGCTGCAAGTACGTTGAAATTAAGTGGTTTTCAAGTAATTGGAAAAAAAACGATCATAAAGACAAGTAGCAATAAATCACTGTTATCAATTAGGGGGGAAATCAGGTTGTACGTGCTGTTGAAAATAACACAACTAAAAAAACACATGGAAATGGGAAATATCTTTTACCTCACTGGTTAGAGGCCAACCTGCAGAAGACAGTCCGCTACATTTTGGAGTGATGCAATTAAATGTAGGGGTCGCTAAACAAAGGAATGCAACACTTACAGTGGGGCAAAAAAGTATTTAGTCAGCCACCAATTGTGCAAGTTCTCCCACTTAAAAAGATGAGAGGCCTGTAATTTTCATCATAGGTACACTTCAACTATGACAGACAAAATGAGAAAAAAAATCCAGAAAATCACATTGTAGGATTTTTAATGAATTTATTTGCAAATTATGGTGGAAAATAAGTATTTGGTCACCTACAAACAAGCAAGATTTCTGGCTCTCACAGACCTGTAACTTCTTCTTTAAGAGGCTCCTCTGTCCTCCACTCGTTACCTGTATTAATGGCACCTGTTTGAACTTGTTATCAGTATAAAAGACACCTGTCCACAACCTCAAACAGTCACACTCCAAACTCCACTATGGCCAAGACCAAAGAGCTGTCAAAGGACACCAGAAACAAAATTGTAGACCTGCACCAAGCTGGGAAGACTGAATCTGCAATAGGTAAGCAGCTTGGTTTGAAGAAATCAACTGTGGGAGCAATTATTAGGAAATGGAAGACATACAAGACCACTGATAATCTCCCTCGATCTGGGGCTCCACGCAAGATCTCACCCCGTGGGGTCAAATTGATCGCAAAAATCCCAGAACCACACGGGGGGACCTAGTGAATGACCTGCAGAGAGCTGGGACCAAAGTAACAAAGCCTACCATCAGTAACACACTACGCCGCCAGGGACTCAAATCCTGCAGTGCGAGACGTGTCCCCCTGCTTAAGCCAGTACATGTCCAGGCCCGTTTGCTAGAGAGCATTTGGATGATCCAGAAGAAGATTGGGAGAATGTCATATGGTCAGATGAAACCAAAATAGAACTTTGTGGTAAAAGATCAAGTCGTCGTGTTTGCAGGACAAAGAATGCTGAGTTGCATCCAAAGAACACCATACCTACTGTGAAGCATGGGGGTGGAATCATCCCGCTTTGGGGCTGTTTTTCTGCAAAGGGACCAGGACGACTGATCTGTGTAAAGGAAAGAATGAATGGGGCCATGTATCGTGAGATTTTGAGTGAAAACCTCCTTCCATCAGCAAGGGCATTGGATGAAACGTGGCTGGGTCTTTCAGCATGACAATGATCCCAAACACACCACCCGGGCAACGAAGGAGTGGCTTCGTAAGAAGCATTTCAAGGTCCTGGAGTGGCCTAGCCAGTCTCCAGATCTCAACCCCATAGAAAATCTTTGGAGGGAGTTGAAAGTCTGTGTTGCCCAGCAACAGCCCCAAAACATCACTGCTCTAGAGGAGATCTGCATGGAGGAATGGGCCAAAATACCAGCAACAGTGTGTGAAAACCTTGTGAAGACTTACAGAAAACGTTTGACCTCTGTCATTGCCAACAAAGGGTATATAACAAAGTATTGAGATAAACTTTTGTTATTGACCAAATACTTATTTTCCACCATAATTTGCAAATAAATTCATTAAAAATCCTACAATGTGATTTCATTTTGTCTGTCATAGTTGAAGTGTACCTATGATGAAAATTACAGGCCTCTCTCATCTTTTTAAGTGGGAGAACTTGCACAATTGGTGGCTGACTAAATACTTTTTTGCCCCACTGTATTTGTCATCACTCACCTATATCATGTTGAAATCAATTGCGCGAAAAAGGGGAAGATGAGATTGCACGTCCTGTTAACTAACAGCTCAAAAACCACACGAAATCTGGGAATAATGTGTTAGAGGAACCTTTGTAGAAAACAGATCGCTACATTTTGAAGTGCTGCATTTTGATTCAAGTAGGTCACCAACTCGGTAAGTGTAACTCTTTTTTTGTTAGTCACTTTTTGTTAAATCACATGAATAGTACTCTTTCATTTCAGAGCATGGATTTTCCCCCTGAGGCTAATATCCATACCATGTTGAAATCAATAGAACAGGGGACAAACGTTTACGGTTCTACATTGTGACATTATTAAAACAAATCCTTCAGCTATGTATTTTCTGATGTTTGATCAGAGATCTTTTATCAAAGTCTCCTGTGTGTGTTCTCTGGTGTACAATTAGATGGCTAGATGTAGTACAACTCTGCCCACATTGATCACAGCTATAAGGTTTCTCTCCTGTGTCTATTCTCCGGTGATATTTTAAATCACTTAAGCTAACAAAACTTTTTTGCAGTCAGAGCAGTGTTAAGATTTCTCTCCTGTGTGCGTTCTCAGGTGTACTTTCAGGCAGCTTGCCTGAATAAAACTCTTCCCACATTGAGTACAACTATATGGTTTCTCTCCTGTGTGTGTCCGCTGGTGTAATATCAGTCCATTTGGCTGAGTAAAACGCTTCCCACATTGATTACAGCTATATGGTTTCTCTCCTGTGTGTATTCTCTGGTGCATTACCAGGGAGCTTGACCGAGTAAAACTCTTCCCACATTGAGTACAGGTACATGGTTTCTCTCCTGTGTGTGTTCTCTTGTGTACCTTCAGAGAGCTAGATGTAGTAAAACTCTTCCCACATTGAGTACAGCTAAATGGTTTCTCTCCTGTGTGTGTTCTCTGGTGTACTGTCAGAGAGCTAGATGTAACATAACTCCTCCCACATTGATCACAGCTATAAGATTTATCTCCAGTGTGTGTTCTCTGGTGTAAAGTCAGATAGCTAGATGTAACATAACTCTTCCCACATTGATCACAGCTATAAGGTTTCTCTGTTGTGTGTGTTTTCTGATGTTTAGTCAGATTGGAAGATGTAGTAAAACTCTTCCCACATTGAGTACAGCTATAAGATTTCTCTCCTGTGTGAATTAGCAGGTGCGTTTTCAATGAATATGATCTAGAGAAA
Source organism: Salvelinus alpinus (assembly GCF_045679555.1). Classification (NCBI taxonomy): domain Eukaryota; kingdom Metazoa; phylum Chordata; class Actinopteri; order Salmoniformes; family Salmonidae; genus Salvelinus; species Salvelinus alpinus. The sequence continues at coordinate 6,176,130 of NC_092102.1, forward strand.
CTCATTCCACAATGAGAGCAATGGTACGGCTTTTCTCCTGTGTGGATTCTCCGGTGTATTTCAAGTTCTGATTTAGATTTGCAGGTCTTCTCACAGTCAGAGCAGCAGTAAGGATTATTCAATGTAGGTCTCTGATGGTGTTTCTTGAGGTGTTCTGATCTGGAGAGACTCTTCTCTGCATCTTCAGCATCATGATGTTGTTGAGACTCCCCCGAGGACCCAGGATAGTCACATCTCTCTCCTGTGTGAACGACAAAGTCAGACAGATGGTTAAAGTCCCACAACAGCAGAAATCCACTGTTAATTTGAGGTAAAAGGTGATGCCCAGAGCAAACCCATGAAGTTGTACAATAATTGACATCTGTTAAATTATTTGACAATTGTCTTAATACAGTCAAGCGAGCAACAATACTCATATTCTGTCTTGTTTTCACATTAGTAGTAACATCGATAACTACTTGAAGATCCTAACAGTAACACACACCTACTGTAGGACCCATAACTTCACCTAACAACAACATAGACCTACTGTAGGACCCATAACTTCACCTAACAACAACATAGACCGACTGAAGGACCCATAACTTCACCTAACAACAACATAGACCTACTGTAGGACCCATAACCTCACCTAACAACATAGACCTACTGTAGGACCCATAACTTCACCTAACAACATAATAGACCTACTGAAGGACCCATAACTTCACCTAACAACAACATAGACCTACTGAAGGACCCATAACTTCACCTAACAACAACATAGACCTACTGTAGGACCCATAACCTCACCTAACAACATAGACCTACTGTAGGACCCATAACTTCACCTAACAATAACATAGACCTACTGTAGGACCCATAACTTCACCTAACAACAACATAGACCTAATAACAAAGACTCTAAAGGAGAGTCTCACTCTTGAATCAAAATAATTTGCAAAAAACAATTTGACAGAGGAGAGGGGGTACAAAAATCAAGAAATGATCTGTTTCAAGGACAGTCTCGCAAAAACCAAGCATTCTTGCATTCTCACTAAACTCTGATTTACCACCCCCAAATACTCCTGCACAACGTCTATTTGCACCTCTCCCGGATGGAAACTACAAATGTAATGGCTGTGCTCAATGCAATGGCACTTGTAAATGTAGATCCTTCAAACACCCCCAAACAGGGAAACAGATCCCAATCAAAGGTGTTATCATGTGCACCACTAAGGCAGTTATTTATCTTATGACTTGTCCTTGTGGTAAAACGTATATATATCCAGTTTCGACCCACTTTTTGGAAGCGAACCCCTTGATTTCGTCCCTACATTATATCGGCATCGAACACGTCACCCTCCCTAGGAGAGGGGGTGACCTCGACAATTTATTGTTAAAAACAAGAGGCTGCCTGGATCTTTAATTTAAAGAGCCTTGCTCCCGTCGGTCTCAACGTAGCCATTATTGTAATATTGCTATTCATTGTAAAATGTTTGTAGGTCTATGGAGCCAAATTGTATCTACGACCGTATGCTATCCATTTATGTTTTTACACGTTCTACTTATATCTGTAAATTAACCAATGATATCAGGCCACACTCAGACATGATTACAGACATTTGTGTGTGTCCTTTCACACAATATAAACCAGTTACCCACAGTGTTTGTCATTATACCCTGATGAAGACAGCTTGTCTGTGAAAATGTTGGTATCAGGTTATTAAATTATTGCATCTGAGCTCCTAGAGTGTGAGGTTGTCCTTTTCTTTTTCAGGCCACCGGGGTCTGACAACTTGGATGGAAAATGACTGAGGATAATAGCGCACGACATTGCCACTCCTATTTGCCATATCTTCAATATAAGCCTACTAGAAAGTGAGAAAACCCTACCTTGTTACAACACAACTGATTGGCTCAAACGCATTAAGGAAAGAAATTCCACTAATTAACTTTTAATTACTTATTTTTCTGTGACAAACAGTGAATTAGTTATTTATTTATACAATTTTAAATGGCTTTTGGCCAATGTCAGAATGTGTGAATATAAATCCAACTTTACCTCGGTCTGAACTTTCATTGTCTCGGTCTCATTTTTAGCCATCTTACTCATTGCTAAAGCCAGGACATTGTTTGTGATTAGGAAACTATGAGAACCACACAAAGTCCAGGGGGTGATCACGCTCTACCACTAAGGGTCAGTTTAGTTGGCGCAAAGTAAAACAGTCTCGTGTTCCAATTGTCTGTTTTAGTAGCATGAATTGTTCCTGTTCACACCGAGGTGAAGAGCAACCTGTGGAAGGCGGGACTTTCATTGGCCTTTTCAGGTGTGATTTTAGATCCTTCAACCGAAGTCGCGACTCCTCATAGTATGTTGTACCAAAGTTGAGTGACCCTTAAGGGAACTACACTGCCATAAATACAAGGAAAGTCAAGTAGTGTTTTATGATTAAAACATTTTCACAAATCCGTCAAGGCTCTATCTTTGAGAAGGGTTTAAGACAAAGGTTTCAAACAATTTATAAATGTTATTGAATGTAGGTAAGTTTCGCCTTTAATGTAATGGCATTAAAAATAAATGCTGATTAGAATATTATACAATAGCTGTGTTTGAATACCCATACTAACATACTGTATACTCATTAAGTACACTGCTCAAAAAAATAAAGGGAACACTCAAACAACACAATGTAACTCCAAGTCAATCACACTTCTGTGAAATCAAACTGTCCACTTAGGAAGCAACACTGATTGACAATACATTTCACATGCTGTTGTGCAAATGGAATAGACAAAAGGTGGAAATTATAGGCAATTAGCAAGACACCCCCAAAAAAGGAGTGATTCTGCAGGTGTTGACCACAGACCACTTCTCAGTTCCGATGCTTCCTGGCTGATGTTTTGGTCACTTTTGAATGCTGGCGGTGCTCTCACTCTAGTGGTATCATGAGACGGAGTCTACAACCCACACAAGTGGCTCAGGTAGTGCAGTTCATCCAGGATAGCACATCAATGCGAGCTGTGGCAAAAAGGTTTGCTGTGTCTGTCAGCGTAGTGTCCAGAGCATGGAGGCGCTACCAGGAGACAGGCCAGTACATCAGGAGACGTGGAGGAGGCCGTAGGAGGGCAACAACCCAGCAGCAGGACCGCTACCTCCGCCTTTGTGCAAGGAGGTGCACTGCCAGAGCCCTGCAAAATGACCTCCAGCAGGCCACAAATGTGCATGTGTCAGCATATGGTCTCACAAGGGGTCTGAGGATCTCATCTCGGTACCTAATGGCAGTCAGGCTACCTCTGGCGAGCACATGGAGGGCTGTGCGGCCCCACAAAGAAATGCCACCCCACACCATGACTGACCCATCGCCAAACCGGTCATGCTGGAGGATGTTGCAGGCAGCAGAACGTTCTCCACGGCGTCTCCAGACTCTGTCACGTCTGTCACATGTGCTCATGTGCTCAGTGTGAACCTGCTATCATCTGTGAAGAGCACAGGGCGCCAGTGGCGAATTTGCCAATCTTGGTGTTCTCTGGCAAATGCCAAACGTCCTGCACGGTGTTGGGCTGTAAGCACAACCCCCACCTGTGGACGTCGGGCCCTCATACCACCCTCATGGAGTCTGTTTCTGACCGTTTGAGCAGACACATGCACATTTGTGGCCTGCTGGAGGTCATTTTGCAGGGCGCTGGCAGTGCACCTCCTTGCACAAAGGCGGAGGTAGCGGTCCTGCTTCTGGGTTGTTGCCCTCCTACGGCCTCCTCCACGTCTCCTGATGTACTGGCCTGTCTCCTGGTAGCGCCTCCATGCTCTGGACACTACGCTGACAGACACAGCAAACCTTTTTGCCACAGCTCGCATTGATGTGCCATCCTGGATGAACTGCAGTACCTGAGCCACTTGTGTGGGTTGTAGACTCCGTCTCATGCTACCACTAGAGTGAGAGCACCGCCAGCATTCAAAAGTGACCAAAACATCAGCCAGGAAGCATAGGAACTGAGAAGTGGTCTGTGGTCACCACCTGCAGAATCACTCCTTTTTTGGGGGTGTCTTGCTAATTGCCTATAATTTCCACCTTTTGTCTATTCCATTCGCACAACAGCAGGTGAAATGTATTGTCAATCAGTGTTGCTTCCTAAGTGGACAGTTTGATTTCACAGAAGTGTGATTGACTTGGAGTTACATTGTGTTGTTTAAGTGTTCCCTTTATTTTTTTGAGCAGTGTATATACTACATACTATTAGTTAATTGTAGTATACTGTAACTACATACTTAATGAGTATATACTACATACTATTAGTTTATTGTAGTGTACTGTAACCGAACCGTATCCTTTCAGTTGAGCGCTCTTCTCCTGTCTACCGGAAGTTTGTGCTGTTGCTATGCAACCTCTTGCTAGCTAGTTAGCATAACGCATTACTCGTTAGACATTTTACGACTTCGGGTTGTGTTTTTAAATTCAATCTTGACTACCAGAGTGCTTCATAAATTCAGAGCGTTGTCAGATTGTCCGTTTGTAAATTCAGCCCGTTTCGCTCTCTCAGCCACTGGCCGCTCCGGCCGAGGAGTTGGGTTGATTTGACCGTTCTGACCTCAGCTTGCTAGCTACTTCCAGACACAAATGAGACTCTTACCATTTTACTCGCCCTGTCAGAGCTGGTTAGGCAGTTTTCATGTTATCCAGAGTGACTAACTGTACTGCTGTAAAAACATTTAAATTACGCTTATTTGTTCTTTTTGCATCCGTTTACTGACACCTGGTCATATACAACCGGTGTTGAGCGCTAGTAAATTCATTATTCTGCTCTCTGGTACTCAGAAGAGAGAGCTCTGAAATCGGAGTTGAGAGCCAGAGAGGATTTATGAAAGCACCCGAATGTCCATTGAGAAAGCAAACGACTATACCATTTAGCTAAGAATGACGGGAATAATCAAGTCAATAAACGTTGGGTAGTTAGTTAGATAGAATATAGTTCATATACTGGCAAGTTTGATGTATACGTAGCCAACTAACGTTAGGTAGCTAGTTAACATACCGGTACATACTGCTGTAATAACATGCTAACAAATTGTCAGCCAAAATAACGTGTAAGGTAACTTATTTGAAAAGTCATTACTTTATTACATTGCTCAACATTTTCTTAACATTTGTCATAATTAGTTAAAACAATGAATTTGTATCGGCTCTCGTTGGACTTCGGCTGAATATTTTCTGCCATTTCCTTCAAATCTGAAAACAATGTGAAGCCACGCCCATTTCCTGAACAATTGCATTATGGGCTCTAACGTACTGCGTGTTTACGTCATATTCTGGCGAATTTAGTACGACTTCCGGGATCTTCTGGCATACTAACTACATCATACTATGACCAATAAGCATACTATATACTCAATTAACATCACAAATAGTACGGTTAGTATGAGTATTCTAACACAGCTAATGACTTATCAACAGCTCTAACAATTTGACCCCCACAGGAAATCTACACTGGCAGTTATAGAAAGACCCATTTACTATATAACCATTGATTCTTGAAGAATATAACTTATAAATGCCTCAAATGTTTCAACTGTATTACCCCACCGGAAACCAATCATAAGCTTGTATAACGCCACTGTTTGAGAAACAAGTACTGTATAGCCTCGACATATGGTTAAAACTATCATTTTGACCTTATGGATGGCTAGTCCTTGTATTTATAGTGTAGTCAATTCAGGGGGAGCCCCTGAGCTGGACGCAAACATGGGTCCAGCGACTGACAAGCCAACACCTTATAACTGTTACGCCAAGATGTCTTTACTTCTTGACAAGGTCGCTAGGTTTTGGGTTACGGTTGCTACAATAGCTTTCTCTATGAATTTGAGTGGTTACATTTCTCCAGCCCCCATCCCTCAGCTGTTTACCAAACCAAGTCTCTGGGCAGCAATTTTGTTGCTGTTTAAATCCTAGGTTGCCCCTTCAAAAAAGCCACAAAATCAAATCAACCAATCTGCAGTTCAAACAATAACAAGGCTGTCATTCCACCACTGTTTAGGTGGTGGAAGATGGATGGGATTGGAGAAATGTAACTACTTTCAAATGCATAGACAGACCTACGGATGCAAGGACTGACCATCCATGATATCAACATTATAGTTTTAACCATGTTGAGGATATACATTGTTGGTTTACATTGTTTCTAAACATTTGAGTAAAAAAAGCTTATTTGGGGTTCTGATGGGGTTGAACTAAGTTGAACTAAGCTCATGAGGCATGTGTTATATTCTTCAAGAATCAATGGCTATAAATAAATAATTTAAAAGTCCAAATATGGAATGTAGTAATTGCATATTTCCCCTTTAACACCAAACATCAATTCAACAACTGCAGAGTTTGTACCTCTGTTTTTAAGACAGTACTTACTAGTGTTAATCAGGGCACGTTCATCATTAGAACCATTGGTTGCCTTAACATGCCTTTGGGAAACCGAGCCCAGATATTCAGTTTCCTCCTCTTCATCCTCTTCTTCTTCCAATGTGACAGTCATCTCCCCCTTCTCCTCTTTCACTCCAAAAACTGCATCCTCCTCTTTCTCTGCCTCCTCATCTTTTACTGTAACATCCTCCTCTTTCACTCTGAACGCGTCTTCCTCTTCTTTCACTGAAACGTCTTTCTCTTCTTCTTTCACTGTAACAGCCTCACCCTCTACTTGTTTTTGTATTGTGACATCCTCCTCTTCCTCTTTCACGACAACGTTCAGCCACAGTCCCTCTTTCTCCGTCCAGCAGACCGCCTCTTCTTTAACAGGAGAGTAGCTCAGTGAGCTCATGGTCGGGAATGTTAGATAGCTAGGCTAATGCTAACTTAACCAGCCCGCTAGCTGACTAATAACAACAACCGTAAATATGATATTAAAACGGATAACTAACTACGTTACACGACAGATCTGGATTTAAAACACAGTGGCTAATATACACGAACGCGTCTAAAGAGCTTTATTGGTTCAGCTATTTTGTCTAGCAAGCTACGGAGGTGTCTGACTAACTGTTGCTGCTGTTGAAAGAAGCGTTCCGTCCACTAGATTATACGTCACACTAGCAGCATTGCCTTAAAATCGCATTTCGTCATCTGTTGACTGGAGTGGGTAACGTAGTTGAGTAAAATGTATATTTAATTTTCAGACAAAAAGTTAAACTGTAGGGAGCTTGAGTTTTTACTCACCAGTGTAACAACACAGTGTGGTTAAAAACTTACTAACGTAGTTGTTATCACGATATGGTTTCCTATAAGTACAAACAGTTATGTTTTTGCGTTATTACATATTTATTAACTTATTTTGCGAAGTCTTCTATACTACCCACAATGCAGTATTTTTAACGTCATATGGCATACAAACTCTGTGCTACCGAGTTTGTATGCCAGTGTAACGGTGTAATGAAGTTACATTTTTTTTTAAATATATTTAACCTTTATTTAACTAGGCAAGTCAGTTAAGAACAAATTATTATTTACATTGACGGCCAAACCCCAACCCAGGAGATGCTGGGCCAATTGTGCGCTGCCCTATGGGACTCCCAATGACAGCCTGTTATGATACAGCCTGGATTTGAACCAGGGTCTGTAGTGACGCCTCTAGCACTGAGATGCAGTACCTTAGACCGTTGCTCATGTTGTTTACATTACACCCAGTGTAATACACTCAGTGATAAAGGTGTGGGATTCTGGGTAATCCAAAACAGATTTTTGGAGAATTTGAAAATTGAGTGGCCCTGGGATAGAAATGTATAAAGTTGACATTACATCATAAAATCCACCATTTAAATCATACATTAGCAATTTAAGTTTTAGTAACTACTGTTGTTGGTTTGGCGTCAAATAAGCCTCTCTTTGTATGTTATTTGCCAAATCTCAGTTTTCCATGTGGGTTTTATGCTAAAGTTCCCTCTTTCAAGATGGTAGCTAACTGGAAAATGCATTGTCTTTAGGAGTGCTATTTTTATCCTGTCGACTACTGATCCTTCATCCACACTGTGTCTCATCAATGCAGGTAATTTATGACAAATGTGTAAAGTATATGTTTTATAACTCATGAACACCAGCAAATGTATTAGCCCGGTTTTGTTAGCTTAGGTGTATTATACTTCTTGGCCACCAGAGGGGGACATTGAGTCATTTTCCAGGTTAATTTGATATATTTTGATACTAAAACGGATGACAGTTTATTCTGATGTAGTGAATATGAGACACATGGAAACAATGTGTTCATTTTATTATAGTCAATTAGGAATTATTAGGAATTGTTAAATCCACTATACGATCACAATGACTTTGATAGACATTTCAATCGTTTTTTTGTTACTATATTACAGGG